>NC_034181.2:63800105-64143033 GCF_002021735.2 Oncorhynchus kisutch | reverse complement strand
AAAAACTGAAAGCATTACCTTTTGACAAGTATTTTATCATAAACCGTACACTGTATATCAGGGGTTGGAACTGGTTAATAGTGGTATTTTATCATAAACCGTACACTGTATATCAGGGGTTGGAACTGGTTAATAGTGGTATTTTATCATAAACCGTAAACTGTATATCAGGGGTTGGAACTGGTTAATAGTGTATTTTTATCATAAACCGTACACTATATATCAGGGGTTGGAACTGGTTAATAGTGGTATTTTATCAGAAACCGTACACTGTATATCAGGGGTTGGAACTGGTTAATAGTGGTATTTTATCATAAACCGTACACTGTATATCAGGGGTTGGAACTGGTTAATAGTGGTATTTTGTCATCCAGGCATTTCTATGAAAAAACATCTACAAAGTTCCTATGCAAATCCCTCACTCTGTCACTCAGAAACGTATTTGAGTGTCTGCCTGCAAGCTGAAAATCTTTGCCAGTATGTGTGCTACCGCCCCTCCCCCTCAGAACCATAGTACTGTACTGATGTTACAAGAGGGATTCAGAATATTAGGGAGAGATATTTATCACAGTTTTACAGTTGACAGTTTAGTCATTCAGTTTAGTCATTCAGGAGCAATTAGGGTTAAGTGCCTTGTTCAAGGGCACTTTGACAGATGTTTCACCTAGTTGGCTCGGGGAATCTGACCAGCAACATTTTTAGTTACTGGTTAGTTACTCAACGCTCTTAACCGCTATGCTACCTGCCGCCCATTCTTTAGCTATTGAAGAATGGATTCACTTTTTCCAGTGGTGGAAAAAGTGCCCCGATTTGTCATACTGAGTAAGAGGTAAAGATACTTTAATAGACTCAAGTAAATGATGTCCAGGATGATCTCTTTTATAAGTTGGTGAATTGGACCATTTTCCTGTCCTGCTAAGCATTCAAATGTAATGTAAGTACTTTTGGGTGTCAGGGAAACTGTATGGAGTAAAAATACATCATTTTCTTTCGGAATGTAGTGAAATAAAAGTAAAAGTAGTCAAAAATTAAGAGTAAAGAACAGATACCAACAAAAAACGACTTAAGTAGTACCTAAATTATGTTTACCTCAGTACTTTACACCACTGACTTTTTCAATGCTAGTAGTTAAGGATACTATAGGCCTAGTTATCGCATAGGATTTATTAACTACAAAAATGTAAGACGTGTTTTTAATTCTAGTGCCATTCTGCACACACAGGCTTGTTAGCCAGCTAGCTCAAAGGACATGAAAAGTTGCTCCATTAAAGCCGCTCCTCCCAGGTATAATTCTGTGGACCGAATTCAGATAATGCCTGTCATAACAAGATGCCCAGTATAATAAATCATTTTTAAAAAGTACTTTTCTGGAGTTCCCAACCAGTTCTGAACTGTTCTGGTCGGAACAGTGGAACTGAACAAAAAATTGTGGTTCTGTTCAGAAAGAAACTTCTAATTTCGGCTCCAAACCCCTGTATATGTCAAATATGTTCTTCTTTGTCATTTAGCATGTTTATGAAATTAAAATACAGCTCACATTGATCATTGGAATAGTAAACAGCCTCACATAAAACATATCAAACAGCAGGCACCATACCCTGCAGAATGACAGGCAGAATAATGAGTAATGCTTTAGACAACCCTGTTATCAGGGCCAGCTCGTGAGAGCAGAAATTACATATACACTCATGCAGTTGTGCAGTGTGTCTGAAAGCAGACCTAGGCTGACCTTCTTAAGAAGCTAATTTGTGCTGTTGTCTTTTTCTAGCCACCATTATGAATATTAAAGCTGAAGAGGTTTTCGCTCTGCAGCACAATGGTGTGTGTGTGTGACCTTTCTTCTGCCCTGGTACACTCTTTATCTTTACCCCCGAAGTAGGATCCATCTGAGAGCTTGGTTTCCTTGTTGCCCTTGGTGAGAACGCTGACCACTCCGTGCTGGATGAAGTACATCTTCTTGCCAATGGTGCCCTCTCTGATGATGTAGTCTCCGGGCTGGACACACTCGAAGCGCAGCTTGGTCAAGCATGGAGGTCACAAAGTTGGGGTCCGCGTTGGCCAAACAGTGGCATGGAAGCCACCAGCTTTCGACAAGTTAAAGTTAACGATTTCCTGCAAACAGGAACACACATTCACACACGCACACCAGAGGAAGTGGATGCTTTAGTTGACAGCCCCTCAGAGAGACATAAAGTGCTCAGAGAATAATTCATCCAACCGTTGAAAGGATGGTTATCATCAGTTATGCACTTCAAAATCACGACCCCACACAACAATTTCCCTTTGCGATTAGTACGTATTCTATTTTAACACCCACACACAGCCCCCAGCCCTCTCCCACCTCTCTGAGTGGCTCGTTGAGTTCTCCCAGGATGCTCTCCTCGTCAAACATCTTGCCTTGGTAGCGATGCTCGTAGTAGTCATGGATCCTCTGCCTCATATCAGCTGGCAGCTTGTGGAAGGACATGTACTGCTCCACCTGTTTGTACTGCAGGCCAGGGAGAGAGAAAGAGATGAAACACAATAAGGTCAGTCCAAGGTCACCGCCCCCACAGCACTGTGACTGAGTCATACCCTACGTTACTAAAGGCTTAGAGGTCAAGCCCTCCACACAACACATCAGATATACAACAGCACACAAGACTGCTTGTACATTTTGCCCCACACAAAAGAAAAGCAGAAAATAGCAGATGTTTATACTACGGTATATTTCCATTCTGAATATGCACTGGCTGGCAGCACAGAGGAGGAATAAGTGGATAGAGAGAAGAGAGAGAGAGAGAGAGACAGCAGAGAGACAGAGAGAGACAGAGACAGAGAGAGAGAGAGAACAGAGAGAGAGAGACAGAGAGAGAGAGACAGAGAGAGAGAGAAGAGAGAGGAGACAGAGAGAGACAGAGAGAGAGAGAGAGAGACAGAGAGACAGAAGAGAGAGAGAACAGAGAGACAGAGAGAGAGAGAGAGACAGAGAGGAGAGAGAGAGACAGAGAAGAGACGAGAAGAGATAGAGAAGAGAAAGAGAGAGAGAGAGAGAGAGAGGAGAGAGAGAGAGAGAGAGAGAGAGAGAGAGAGAGAGGGAGAGAGAGAGAGAGAGAACGATGGGGAGAGGCACTGATTGGGAACACATTTCCCTAAGTACTGTACTGTATCTGATTGCAAGCAGAATCCATTGATGAGAAAAGGGAGAAGGTTGAAGGGGGAAATCACACAGGAACCTCCTACGCACGCACGTACGCACACACACAGAACAATCACATGTGGACCACCAACACCACAGGGTCATGAGCCACTCAGCAGAGACAGTTGAGACCTTGTTTAATCGGTGATACCCCCTATGCCCGGTATAGAGGCGACGCAGGTCTAGTGTGGCACGAGATGTGGCGCGGGCGGGGTAGTGGGAGTAATCACAGTTGGGTAATTAGCAGAGTTACTACGGGACACAGATAAGGTGAGTGTCATTCAGACCACACAGAAAGACATTGGGAGAGCTCCATTTAGTTACAGACACTGGCTTCGTTACGGTTTCCTTTCTCAGTGCATCGACTTCTGAGGTGGATGAACAGAAGCAAGGGGGAAGAAAAGGTGGCGGGTGGGAAGGAAAAGAAAGAGAGAAAGAAAGAGAAAGTTTCTTAATATAATTCACAACAGTTTGAATGAAAGAATCCACTGAGGGAGCTGGGATGAGACAGTATTCAGAGCACGCCTTCCAGAACCACGGTCTGCAAACAGAGGAAGAGAGAACGGAGAGAGAGAAACATTCAGAGCACGCCTCCAGAACCACTGTCTGCAAACAGAGGAAGAGAGAACCGGAGAGAGAGACAACATTCAGAGCACCCTCCAAAACCACTGTCTGCAAACAGAGGAAGAGAGAACCGGAGAGAGAGAGAGCATTCAGAGCACGCCTCCAGAACCACTGTCTGCAAACAGAGGAAGAGAGAACCGGAGAGAGAGAGCATTCAGAGCACGCCTCCAGAACCACTGTCTGCAAACAGAGGAAGAGAGAACCGGAGAGAGAGAGAGCATTCAGAGCACGCCTCCAGAACCACTGTCTGCAAACAGAGGAAGAGAGAACGGAAGAGAGAGACAACATTCAGAGCACGCCTCCAAAACCACTGTCTGCAACAGAGGAAGAGAGANATAGGATTTATTAACTACAAAAATGTAAGACGTGTTTTTAATTCTAGTGCCATTCTGCACACACAGGCTTGTTAGCCAGCTAGCTCAAAGGACATGAAAAGTTGCTCCATTAAAGCCGCTCCTCCCAGGTATAATTCTGTGGACCGAATTCAGATAATGCCTGTCATAACAAGATGCCCAGTATAATAAATCATTTTTAAAAAGTACTTTTCTGGAGTTCCAACCAGTTCTGAACTGTTCTGGTCGGAACAGTGGAACTGAACAAAAAAATTGTGGTTCTGTTCAGAAAGAAACTTCTAATTTCGGCTCCAAACCCCTGTATTGTCAATATGTTCTTCTTTGTCATTTAGCATTGTTATGAAATTAAAATACAGCTCACATTGATCATTGGAATAGTAAACAGCCTCACATAAAACATTATCAAACAGCAGGCACCATACCCTGCAGAATGACAGGCAGAATAATGAGTAATGCTTTAGACAACCCTGTTATCAGGGCCAGCTCGTGAGAGGCAGAAATTACATATACACTCATGCAGTTGGTGCCAGTGTGTCTGAAAGCAGACCTAGGCTGACCTCTTAAGAAGCTAATTTGTGCTGTTGTCTTTTTCTAGGCCACCATTATGAATATTAAAGCTGAAGAGGTTTTCGCTCTGGCAGCACAATGTGTTGTGTGTGACCTTTCTTCTGCCCTGGTACACTCTTTATCTTACCCCCGAAGTAGGATCCATCTGAGAGCTTGGTTTCCTTGTTGCCCTTGGTGAGAACGCTGACCACTCCGTGCTGGATGAAGTACATCTTCTTGCCAATGGTGCCCTCTCTGATGATGTAGTCTCCGGGCTGGAACACCTCGAAGCGCAGCTTGGTCAGCATGGAGGTCACAAAGTTGGGGTCCGCGTTGGCAAACAGTGGCATGGAAGCCACCAGCTTTCGACAGTTAAAGTTAACGATTTCCTGCAAACAGGAAACACACATTCACACACGCACACACAGAGGAAGATGGATGCTTTAGGTTTACAGCCCCTCAGAGAGACAGAAAAGTGCTCAGAGAATAATTCATCCCAACGTTGAAAGATGGTTATCATCAGTTATGGCACTTCAAAATCACGACCCACACAACAATTTCCCTTTGCGATTAGTACGTATTCTATTTTAACACCCACACACAGCCCCCAGCCCTCTCCCACCTCTCTGAGTGGCTCGTTGAGTCTCCCAGGATGCTCTCCTCGTCAAACATCTTGCCTTGGTAGCGATGCTCGTAGTAGTCATGGATCCTCTGCCTCATATCAGCTGGCAGCTTGTGGAAGGACATGTTACTGCTCCACCTGTTTGTACTGCAGGGCCAGGGAGAGAGAAAGAGATGAAACACAATAAGGTCAGTCCAAGGTCACCGCCCCCACAGCACTGTGACTGAGTCATACCCTACAGGTTACTAAAGGCTTAGAGGTCAAGCCCTCCACACAACACATCAGATATACACACAGCACACAAGACTGCTTGTACATTTTGCCCCACACAAAAGAAAAGCAGAAAATAGCAGATGTTTATACTACGGTATATTCCATTCTGAATATGCACTGGCTGGCAGCACAGAGGAGGAATAAGTGGATAGAGAGAGAGAGAGAGAGAGAGAGAGAGACAGAGAGACAGAGAGAGGACAGAGACAGAGAGGAGAGAGAGACAGAGAGAGAGAGACAGAGAGAGAGAGAGACAGAGAGAGAGAGAGAGAGAGAGACAGAGAGACAGAGAGAGAGACAGAGAGAGAGAGAGAGACAGACGAGACAGAGAGACAGAGAGAGAGGACAGAGAGACAGAGAGAGATGAGAGAAGAGGAGAGAGAGAGAGACAGAGAGAGAGACAGAGAGAGAGAGAGAGAGAGAGAGAGAGAGAGAGAGAGAGGAGAGCAGAGAGAGAGAGAGAGAGGAGAGAGAGAGAGGAGAGAGAGAGAGAGAGAACGATGGGGAGAGGCACTGATGGGAACACATTTCCCTAAGTACTGTACTGTATCTGATTGCAAGCAGAATCATTGATGAGAAAAGGGAGAAGGTTGAAGGGGAAATCACACAGGAACCTCCTACGCACGCACGTACGCACACACACAGAACAATCACATGTGGACCACCAAACACCACAGGGTCATGAGCCAACTCAGCAGAGACAGTTGAGACCTTGTTAATCGGGTTGATACCCCTATGCCCGGGTATAGAGGCGACGCAGGTCTATGTGTGGCACGAGATGTGGCGCGGGCGGGGTAGTGGGAGTAATCACAGTTGGGTAATTAGCAGAGTTACTACGGGGACACAGATAAGGTGAGTGTCATTCAGACCACACACAGAAAGACATTGGGAGAGCTCCATTTAGTTACAGACACTGGCTTCGTTACGGTTTCCTTTCTCAGTGCATCGACTTCTGAGGTGGATGAACAGAGCAGAGGGGGGAAGAAAAGGTGGCGGGTGGAAGGAAAAGAAAGAGAGAAAGAAAGAGAAAGTTTCTTAATATAAGATTCACAACAGTTTGAATGAAAGAATCCACTGAGGGAGCTGGGATGAGACAGTATTCAGAGCACGCCTCCAGAACCACGGTCTGCAAACAGAGGAAGAGAGAACCGGAGAGAGAGACAACATTCAGAGCACGCCTCCAGAACCACTGTCTGCAAACAGAGGAAGAGAGAACCGGAGAGAGAGAGACAACATTCAGAGCACGCCTCCAAAACCACTGTCTGCAAACAGAGGAAGAGAGAACCGGAGAGAGAGAGAGCATTCAGAGCACGCCTCCAGAACCACTGTCTGCAAACAGAGGAAGAGAGAACCGGAGAGAGAGAGAGCATTCAGAGCACGCCTCCAGAACCACTGTCTGCAAACAGAGGAAGAGAGAACCGGAGAGAGAGAGAGCATTCAGAGCACGCCTCCAGAACCACTGTCTGCAAACAGAGGAAGAGAGAACCGGAGAGAGAGAGACAACATTCAGAGCACGCCTCCAAAACCACTGTCTGCAAACAGAGGAAGAGAGAACCGGAGAGAGAGAGAGCATTCAGAGCACGCCTCCAGAACCACTGTCTGCAAACAGAGGAAGAGAGAACCGGAGAGAGAGACAACATTCAGAGCACACCTCCAAAACCACGGTCTGCAAACAGAGGAAGAGAGAACCGGAGAGAGAGACAACATTCAGAGCACACCTCCAAAACCACTGTCTGCAAACAGAGGAAGAGAGAACCGGAGAGAGAGAGAGCATTCAGAGCACGCCTCCAGAACCACTGTCTGCAAACAGAGGAAGAGAGAACCGGAGAGAGAGATTCAGAGCACGCCTCCAAAACCACGGTCTGCAAACAGAGGAAGAGAGAACCGGAGAGAGAGACAACATTCAGAGCACGCCTCCAAAACCACTGTCTGCAAACAGAGGAAGAGAGAACCGGAGAGAGAGACAACATTCAGAGCACACCTCCAAAACCACGGTCTGCAAACAGAGGAAGAGAGAACCGGAGAGAGAGACAACATTCAGAGCACGCCTCCAGAACCACTGTCTGCAAACAGAGGAAGAGAGAAGCGGAGAGAGAGAGAGCATTCAGAGCACGCCTCCAGAACCACTGTCTGCAAACAGAGGAAGAGAGAACCGGAGAGAGAGAGAGAGCAGTTCAAACAATGGAACAACAGAGCAATGACATGAATTACAAAAACGTCAATACAAGATGCTGGCTGATGGTGTGTGTGTGTTGTACACACATGCGTGTGTTTTTCCCTCCCTGTGTGTGCCTATGTATCTATGTAAGGTGTTACAATTGGTAACAACAAAATCCCTGTGGCACCTGAGCTAATATCTACTATCGCATGTTTCAACCCCCCAAAAAGAGGAGGAGAGGGGGCTGGTTTTACAGTGAGGACGTGTGTGTGAGGAGGATGAGATCTCTCTGGGCCAATTCACTTGCACCAGGAGAGAGATCAAAGCACACAGAAATAAGAAACAGCAGCAGGTAGAGGAGCATCACAGACCTTCACTACACTAAACCCTGTCTGAATGGAAAGTCACTATATTCTACTGTTAAGCCTAGGTTACACTTTGATCAACCCTGATACGCTTCATACAGGCATAATACTGTTACAACAGATGGGGGGGGGGGGGGGGGGGTAACCTTACGTGTCTCTTTCCCCAAGCTGAATGTACAGTCAGAGTGGACAGCCATTTCATCCTCTGAGATGTTCTCCTAAAACATAGATAGCCCTGCGTCAGCCCCGTGTCGGAATTAATTACAAATCAGAGAGGAGAGGCTGTGCAGAAATAATACACACTAACATACGGCACTCGGTGGCCACAGCCTCATAATAACCACACCCTCCCTCTCTCCTTCCAACTGTCTCCCGGAGAGAAACCTGTTACCTCCAGCCACTGACCTCAACCACACACTCCCTCTATCTATCTCCCTCCATCCCACCTCTCACCCCCCCTCCCCCTCTCCAGGAGAGAGAAACCTGTTACCTCCAGCCACTGACCTCAACCACACACTCCCTCTATCTATCTCCCTCCATCCCACCTCTCACCCTCCCTCCCCCTCTCCAGGAGAGAGAAACCTGTTACCTCCAGGGAGACATCACTAATGACAGTGGGTAGTGACTGGCTCCCTGAGAATCAGACCCCTGTGATGAGGTGCCCGCAGCAGTGCCTGAAGAGAAACATTAGTGCTGCTTACAAAATGGCACCCTATTCCCTATAGTGCCCTGGTCCTGGTCAAAGATAGTGCACTAAATAGGGAATAGGGTGCCATTAAGGAGGCAACCAGGGCCTGGCCAGTCGGAGGGAGCGGGTCACTCAACGTGAGCGCACAGTGCACAACAGGCTCACTGCTGTCACTGCTGACGCACACACACACAAAAACACATACACACGTCAAGGCAGAAAAGGGGAGGGAGCCAGCTAATGAAGTAATGCTCGCTCTCGCTTCATGGAAGAGCAACAACTGTCTGCCTGCCTGCCTGCCTGCCTGCCTGCCTGCCTGCCTGCCTGCCTGTCTGTCTGTCTGTCTGTCTGTCTGTCTGTCTGTCTGTCTGTCTGTCTGTCTGTCTGTCTGTGTCTCTCTCTCTGCGTCTCTCTCTCTATATCTGCCTTTTCAATCCCATCTCTGCTCTCCTTTTCAACACTCTCCTTTCTGACTGATGTCTTTATAAGGAAGGTCTATAATTCTGACCTCCGCTCAGTTTTCACTTCTGTCTTTCACCTCATCCTCAGATGTAGACAAGTCTCTATCCGTCTGGATCTAGCCAGAGGCTCCCTGCCTTCCGAATCACATTTCTCCTCCTCCATCTCCTCGCCCTCCTCTCCTCTACAGAATGAAGGACAGTCTGGAGCCCGAGTGTGAGCCTGTACATGCGGACGATGCCGAGCGGTCGACCGTGACCACTCACCTCCAAAATGGTAGCAGGCGGAGGAGCAGGAGCCGCGGTTGCTTTTTAACGTGTTGCATCCCGTGATCACGTTCAAAGGCACACACACACACACACACACACACACATACACACATATACGGATGCACACACACACACACACTCACACACACACACACACACAGGCACATATACGGATGCACACACACACACACACACACACACACACACACACACACACACACACACACACACACACACACACACACACACACACACACACACACACACACACACACACACACACACTATGTACACCTAAACAAATACTCATGTACACACACAGATGTGCGCACCCACACACACAACGCTACAACAGACACAGGAGTTCAAGGGTCGAGCGTCTGAAATAGGATGATGTAGCTGAAAGTGAAAGGTGGAGTTTGAGAGCAAACCACACTCAGATATAGACACTAAATGCACCTGATAAAAGACCTTAAAACAACATGGTCAGAACTGGGGATCATATTCCTTTAATCCTGGTTATACTCTTATAATGCATCATTCATAAATAAAATGGCAGCATTCATAATGCTGTGCCGGGAAAAATGAATGAAAAAAACGCAGATCTGGAAAACTAAATGATAGGACTTCAAAAGAAGAAAGAGATGCAGAAAAAACATGAAGATATTCATTCCCAGGGCATCTGAGAGATGAATTTTAAGCCCTGCCATGAGCTAAGCATGGAATCTATCTCTTATCAGGAAGTCTATTCAAATGAAATCTCTTGGTATAAATTTGAACATTTCCTGATCTGATGATGAACCAGAATGTCACAATCTTCCTCTTCTTCAGAGAACTAGTCCTCCTGTCCAACACAATGAGAAAGTCCTCCTGTCCAATCCTGTCCAACACAATGAGAAAGTCTTCCTGTCCAATCCTGTCCAACACAATGAGAAAGTCCTCCTGTCCAATCCTGTCCAACACAATGAGAAAGTCCTCCTGTCCAATCCTGTCCAACACAATGAGAAAGTCCTCCTGTCCAATCCTGTCCAACACAATGAGAAAGTCCTCCTGTCCAATCCTGTCCAACACAATGAGAAAGTCCTCCTGTCCAATCCTGTCCAACACAATGAGAAAGTCCTCCTGTCCAATCCTGTCCAACACAATGAGAAAGTCCTCCTGTCCAATCCTGTCCAACACAATGAGAAAGTCCTCCTGTCCAATCCTGTCCAACACAATGAGAAAGTCCTCCTGTCCAATCCTGTCCAACACAATGAGAAAGTACTCCTGTCCAATCCTGTCCAACACAATGAGAAAGTCCTCCTGTGCAATCCTGTCCAACACAATGAGAAAGTCCTCCTGTCCAATCCTGTCCAACACAATGAGAAAGTCCTCTTGTCCAATCCTGTCCAACACAATGAGAAAGTCCTCCTGTCCAACACAATGAGAAAGTCCTCCTGTCCAATCCTGTCCAACACAATGAGAAAGCACTCCTGTGGTACTCCTGAAGATTAAAACCTGTCTGTCTTTCTCTGTAACCTGTCTGTCTTTCTCTGTAACCTGCCTGTCTGTCTTTCTCTGTAACTTGTCTGTCTTTCTTTCTCTGTAACCTGTCTGTCTGTCTTTCTCTGTAACCTGTCTGTCTTTCTCTGTAACCTGCCTGTCTGTCTTTCTCTGTAACCTGCCTGTCTGTTTTTCTCTGTCTGTCTGTCTATCTCTGTAACCTGTCTGTCTTTCTCTGAAACCTGTCTGTCTGTCTGTCTGTCTGTCTGTCTGTCTGTCTGTCTGTCTGTCTGTCTGTCTGTCTGTCTGTCTGTCTGTCTGTCTGTCTGTCTGTCTGTCTGTCTGTCTTTCTTTCTCTGTAACCTGTCTGTCTGTCTTTCTCTGTCTGTCTGTCTGTCTGTCTGTCTGTCTGTCTGTCTGTCTGTCTGTCTGTCTGTCTGTCTGTCTGTCTGTCTATCTCTGTAACCTGTCTGTATTTCTCTGAAACCTGTCTGTCTGTCTTTCTCTGTAACCTGTCTGTCTGTCTTTCTCTGTAACCTGTCTGTCTGTCTTTCTCTGTCTGTCTCTCTGTCTGTCTGTCTTTCTCTATAACATGTCCGTCTGTCTGTCTGTCTGTCTGTCTTTCTCTGTAACCTGTCTGTCTGTCTGTCTATCTTTCTCTATAACCTGGCTGTATGTCTTTCTCTGTAACCTGTCTGTATGTCTTTCTCTATAACCTGTCTGTTTGTCTTTCTCTATAACCTGTCTGTCTGTCTTTCTCTGTAACCTGTCTGTCTGTCTTTCTTTGTAATCTGTCTTTCTCTGTACCTGTCTGTCTTTCTTTGTAATCTGTCTGTCTGTCTTTCTCTATAACCTGTCTGTATGTCTTTCTCTATAACCTGTCTGTCTGTCTTTCTTTGTAGTCTCTGTCTGTCTTTCTCTGTACCTGTCTGTCTTTCTTTGTAATCTGTCTGTCTGTCTTTCTCTGTACCTATCTGTCTTTCTCTGTAACCTGTCTGTCTGTCTGTCTGTTTATGCCCTGTTGACATCTCTCTGTGGGAACTGGGAAGCATCAGATTTATCACAGACATTTGCTCCGTTTCAATGACGACAAGGATTTAGGTTTTCTAGTTGTCTTCTAACCTCCTGTATTCCCATAAAACACTGTCACTGCGGAATTCATCCATTTGTCATTGGCTTTGTAATGCAACACAATTTGATTCCCCTCAGCATGAAAGGGCATTAGCCAAGTGAAAAAAACAGTGTCTTTGAAGATAATTCCCTGTTTGTGTTGTGAATCACTAGCACATACATTCTTAGAGAAAAAGGTGTTATCTAGAACCTAAAAGCGTTCTTCAGCTGTCGCCATTGGAGAACCTTTTGAAGAACCATTTTTGGTTCCAGGTAGAACAGTTTTGGCAAGGGTTCTCCTATGGGGACAGCCAAAGAACCCCTTTGTAAGCCTTTTTGCTAAGAGCGTGGCGACCGCATTGCCACCGTCTCTCTCTCTCTGGAGCCCAGGGGAGGAGACATAGTGGACTAGGGCACTCGCCACTAGGGGATGGATCTCTCTTGAGGAAGTGATGTGGCTGATAACGCCCAGCGTGACAGGAAATTATGTTATATCCTCATAGCCATCAGTTCACTAACAAAAGAAACCTTGCTCCTCTTCTTCTGCTACTTAGACAAATCCAATCATTGTCAGTACTGAGAAGCTAATCAGTTCTCCAGGGCATCCACTTTCTAACCGTAAACCTCTGCTGTCCGTATGTGTCAGTCAATTCAATCCAACACTCGGTTCCCATGAGAGAAAGGGATTTAGAGCCCTTGATGCTGTTTTACTGCACAATCCCTCCCTCACTCTTTCATTTCTCTCTCTCTCTCTCTCTCTCTCTCTCTCTCTCTCTCTCTCTCTCTCTCTCTCTCTCTCTCTCTCTCTCTCTCTCTCTCTCTCTCTCTCTCTCTCTCTCTCTCTCTCTCTCTCTCTCTCTCTCTCTCTCTCTCTCTCTCTCCTCTCTCTCTCTCTCTCTCTCTCTCTCTCTCTCTCTCTCTCTCTCTCTCTCTCTCTCTCTCTCTCCATATGGTCATACTGTGCTCTCGCTGTTTCACTTTCTTCCTCCTATCACTCTCTCTCTGTCTCTCTGCACTCTTAGGTGCTATCTAGAACCAAAAAGGGTTCTCCCATGGGGACTGCCTTTAAAAAAAAAAGAGTATGACTGTTGATATCTCTCCCCAGAAGCCTCCTGTACCTCTCTACTCACTCTCTCCTCCTGGATGAAAATCTTTACCAAATAAAACATGCATAATTGATTTCCCAAAAGAGATGTCAGCCACTTGATTGTAATTTCTAAACCTTTCTGTCTCCCCCTCGACTCTGACTCCCTCTCTCCATCCTTGCCTCCTATATGAGTAAGGTAGACACAGTGTTCATTGAAGCCTTGAACATCGGCACCCTGACACCCCCATTCAGAGCTCTCGACAAGGCAACAGAAAATAAAGGAGCATATAACACTGGCTACACTTCTGATGTGATCTGAATGTTCTGTTGTTAAAGGAGAGCTCTATGTGCGCAATGACATTTCAATTCAGGACTTTCGTGCCATTGTCTTGTGGAGGTAGTCCAGATGTAATTGAATTCAGGGCTGTGAGAGCAGAGCAGTCAATGGCAGCAGAAGCAGAAGTTAATCCAGCAGCCAGTGACTGTGAGACAGCCTGTGAAGGAGGATAAGTGATGCTGGCGGGGTGACTCCTAGACATTTGAGTGTTTCTGGACTCTACAGAGGTATGTTATCTGTGTCCTCTACAGTGGTGTAACTCATATTCTCAGCATGCCTGTGATATGGTAGCTTCACTCTTGTAATTGGCTATTTTCATAACCAGGGGGGGGGGGGGGGGGTGGCGTTTGGAAATTCTAACCATTTATATAGCTATGACAAAGAATTACAAGTGTTAAAGAATATTCAGATTTCCCCAATGCAGCATCCCGAGTGGCGCAGCGGTCTAAGGTACTGCATCGCAGTGCTAGAGGCATCATTACAGGTCCGGGTTCGATCCCGGGCTGTGTCGCAGCCGACCACGACTGGGAGACCCATAAGGCGGCACACAATTGACCCAGCATCATTTGGGTTAAGTGAGCAGTGCGGCTTGGGGGTCGTGTTTCGGAGGACGCGTGGCTCAGGACCTTCGCCTCTCCCGAGTCCGTACGGGAGTTGCAGCGATGGGACAAGACTGTTGGTCTTGGTTATCATAAAAGTACAATAAATAAATACATTTCCCCAATGCACTATTCAATATTATATATATATATTATATTTGTTTCCAAATTGTGTTTTTTTACAAGATGTGAAAATATATGATCAAGCAGCTAGCATTTTGAAGGGGTACCTCGGGACCAAATTAAGAGCCTTAAGAAGTTTCTCTGAGGAGAGGAAGAGAGGGGACTTGAACCTCCTTCAGATTAACACCACCAACCAGGTCCAGGCTAATGACAATAGCTCTTACGGCAAGACACAAAAAGTCGCTCAACTTGTCCACAGCTATACTCAAAAAAAAAAGGTGCTATCTAGAACCTAAAAGGATTCTTTGGCTGATCCCATAGGAGATCCCTTTGAAGAACCCTTTTCGGTTCCAGGTAGAACCACCAACCAGGTCCAGGCCTGGGAAAAGGGTTCTCCTATGGGGACAGCTTAAAAACCCATTTGGAAACCTTTATTCTATGAGTGCAGGCTACTGTTTGTCCGTGGCTTGATTGTCTTTCATTAAATAGCAGAAAACAAATGATCCAGTCGACATGCATACCGGTTATAGACTATGGGGATATTGTCTACATGAATGCAGCTGCCACTGTATTGAAGACATTGGACGCAGTTTATCATAGCGCACTACTTGTTATTACAGATGATAGGTTCAGTACACATCACTGCATTCTGTATCAGAAAGTAAGCCCCCCCCTGCATACATTTCCACCGTACCTTACTTCATGGTTAATTTATAGACGTACGAGACATCAGACCCGGCCTCAGGGAGATCCCTTCCATCTACACTGAGTTAGGTAAAACCTGATTTTATTTTCTCTGCACCTGCCTTGTGGAATGATCTCCAAGGCTCTCTAAAGATGGATGAATTGGTGCCTCGAGGGTAATTCAAAAGGCTGACTGAGGACCATTTTACTGAAGATTGTGTTTGTTTTATAGGATTTTGTTTTGCTTTTAGTGTATTGATGTGTATTATTGATGTGTATTATTGATGTGTATTATTGATGTGTATTATTGATGTGTATTATTGATGTGTATTATTGATGTGTATTATTGATGTGTATTATTGAAGTGTATTATTGATGTGTATAATGTACTCTATATTAATGTTTTTTGATGTCTATTAATGATTTTTATAAACTGGGTGGTTCAAGCCCAGAATGCTGATTGTCTGAAAGCCTTGGTATATCAGACCGTATGACAAAACATTTCTTTTTACTGCTCTAATTACATTGGTAACCAGTTTATAATAACAATAAGGCACCTCGGGGGTTTGTGGTATGTGGCCAATAAAATACGGTTACAGGGTGTATCCAGGCACTCTGCTTTGCGTTGTGCATAAGAACAGCCCTTAGCTGTGGTATATTGGCCATATACCACACCCCCTCGTGCTTTCTTGCTTAAGTATATTGTATTTTGATGTGTATTGTTGTTTTTTGATGTGTTTGCAGGTCTCACCTGAGAAAGAGACCTTGGTCTCAGCATGACGCCCTGTCAAAATAAAGGTTCAATTGTATGAGCTCTCGAACCTATTCCTTTCTCCTACACTAGGGGTAGGAAACTAGATCCAGCCACCAGATTGTTTTCAGAGTGGATGGTCGGTAAGCCGGAACATCATTAGAATCATTTGAACATTGCAAATTGAGCCCAACAAAGCCCAAAAAGAGATTGTATTTGAAAAGAACAATCCTTTCCTACCTTGATTACATTGACACACGATCACGTCTCTTTTTTTATTCGTGGGAATACATGGGAACGGGTTTTCTAAATTAAACTAATTTGAGCTTAATTCCTGGTGATTTTACAGTCTTTTTTGTATTACCAAAACTACAATTCCCAAGTTGCTCTTTCCCTCCCTCCCCCTCCCTCGCTCCCTTCTTTAACCCATTTAATCCCTTCAGTCACAATAGTGAGAGAAAAAAACTAACAATTAATACATTGAGTCCATGATGCTTGTGGTATTTATACAATATCTTAGAGGTCATATTTGTGACCAATGGGAAAATACAATGATTCTACCTTTTATACAGTGCATTTGGAAAGTATTCAAACCCCTTGACTTTTCCACTTTTTGTTACGTTACAGCCTGATTCTAAAATTGACTAAGTTGTATATTTTTGCTTATCAATCCACACACAATACCCCATAATTTTTTTTTTGAAATGTCTGCCAGCTCTAGGAAGAGTCTTGGTGGTTCCAAACTTCTTCCATTTAAGAATGATGGAGGACACTGTGTTCTTGGGGACCTTCAATGCTGCAGAAATGTTTTGGTACCCTTCCCCAGATCTGTGCCTCAACACAATCCTGTCTCGGAGCTCTACAGACAATTCCTTCGACCTCATGACTTGGTTTTTGCTCTGACACGCACTATCAATGTAATGGGTGCGTGCTGGTAGCGGGGAAGTCAGGCGCAGGAGAGGGAACTTGGTATAAAAGGAGCAGTTTAATAAATGCTAAAAAACTAAAGCTAAAGAACATGACTAGCACAAAACATACAACAAACAATCACAGACAAGGACATGAGGGGAAACAGAGGGTTAAATACAAGACATGTAATTGATGGGATTGGAACCAGATGTGTAGGAAGACAAGACAAAACCAATGGAAAATGAAAAATGGATCAGCGATGGCTAGAAGGTCGGTGACGTCGACCGCCGAACACCGCCCAAACAAGGAGAGGGACCAACTTCGGCAGAAGTCGTGACAATCAACTGTGGGACCTTACTGTGTATAAACAGGTGTGCCATTCCAAATCATGTCCAATCAAATGGATTTACCACAGGTGGACTCTAATCAAATTGTAGAAACATCTCAAGGATGATCAATGGAAACAGGATGCACCTGAGCTAAAAATCAAGTCTCATAGCAAAGGGTCTGAATACTTATGTAAATAAGGTATTTCTTTTTTTTTTGCAACAATTTCTTTAAACCTGTTTTCGCCTTGTCATTATGGGGTATTGTGTGTAGATTGATGAGGGGGGGGGGGGGAAATCATCCATTTTAGAATAAAGTAACAAAATGTGTCAAAAGTCAAGGAGTCTGAATACTTTCCAAATGCACCGTATATATTTAATCATAGCAGATTATATATTTTTTCAGTAGATTGAAGTTGAGTTGGGTTATGGATATATTTGATCAAAATGATCTTAAAGATCATTTGACCATTATCCATTAGTCTTTACATATGTTTAAATCAATGATTTGGATTGTACAACTTCATATTTTGTTAGCTTAATTGGCCATGTACAGACCCATCAACGGAATAAGTATAATAACTTCACACATATTTTCTGTCAATAAAGTTGTTAAGTGTCTCTTGCACAATCAGATTGATCAGATTGATCAGATTATTGGGACATAGTCACAGGTGTAAACCTGGTTCGTATGGGTATTTGGGCTGACATATTCCGGTGTAGATCTGGTTTATATTAGTATTGGGACTCAGTCACAGGTGTAAACCTGGTTCGTATGGGTATTTGGGCTGACATATTCCGGTGTAGATCTGGTTTATATTAGTATTGAGACTCAGTCACAGGCATAAACCTGGTTCGTATGGGTATTTGGGCTGACATATTCCGGTGTAGATCTGGTTTATATTAGTATTGAGACTCAGTCACAGGCATAAACCTGGTTCGTATGGGTATTTGGGCTGACATATTCCGGTGTAGATCTGGTTTATATTAGTATTGGGACTCAGTCACAGTTGTAAACCTGGTTCGTATGGGTATTTGGGCTGACATATTCCGGTGTAGATCTGGTTTATATTAGTATTGGGACTCAGTCACAGGTGTAGACCCGGCAGACTGCCTGCCGTTCTGTACCTTGTCACACCACTCTGGATTATTGACCTCTGCCTGCCCTGACCCCATGACTGCCTGCCGTTCTGTACTTTATGGACTCTGATCTGGATTATTGACCTCTGCCTGCCCTGACCCCATGACTGCCTGCCGTTCTGTACTTTATGGACTCTGATCTGGATTACTGACCTCTGCCTGCCCTGACCCCATGACTGCCTGCCGTTCTGTACTTTATGGACTCTGATCTGGATTACTGACCTCTGCCTGCCCTGACCCCATGACTGCCCGCCGTTCTGTACTTTATGGACTCTGATCTGGATTACTGACCTCTGCCTGCACTGACCCCATGACTGCCTGCCGTTCTGTACTTTATGGACTCTGATCTGGATTACTGACCTCTGCCTGCACTGACCCCATGACTGCCTGCCGTTCTGTACTTTATGGACTCTGATCTGGATTACTGACCTCTGCCTGCCCTGACCCCATGACTGCCTGCCGTTCTGTACTTTATGGACTCTGATCTGGATTACTGACCTCTGCCTGCCCTGACCCCATGACTGCCTGCCGTTCTGTACTTTATGGACTCTGATCTGGATTACTGACCTCTGCCTGCCCTGACCCCATGACTGCCTGCCGTTCTGTACTTTATGGACTCTGATCTGGATTACTGACCTCTGCCTGCCCCTTGACCTGTCATTTTGTCTGCCCCCTGTTCTAGTAATAAACGTTTGTTACTTCGACACTGCCTGCACCTGAGTCTTCTCCTGAAACGTGATAGAAAATGTGTAACAGGGCTGAGAAAGGCAAGTAACAGGGATGAGGTGTATTGGCAGAGGAACTAGGGTTTATGAGTAATAAATAGAGCATTTAGGGCTAGGAAATGGGTGTATTTGGGAAGAAATGGGTTAATGTACAAAGCACAGTTCCAGTGAATGCACAGTACCCGAGGAGGAACGATGACTGTTTCATTGAATAGTTCTGATGGGGGGATTGAAGCTGGGGAGAAGAGAACAGAGGGTCTCTGAAGCCTCAGTAGCACCCAGCATTAATCAGCTTCAGGGCCTTCTTCCATTAGTCCTTCACCAATTAGACCCTGCCTAATTGCCAAGTGTTCATTAGAGATGTACAGGGGAGGGGCTGGACACTGTGCACCATGCACTCACTGTCATTTGCTTCTACAGCCATTTGGGGCTGCTGGCATGTCACAACACGCTGCTTAGTCTCCCAACAACACAAGCCCCTTCTGGGGCTCCCAGGCTACTCTCACAATCCTTACCCAACACCGCCAAGAACCGATAGGATACAAACAAACACAGACACAAAGCAGCAGTGGAAACCCAGAATGCTGGTGCTGTGTCCATTAGCATCAGGACACTACAGTAGACCCCCCCCCCCCTGATGTGATGTGACATGGTTCACATCAGTAGAACCCCCCCCCCCCCCCTCCTCTTCCCAGTTTAGTGAGGGATTAACCAGTGAAGAGACACACTGGGCTCTGGCCTGCCTGCCAAACCGCAATGCAGATAGATGTACTGTCAGGGACTTACCATGTTGACTGCCGGCCACCATTTTGTCATTTACTGTAGTTGAGAGAAAATAAGTGACTGGGGAGAGAGGGAGAGTGCGTACTATGCTGTATACTGAGAATGGTATGATCGTGATGGTCTGGGAATAGTAAACGGTTTGGGGTTCAAGATTCTCACTGTCCTGATGCCATAGGACTAGCTTGAGGAATTGACTAAATACCCATCAAGATAATGGAAATAACTACATGCTAACACCAAACATATCAAGGGTTTAGAAAGGTCTCGTTTTTCTGATATCTTGGTAGGAAAATTAGAATATTTTTTTCCCTGGTTTCTCTCACTTCCATTGTTACATGAGGTTGCAGACATGCAGTCGGGGAGGGAAACAGGCATACGTACAGTCCCATAAAGATGTGCTGCTGCCTGTGCCCTCAATCTGGAGAGATGGAATTCCCTTTGTGTGATATGGGTCTCAACATGCCGTAGCTGTGATGCTGGAATCCATGGGGAAATCTGGAGTCTACCCTTTCCAACTCACACCTTAAGATAATTGTAGGCTAGCAGAGACACATGCATGGAGCACGGTAATACTGGGGGTTTGGAGGGAGGGAAGGGGTGAGCTGAGGAACAATCTCATGCACATATTCCCTTTGTGGGATTGAGGGGGGACAGAGGGACAGGGAGAGGCAGTATGACACCACCTGGGACGCGCACCCCTCCAGGCAATTCTCAAAATGTTGGGATGTTACCAAAAAAAGAGAAAAAAATAAATACTTGAATGATAAAATCAGCAGAAAGCATTTTCCCTGTTGACTTTGTTTCCCGCTGATTCTGTCTGAACTGAGCGAAGAAGAGTCAGATTGTTGTTGGCTAATATGGAAAAAAACCTTGCTCCTGAAATAAATCAAAAGTATATCTCCTATCTGGCTCCCGTGTCACAGCCACAGCATTTGAGAGTATGATAACTCAGGCTCTCCGCTTTGTACCAGTTACCAGAGTTCCTGCTTCCTTTTAAGGGCTCTTTTAAGCTTGCTTGCTAGCTTCTGACAGCCTGCCGTTTATCACATGGAGGCACATTGTAATAGAACTCTCTATTCACAGCAGATTATACCCAGGCTTTCTGATGATCATTTTATTGCCGTCTTTGTGGAGCATTGCAAACATCCCTCCCATCTTCTTTCTGCAACATACTTCTGAACTGTTCACAGATTTACCTCTCTCCCTCCCCTCTCTCTATCCCCCTCTCTCTTCTCTCTCTCTCCCCCCTCTCTCTCTTCCCTCTCTCTCTCTTCCCTCTCTCTCTCTCTTCCCTCCCTCTCTCTTCCCTCTCTCTCTCTCTTCCCTCTCTCTCTTCCCTCCCTCTCTCTTCCCCCTCTCTCTCTTCCCCCTCTCTCTCTTCCCCCTCTCTCTCTTCCCTCTCTCTGCCCAGAGGGGATATACCCCGACTGTGTTTCTTGGTCAAGTTAAACTGTATGGTGACAACTAAAGACTGTCACCATACCACTCCTGCAGCTCTCATCTTGCCCAATGTCCATACATCCCTGTCTGTAGAGGTTCCCTTTCTGTAGCCACTCCCTCCCCCCCTATGCTCTAATGACTGTAGGAGCCTGTGAATCTGGTCAGAGTCAGAGGGAGGCAGCTAACTGAGCAGATAAATGTGGCGTGTTGTGTCGTTTGGCTCTGCTTCCCTCTCCTCTGTCCTGGTTTCACTCATTGAGCTGAGGACTCCAGTGTCCTGTGTCCTCTCCTCTCTGTGTAAATGGGAAGGAAGCCTGAACACTGTCCCCTTAGGGTGATCGTGCCTGTTGGTCCACGCCAACAGCAGAACAGAGCAGTTCCACACATAAAGCAGAGTTCTGTCAGAACATAGGCCCACAGACTAACAGTTTAACAGTCCACACACTTACTGTAGCAATGAGGCCCTTCTATCCTGCACCTTTCTGTCCTGCTCACTTCAAATCCGCAGGCTGATCCCAAAGCGAGAGCCTCACCGTGCAGAGCTACCTGCCCTACCCTCACTGCTAATGTGACAACGTAGAACCACACCCCGTTCTCCAATCCAAATCCTCTGGTAGGACAGGGCCAGTGTGATGATTGGGCGAGTTTGTCCATTGGCTGCTGGTGCAGTGTCAGCTGGTTTCTCTCTAGGCAGGAGGCCCTGGAGACAGAACAGAAACAGCTGTGCCCTTCCATGACACAGATCAGATGGGCAACAACTGGACCACTGGCTGAACATGGCCACCTGTCCTCCCAAAGCTGCAGGGGATTGTGCTGTATGGAGCTTCTTGTCTGGATTATGGCACTAGCCTACTACTAGAAATCAGAGTGGATTCTACAGGCCTGGATCCTTTTGTTACACAACACGAACACACACTGACCTAAAAGGCCAATCACGTTGTCTGTCTGTCTGTCTGTCTGTCTGTCTGTCTGTCTGTCTGTCTGTCTGTCTGTCTGTCTGTCTGTCTTTCTTTCTAGCATTCTAGCTAGAGACACCGGCCAACATGTCCTGGCCAGGCCACTTCATCTAACACTGCTTGACCTTCAGCACAGCAGTACAGTGGCCACTAATGGTGGAACTGTCTGGTGTCTAGCTACAACCTCGACAGGGAGAAACAGGGAGCGACAGGGAGAAACAGGGAGCGACAGGGAGAAACAGGGAGAGACAGAGAAAAACAGGGAGCGACAGGGAGAAACAGGGAGCGACAGGGAGAGACAGGGAGCGACAGGGACAAACAGGGAGCGACAGGGAGAAACAGGGAGCGACAGGGAGAAACAGGGAGCGACAGGGAGAAACAGGGAGAAACAGGGAGCGACAGGGAGAAACAGGGAGAGACAGGGAAAAACAGGGAGCAAGAGGGAGAAACAGGGAGTGACAGGGAGAAACAGGGAAAAACAGGGAGCGACAGGGAGAAACAGGGAGAGACAGGGAGCGACAGGGAGAAACAGGGAAAGACAGGGAAAAACAGGGAGCAACAGGGAGAAACAGGGAGCGACAGGGAGAAACAGGGAAAAACAGGGAGCGACAGGGAAAAACAGGGAGAGACAGGGAAAAACAGGGAGTGACAGGGAGCGACAAGGAGCGACAGAGAGAAACAGGGAGCGACAGGGAGAAACAGAGAGAGACAGGGAGAAACAGAGAGAAACAGGGAGAGACAAGGAGAGACAGGGAGAAACAGAAAGAAACAGGGAGAGACAAGGAGAGACAGGGAGTGACAGGGATAAACAGGGAGGGACAGGGAGAAACAGGGAAAAACAGGGAGCAACAGGGAGAAACAGGGAGCGACAGGGAGAAACAGGGAAAAACAGGGAGCGACAGGGAGAAACAGGGAAAAACAGGGAGTGACAGGGAGAGACAGGGAAAAACAGGGAGCGACAGGGAAAAACAGGGAGCGACAGGGAGAGACAGGGAGTGACAGGGAGCGACAGAGAGAAACAGGGAGCGACAGGGAGAGACAGGGAGTGACAGGGAGCGACAAGGAGCGACAGAGAGAAACAGGGAGCGACAGGGAGAGACAGGGAGTGACAGGGAGCGACAGGGAGAAACAGGGAGTGACAGGGAGAGACAGAGAGCGACAGGGAGAGACAAGGAGCGACAGAGAGAAACAGGGAGTGACAGGGAGAAACAGAGAGAGCCAGAGAGAAACAGAGAGAAACAGGGAGAGACAGGGAGAAACAGGGAGAGACAAGGAGAGACAGGGAGAAACAGAGAGAAACAGGGAGAAACAGGGAGAGACAGGGAGCGACAGGGAGAGACAGGGAGAGACAGGGAGAAACAGGGAGCGACAGGGAGTACCAGGGTGAGACAGGGAGAGACAGGGAGAGACAGGGAGAAACAGGGAGAGACAGGGAGAAACAGGGAAAAACAGGGAAAAACAGGGAGAAACAGGGAGCGACAGAGAGAAACAGGGAGCGACAGGGAGAAACAGGGAGCGACAGGGAGAAACAGGGAGCGACAGGGAGAAACAGGGAGCGACAGGGAGAAATAGGGAGAAACAGGGAGCGACAGGGAGAAACAGGGAGCGACAGGGAGAAACAGGGAGAGACAGGGAGCGACAGGGAGAAACAGGGAGCGACAGGGAGCGACAGGGAGCGACAGGGAGAAACAGGGAGCGACAGGGTGAGACAGGGAGAGACAGGGAGAGACAGGGAAAAACAGGGAGAAACAGGGAGTAAGGGAGAAACAGGGAGAAACAGGGAGAGACAGGGAGCGACAGGGAAAAACAGGGAGAAACAGGGAGCGACAGAGAGAAACAGGGAGCGACAGGGAGAAACAGGGAGCGACAGGGAGAAACAGGGAGCGACGGGGAGAAATAGGGAGAAACAGGGAGCGACAGGGAGAAACAGGGAGCGACAGGGAGAAACAGGGAGCGACAGGGAGCTACGGAAGGCAGCATCCAGACAGACCATGCTTAATTATTGGGCACAGAAAGATAAATGGGAAAACACACTCTTAAATATTTATTGCAATTTATAGTTCTAATGTTCCTCCAGGCAGACCGAGAGTGGGGAGAATGGGGAGAGGATTCTGAGAGACGTGGGATGAGGCAGGAGGCTGTGGCACAATGGGAAGGTGGCAGCAGGGTGGCATGGTGGCTGAGAATGGGGAGAGGATTCTGAGAGACGTGGGATGGGGCAGGAGGCTGTGGCACAATGGGAAGGTGGCAGCAGGGTGGCATGGTGGCTGAGAATGGGGAGAGGATTCTGAGAGATGTGGGATGGGGCAGGAGGCTGTGGCACAATGGGAAGGTGGCAGCAGGGTGGCATGGTGGCTGAGAATGGGGAGAGGATTCTGAGAGACGTGGGATGGGGCAGGAGGATGTGGCACAATGGGAAGGTGGCAGCAGGGTGGCATGGTGGCTGAGAATGGGGAGAGGATTCTGAGAGACGTGGGATGGAGCAGGAGGATGTGGCACAATGGGAAGGTGGCAGCAGGGTGGCACGGTGGCTGAGTATGGGCCCTGCTCCACATGCTGATCTGTGGTGAGCAGTCCCAGGCGGGACAGCTGTTAATAAGCCTAATATTATTGGCAGCAAGCGGAGCACCTCTAAAGCAGGACTAGACTGAGCGCTGAGCTGGGACGGCTGTCTGCTCCCCTCTAGTTCAACAGGAATTCTGCATCCACAGCAATAGTCATGAAGCCAGTCCACATCCATAGCACAGCAGTTTGGTGGTTGTGTGTCTATCTGGAGACCACATTGGATGCCACTCTCCTGCCCACGTTGATCCCTCCTGGTGTGAAGGACAGGCTCTTGATTCTTCAAACACCCACACAAATATACAATGTCTCAGTGCTCACATTACAGGAAGCAGACTCTCGCTCACACACACATACAGTGGGTATCCAGAGACACTGGTTGGCTATGCTGATTCTGACCTGAACAACTCCCTCACCCATCTCTCTCAGTCTCTCTCTCTCTCTATTTCTCACCAGCACTCCCTCTCTCTCTGAGGGGAGATGTACCGTATGTGGGGGTCTCTACAGCCCCAGTCACTCTCTCTAGGGGGTCTCCTCCCCTGTCCCTCTCCACAGATGGTGGTCAATGTGGCCGCCTGACAGCAAGGGTCATTATCACCCACACTGGGCCCATGGAGAGGCTGGGGCTAGTTTGAGGTGGGCAGGGAGCTGTAACTAGGAGCTGGGTAGGGCTTCCATGGCCAACTACCAGGGCCTTTCCCATCCCCACTCTGGCTCTCATGCAGCCCTGAGCACTGCAGCTCACAGGGGTTGAAGGGAGGCGGAGACCTGCATCAATCTGCCCTCATTTAGGGCTGAAACTGAGCTTAACTGTACTGTACTGACTGGCTAATACATATTTTAAGAAGTCTAATCTGTTCAATGCTTTGGGTGTCCAAATGAAGTCTGGTTGGTTTCATTTCCTAACTCTCCTCTGGGTACAGATATACTGTTCTCCTTACATGTTGATCTCCTGCTGCTTATCCAGTTACCCAGTGATATTCCCATCCATTCTGATCAACGTCACTCACCTTCTCCTGGTACTGCCGACGGGAGGAGTCCAGAGACTGGATGAGTGCGGTGGCGTGACCCACGAACATGGCATAGCAGGTGGCGCCCACGATCATGCTGAGGATGGTGAGCCACACGTCCGTCATGCCCACAGGTGGGTACATGCCGTACCCGATACACAGCATGTGGCTCATGGCTTTGAACAGGGCGTAGGAGTACTGTTGGCCCCATGTGTCGTTCTGGATGGGGGGAGAGAGGAAGAGAAAAGGTGACAGAGGGAAGAGAGGGAAATGGTGATATGGGGGTACTGTTCACACTCTGCCAGATGTCTGGAGGGAAAAGGTCAGCAAGTACTAAGACCACTAGAGTCCTTCTTATCATTATCATCGTCATCGTCAATGTCATCATCATCAACGTCATCATCATTATCATGATCAATGTCATTATCGCCATCATCCTCCTAGTCATCATCATCATCATTATCAATGATATTATCGCCATCATCATCTTAGTCGTTGTCGTCATCATCATTAAGGTCATTATCACCATCATTATAGATGTCATTATCGCCATCCTCCTCCTAGTCATCATCATCATCATCAATGTCATTATCATCATCATCGTCCTCATCCTCATCATAATAATCATCCTCATCATCATGCCTCAATAGGAACATCAACACTTGGCTACATCAACGTACACTCTTCTATATGTAAGTATTCAGGGGAGAACTGCCTTAGCTGGGCCTTTTTAGCTTGGAGCAGAAACTAAACACAACCATGAGGGTGACTGAATGGATGGATCCCGAGACACAAGAGGCCTGCAAGGCAAAAAGTAGGTCAGCTATTTAGAAAAATGTGATTTTTCTTTTCTCGTTTCTCGTTTGTGGATAAATTGCTGTCTTTTTCCTTTAGGTCCCGTGGTGGTCCAAGCAGAATCAATATCTGCTCTTTCCTGAGGTGACATGTCCAAATTGCTTTCAAACTCATTTCCACAGGGGTAAAACCTGAGAGATAGGAAAGTTATTAGTGCCTCCTAAAAAGGTATAAAACGGATGACCCAATAAGATAATGGGCCAGCTACTGTAAGGAAAGACAAGAGCCACAGCACCACTACCCTCTAATTCTTATCAGGCCCAAACTTTTCTGCTCCGAGCAGAAAAGACCCAGCTAAGGCAGTTCTCCACAGTTTTTCATCATGGTGTTGTGTAATGCAGAGCAGGAGTTTAAGTCAGTAGACAGCTTGCCATGCCAAAGGTGTTCGCTAGGCTACTGTTTCCACTGACTGACTACTGGCCTGTCTGTCTTTAATTACCTAATTAGAATTTGATGTGATTGTTTTTTATTCACAGATCCCAGATTAATCCTCTTTGAGGGCTGGAGCTGTTTGCCTGCCTTCCGTGAGCTCTACAACAAATCCTCATCATAAATCATCTCTCTCTCTCTCTCAAAAGGCCCTGTTCGTTTGGAACATGGCAGGTTATACTGTGCGTCCGTGTGCCACGGTTGATTCAGGGTCACACCTCAGGTGTCGCAGAGTCCGGTTATATAACCACAAAGAAAACTTAATTACAGAGGAGAGGGAGGTCATTACGAGACAGGGCTTTCTTTCCAGCGACTCTGATTCTCCCTCCCTCTCCCTCACTCTCTCTCTCCCTCTCTCTCTCTCCCTCTCTCACTCTCTCTCTCCCTCTCTCACTCTCCCTCTCTCACTCTCTCTCTCCCTCTCTCTCTCCCTCTCGCTCCCTCTCTCTCTCCCTCTCTCTCTCGCTCACTCTCTCTCCCTCCCTCTCTCTCCCTCTCTCTCCATCCCTCACACTCTCTCTCCCTCCCTCTCTCCCTCTCTCTCGCTCTCCCTTTCTCTCTCTCCAGCCTCTCTCTCTCTCCTTCTCTCTCTCTCCAGCCCTCTCTCTCTCCCTCCCTCTCTCTCTCTCTCTCTCCCTCCCTCTCTCTCTCTCTCTCTCTCCCTTCCTCTCTCCCCGAGACGTGCAGCAGCAGCGCGGCTAACAATGTGATGAAATTAAAGAACAGCATGTGTGCTCGCTGGAAAATTGTCAATACTTGACCAATATTGGATAAGAGCTTTCTGTCCTCTGAAAGTCATTATTTCATACGAGGCCAAGCTCACCGCCTAGCTCTCACTTTCAGAATACAGAAAACCAAACCATACAGAGCTGGTGGAGAGAGAGAGCTCCAAATAACTGAAGAAAAAGCAGCAAATTGAATAAATGTGGGCGAATAAAGGAGAAGGGAAAAAGAAACATTTGATTTAGTTGGGAAAACGGACAGATATGCAAGGCAGCCATTTCCCATGATGCTACAGGCTTAGCACAGTAATTACAGAGACAGAGAGATGAGATAACAGGGAGGGACTAATCTGATTTAAACAGACTTGGGCTCCGTCTGAAGTGGCGCCCTATTCCACACAGTGTACTTTTGACCAGAGCCCAGTAGTACACTTCCTAGATATTAGGGTGTCATTTTGGATGCCCACCTAGTATTGGAGCACAGCAAAGCATTACTTACCACCATTTTGTTTTTGGACACCCAGCAGTCCTGGGGGAAGTCCTGCAGCATGGGAACCAGGAACTGCAGACATCCGTCCCAATGGCACAGCAGCAGCATCATACCAATCAGGTTGACGATACGCACCATGGCACTGGCCAGGTCATAGGTCATATGGAAGATCTGAAGAGCAGGACAGGAAGAGGAAAGGACTGTGTTAGGACATAGGTCATATGGAGGATCTAGAGAGCAGAATACAATACAATATATTATTGTCCATTTTGTGAGAAACAAAAATGTGTCTTCTGTTTAGCGCAAACCCCTCACACATACACGCTGAGGGGCACATGGTCAGCCACAGAGCAGCGCCCCTGGATGGAGAGCAGAACAGGAGGAGGAAGGGAATTGTGTTCGAACACAAAGACATGTGTAGGATGGCTGGCAGACAAAGCCCTGGATTACAAAGACCCTTTTCTCCAGGGGTGTTGCCTGTTTACTTTGTTCCCTAACCTTTTGGTCGATACTTTTTATAGTCAAGGTGAAGGCCAAGCAGTGGATTTCCTATATGCAACACATGGGCTGAGCCAGACCACGTTGAGTCTGAATCTGAGCATACGTTCTAGTCCGAGGCCACAGTGTTCTCCATCACACATGCAGGACCCTAGCCTCAACGTACAGCAACATAACGAACTTCATCTTTGATGTAACACTTGTGCTTTTTACAGACGTTGACATGGGTGGTCTGTAGAGGATGGTCATGTGAGCATGGCTTGGCCTATGAGGAGGCTTTATTGAATCACTCTAATCAACCCCTTAGGTAAGCACACTAACACAAAGTGGATGGAGGGATGGGCAGGCGTGTGTATGCGTCCCTGCAGACTGAGTGTGGGCAGCCCGGGCAAGCTTTGTTAATCCTAATGATAAATAGACTCATAAGCAGCTACAGGACGCCTACTCTACTCTGGTGTGGATTTTAATGGCTTCAACAATTTAAAGCCACTTAATCCCATTGAGGGCCGCGGTGTGCACTGTTAACTGCTGTTCTCCTTATTACAAGCCACTCAGCGCCATTTAAAAGCTTAAGGCTGAGAGAGGGATATTCCATCTCTCTCGTCTTTGCTGGTGAACGTTGGGAAGAGGGGAGAAGAGAAGCCAGCCACAGTCACACACAGGCAGGCGCTCTCCACCATTCCTCCTGACCCAGGCTAGATGTCTCCGGTTGACTCCTAAAGCCCAGTGCTTGTTGATGTGACGCTTCGTTGTTTCTATTGGAGTGGCTGTGTGGAAACAACAGACAGGGACCAGGGACTAGTACTGAGACAGGCTGTGTGACGGGCCTCTCTGGGACAGTGTGGACGCTGGGCAATCACATCAGATCACCTCCGTCAGATGTGCCAGCCAGAAAGGGGAGAGACAATAATGTCCCCAAGAAGTTTCTGCTGGGGTAAGAGGGAAGCGTCAGGCCGCCAGGCTCCAGAGTGAGTGCATGGCAGAGACATCCAGCTAAAGCTCTGGGTGCTTGTTCAAAGTGTTTAGTCCGGTGTGTATTTACAGTTGAAGTCGGAAGTTTACATACACCTTAGCCAAATATTTTAACTCAGTCTTTCACAATTCCTGACATTTAATCCTAGTAAAAATTCCCTGTTTTATGTCAGTTAGAATGTGAAATGTCAGAATAATAGCATAGAGAATTATTTATTTCAGCTTTTATTTCTTTCATCACATTCCCAGTGGGTCAGAAGTTTACATACACTGAATTAGTATTTGGTAGCATTGCCTTTACATTGTTTTACATGGGTCAAACATTTCGAGTAGTCTTCCACAAGCTTCCCACAGTAAGTTGGGTGAATTTTGGCCCATTCCTCCTTGTCAGAGCTGGTGTAACTGAGTCAGGTTTGTAGGCCTCCTTGCTCACACACGCTTTTTCAGTTCTGCACACAAATGTTCTAAGGGATTGTGGTCAGGGCTTTATGATGGCCACTCCAATACCTTCACTTTGTTGCCCTTAAGACATTTTGCCACAACTTTGGAAGATGCTTGGGGGTCATTGTCCATTTGGAAGACCCATTTGCAACCAAGCTTTAACTTGACTGATGTCTTGAGATGTTGCTTCAATGTATCCACACAATTTTCCCGCCTAATGATGCCATCTATTTTGTGAAGTGCACCAGTCCCTCCTGCATCAAAGCACCCCCACAACATGATGCTGCCACCCCCGTGCTTCACGGTTGGGATGGTGTTCTTTGGCATGCAAGCCTCCCCCTTTTTCCTCCAAACATAACAATGGTCATTATGGCCAAACAGTTCTATTTTTGTTTCATCAGACCAAAGGACATTTCTCCAAAAAGTATGATCTTTGTCCCCATGTGCAGTTGCAAACCGTAGTCTGGCTTTTTAATGGCGGTTTTGGAGCACTGGCTTCTTCCTTGCTGAACGGCCATTCAGGTTATGTAGATATAGGACTTGTTTTACTGTGGATATTGATACTTTTGTACCTGATTCTTCCAGCATCTTCACAAGGTCCGTTGCTGTTGTTCTGGGATTGATTTTCACTTTTCGCACCAAAGTACATTAATCTCTAGGAGACAGAACGCACCTCCTTCCTGAGCGGTATGACGGCTGCATGGTCCCATGGTGTTTATACTTGTGTAGTATTTTTTGTACAGATGAACGTGGTACCTTCAGGCATTTGGAAATTGCTCCCAAGGATGAACCAGACTTGTGGAGGTCTACAATTTTTTTTTCTGAGGTCTTGGCTGATATCTTTTGATTTTCCCATGATGTCAAGTAAAGAGGCACTGTGTTTGGACGTAGGCCTTGAAATACATCCACAGGTACACTTCCAATTGACTCAAATGATGTCAATCAGGCTATCAGAAGCTTCTAAAGCCATGACGTAATTTTCTGGAAATTGCCCAGCTGTTTAAAGGCACAGTCAACTTAGTGTATGTAAACTTCTGACCCACTGGAATTGTGATACAGTGAATTGTAAGTTAAATAATCTGTCTGTAAACAATTGTTGGAAAAATTACTTGTGTCATGCACAAAGTAGATGTTCTAACCGACTTGCCAAAACTAAAGAAATTTGTGGAGTGGATGAAAAACGAGTTTTAATGACTCCAACCTAAGTGTATGTGAACTTCCGACTTCAACTGTACATCATCTGAGCCGAGTCATTCCCCTGGCTGCGTCCTTCTCACTTAATCTACCACTCCCTTCTTCTTCTTCACCTCCTCTCTCCCTCTCTCCTCTCCACAGCTGTGCTCCACTCCAAACACAAGGAGGAGATATTGGTTTTTAAAGAGCCCACTCTCTTTCCAAACACAATAATGGTTATGGTAGCTGATACGAGGCAATATATTGTGATGTTGATTCTCCAGCTGGAACTAAATGGCATTCCGTTACATTAAAGAGTTGTCAAAATCCCCATGTGTGTCAAATTAAAAAATCATGACCTACCCCATCCAATCTCACACTTGAGATTGAGATTTTTTTTTTAATTTGTAAAATTGTTTTTCCAGAAGGGGAGAGTGAGCTCTCTGATACATTGGTATGCGTTCGTAATGCATTTAAATGTAGACATTTCCTGCCCATTAAAAATGGATGATATAAAACATACATTGTTCAAGCCCACAGGATCTCATTCACAGCAAAACAATGAATGAATTATCTGTTCATATTTCCCGTCCAAGCATCTTATGTCACGAACATTACAATAGTCATGGCGCTAGTCAACGTGAAGTGTCAAGCTGATAGAGCTAAGAAGGTCGCTTGTTCTATATATATATATATTGCTCGATTTGAGTAGGGAAGCTACATAGGTGAGATACAAATACCTGTCCAAGACTACTAGTACTGTACAAAGAAAACTCTACTGTCAAATCCCTGTAATTGTTGAAGTTCCATCCCGCTGGGCACACGGGAATCAACATGTTTTCACGTCAAAACAACCTGTTCGTTGTTGGGGGCCAAAAAAACAAATGGCCCTGTTGCTAACCCCTGTCTTACACCAAAACAGACCCTGCCTAATTGCCAAGTGTTCATTAGAGATGTACAGGGGAGGGGCTGGACACTCTGCACCATGCACTCACTGTCATTTGCTTCTAAAGTCATTTGGGACTGCTGGCATGTCACAACATGCAGCTTAGCCACAAACAGACGCACACGCACGCACACACACAGACACAGACACACACAGACACAGACACACACACACACACACACACACACACACACACACACACACACACACACACACACACACACACACACACACACACACACACACACACACACACACACACACACACACACACACACACACACACACTGCATTGTAGAGTACAACACATTAAAGGGATGATGGATGGCTGGGCTCTTTGTTTTAATTGATAGGGACATACAATAAGCCTGGCTGCATGACTATCCGGCTAAACAACAGAGCCATGAATGACGAGGGCACCCAGACAATCCACAAAGGCATCTTAAGGGCAGGGGTTCTGACATTGGCAGCCACGTTACTCTATCACCTAACCTCATCAGTGCTCTCAGTGGAGAGAACTATGGACGAGCTCTACTCTGTTTGAAACCAAGGCTTTTACCACCTAGGTGACCTTCAATATCCTTTACATTATTACGGTTAATAGCTAGGGAATGTCTACAACCGAACTAATTTCTACAACCGAACTAATGTCATATCGAACTGTTATGTGTCTGTGTTGTGGTCAAGATGAATAAGTAAAACATCTAACCAGTGTAGCCTAGTGGTTAGAGCATTGGACTAGTAACTGAAAGGTTGTAAGTTCAAATCCCTGAGCTGACAAGATACAAAATCTGTTGTTCTGCCCCTGAACAGGCAGTTAACCCACTGTTCCTAGGCCATCATTGAAAATAAGAATTTGTTCTTAACTGACTTGCCTAGTTAAATAAAGGTCAAATAAAATAAAATGCATACTGGATATTCACATGTGCATCATTGTAGTCTTCTCAACAAATTGTAAATGTGGAAGGATCATTGCTGCTTTGTTTCTTTTAGATTTAAAGAAAGCTAAATTGTCTGAGACGTCACAGTGGAAAGAAAACAGGACCCAGTCCAGAAAGACAGACATGCCCAGACAAGACATCCATTTGATCAATAGGGAGACACCTGATCGTGTCAGGAAGCTATTTGGGACACACAGGAAGTCACAGTCACAGCTGCAGTCATCTCAGACAGATGGAGGGAGAGAAGAGTGTGGTCCAGGTGAGAGAGAGAGAGAGAGAGAGAGAGAGAGAGAGAGAGAGAGAGAGAGAAAGAGAGAGAGAGAATAGATGCATATGTCTGTGAGTGAGTCACAGTCAATGTAATGCTATGCTGTGGCATCTGGTGTTTCCCGTCCAGGCTGCTAATGATGATGAATGTCTGGCATCGTGTCGACCACCAAATCCAAGAAAAATCCTATTGTTTCACTGATGCCGCTTTCACAATGCCACCCTCCCCCCTTTTCTGATTTTAGTTCAACATTGGGCTAGATTTCAGTATAAAAGTACAACATGGGCGACACAGTAAAAAGCCCTGACAAAATGCCAGACCCTCATCCACACTGTAATGGTAGACAAGGGAGTTGTGTAGGTAAAGAAATGGGGGCGACAGAGAGAAAGAACCACATGGGGCCACTCTTTCATCAGCTGTCTATACAAGCCTTGGCCTGGAGGGCTTTTGAGGAAGCCACAGAACGCTTTCATTCAGCTTCCTACCGAGAAGCATCGATGGGTGCGTGCCGGATTACACATTTTAATGTAGAAGTCTTCTAAGGGGCCCTGCTGTGGGTATTAATATCACACAAGGCACATTCACAGACAGTCTTGAGGACCTGTCACTCTTGCTGGCAAGCCTCATTGTGCACTCAATAATACCCCATTAAACCTTTTCTTCTTTCTTATCTGTGAAACAGCAGTCCTTGGCCAAGGTACGGGTCACCAAGTGGAGGACTGATTGGCTGATTTGCATTATTTACATATTTTGTGTGTGCTGATTTATTGGGTGGAAAATGAATGGAAGTGCCCTCCCTCCATCCCTCCCTCGTGGCGTGCCTGCCTGCCTGGCGACCACGTGGCTCACTCTTATCGAAGCACCTTGTGGATTTCTTTCTGTGGCATATCGGATCCCCCCCCCCCCCCTCCATCCTGCACACAGCCAGTTGGGCAGAAAAGCCATCCATCTTAACAATCCCAGATGCCAATATTAATAGGAAGATGGACTCCCTGCCTCCATGCACTAAACAAACACAGATGGTGGTGGTGCTCCAAAAGCTCCTGACACCAAGTTCAAAACACTGTGGAATTGTCTGCCATGTTGAAAACGATCCACCGCCGCCTGCTAATGTTATTCTTGTTAACTCTAAGTCGGAAAAGTATTTAAGGATGTTCTTTCTCTCTTTCTGCAAAATTAAGTGCAGCTAAGTGCTGACTGAGATTTTACAAAAATCCAAATCTGGGGCTTGATGCTTTGGCTTTTATACTATTTCCACATAAGGCCGTTGACAATTCTGTCTTTTAAACTATTTCCTCGTCAAGGCCCCAAATGCCTCTGCATCCCTGCTAAAAGCAGCACGCAGGGGGATGGTGATGTTGAAGACATCTGGCATGGGAGCCACTCTCACAAATGAGTCATTAGTGCATTCGTTTGAGTTTGATTTAATAACGTGTTGACTAATTTAATTCAAGTCACTGGGTTTGTCTATAGGAGACAACTCCGATGAGGAGGATATTCGGCCAGCGTCTTATTTTTATCCCAATGAAATATGACAATGAGTACAGCCCAGCTGTCTAGACAGGGAGAGATGGGGATAGGAGGACAGACAGGAGAGATGCCATGGCACTGATTGCAGCCACCTCCCTTTGATATGATGGATATCTGCACACCACTTAGAATATCATTATCTACAACAATGCCCCCCCCCCCCCACACACACACACACACAACCACCACAACCATCAACCACAGCCTGTTTGTAAGCTGTAAAACACTGTAGTTCACTGAGCCCTCTCGGCTATTATGTCTTGGAATGGAATGTTTGATCAATGTTTTTATTCTGTAAGCGTTTATTATTGGTTAGTTAATGTTGTGTGGTTTAAAACTTGAGATGCTGATTTGATAGGATGGGAAGTCCTTTGTGCCATGCAACAAAGGGTCAGAGTTGACTAGGGGCACCAATCAAGACTTGAGATACTGCCCCTAAACACGTTACAGTAGCAAGTCATGTAAACACACAGGCACACGTACACACAGAAAATAAAGCACCTGACATCTCCACAGCCAGGGGGTTCATTTAACCCTTAATGTCAGGGTGTGTGTGGGCCAGGATGTTAGAATATCAGAGGAGACTAGGGGCTGAGCTGTTGACTGTGACAGTGCTACGGGGAGCTGCCTTGCGGAGGCATTTGTCTTCTGTTCACTATGACAGGTGAGAACATGAAGCCTTCCTTCACTCAGCAGGTCAGAGGGCATCAGACGTCTCCAGGACCAACTATGACAGAGCAACGAGCAATGTCGCTGTGCTGGGGGAAGCAACGGAGTCAACAACATCAAAGATCTTGCAAGTTAAACAGGAAGTACTGTATTTCCTATGGCGCTGTGGATTGCTCTTCAGCTACCAGCAATTTAAGAAGACATATTATTCGAAAAGGTCAAATGGTGATGCAGTTTTAAAAATGACGTAATTTGAAATGTAGTCGTCATCACGAAAAAGTCAAAAAGTCAGTCAGGTGGTGAGATCTGGTCGACAAGTTATTCGGGAGTGCCAGATGACATTTCTGTGGGGTTACCACTGTAGTGTTCCAGCACCGAGGCAGAGCCTGCCTACCCAGCGCCGATCAGCACGCCTCGCGCGCACACACACACATACACATACAGTACACACACATACAAATAGAATCTGCCTCTGTGTTGGCTAGTCCCCTCTATCAGTCCCAGTTCCCAGTTCCCATGAAGACATAAAGACAAATGGGTTTGATGGTGATGAGATTCATTTACTAGCAATGCTGCCTCTTTGATGTATACTTCACCACCTGAGTGGTATGCTGCCTCAAACTGTCTGTCGATGTGGTTGAAAGGCCCCTTTTAAAATGCCCGTGGGTATGGTGTGGTTTAGTGTTGTGGTCTGTTTGGCAATCAGCCAGCTAATCAAACTCCCCCATTGTTCATGCAAAGTAAAACAGGTGAACACACCCAGCCGTGATTTGAAGGCATTTTACAGCAACTGTGAAAGAGAGCGCCTAAGTTGGTTTAGAGAGCTGAATAGAGCCGTGATCAAAATACCCTGTAGGGATGGTCAACAATCATTCTGTCTAAATGGTATTGTAGAAGAGAGAACGAGAGGGAACCTGTCCTGACAAACATTTCAATGTTACAAACAGTGAAGGATGAGACTTAAAAACAAACAAAAGATAACTATTGTAAAATATACTGTGTCAGTAAAATGTATACAGTATGTATAAGCTGGAAATAGAAGCCTAAGTGTTGTTGTCTATTAGTTTACTCCAATTAGGCGAGGGGTGGAGGGTTAGGGGTAAATAATAAAGGAAAATATATTTGAAAAAAATATATGGGGGGTTGGAAATTATGCAGACAATTACATTGATAGATTGTGGCTTCTATCTGCAATATTCAAATAAAATGTAAAAAACAATGCTACACGCTCTTTGAAAAAAAAGTGCTTTCTAGAACCTAAAAGGATTCCTCGGCTGTCCCCATAGGAGATCCCTTTTGGGTTTCAGGCAGAACCCTATTAGGTTCATTGTAGAAACCTTTTCCCAGAGGGTTTTAAATGGAACACAAAAGAGTTCTACTTGGAATTAAAAAGGGTTCTCCTATGGGGACAGCCGAAGAACCCTTTTTTTTCTAAGAGTGCATGACAAGGCTTCAAATGGAGTAGTACTGTGCAGTTTAGACTAATACAATGTTTGTAGAAGCTAGAGCATGAATGGCAGAGGTTGGGCAGGGAGCCCCATCTGTTGGCTGGTATGTAAATTCCCTGTGGCGGTGCCTGGGTCTGTGTGCGCCCTGCTTTCCTGGTGGTGAAGGAGTGTCTCTGTCTCCTTAGTGACTGACTGACTGAATGCATTTCCTGCTGTGCTCTGCTGCTTCACTTTGCACCTCTTACTTCTGGGACAGTGCTCAAGGATACACCCAGGGAGGGACAGGAACATTTCTAATTATTACAGAAAGTATAATCATCCCTGTATTTCAGCAGCAGCAGAGTCTCTCTCTCTCTCTCTCTCTCTCTCTCTCTCTCTCTCTCTCTCTCTCTCTCTCTCTCTCCTCTCTCTCTCTCTCTCTCTCTCTCTCTCTCTCTCTCTCTCTCTCTCTCTCTCTCTCTCTCTCTCTCTCTCTCTCTCTCTCTCTCTCTCTCTCTCTCTCTCTCTCTCTCTCTCTCTCTCGACTCCCTTCGTCAGACTGGTAGATAGACTGCTGCTGCACAGAACAGTAATCAACGTTTCTCTCTTCATCATCTCACTGGTGGATGAGGTAAAGCAAAAAGCCTCTTCACCTTGCCTCACTAGTGGATCTAATCAGACATAGCTAGCTAGAGTAGCTTCCTCTAGCCCAACCCCAGGGGAACGGTAACACATTATGGATCTCAGTAAACAACGTTATCTCTCTCTGAGGGGCTATACTCTACAGAGGACAGTCGGCTGTGGTAAAGATGGTCTGTGTTCATGTGTAGGTATTCTGTGTTTGGTAGATATACTATGGATTCTAATAATCTCCCCTCTCTCACGCGCACATATTGTACGTACGAACACAACACACAAACACACACCCTCCTACAGTACCCTACCTCCTCCCACTGGTGGATGTATCGGATGAGCCTGGACAGCCTGAGCAGTCTGAGCAGGCTGAGGATCTTCGTGAAGCGGACGATCCTCAGCGCCCGGGCCGTCTTGTAGAAGTCTGAGTCGATGCGCGTCTCCACGATGAGGAAGATGTAGTCCACAGGTATGGAGGAGATGAAGTCCACCACGAACCAGCTCCTCAGGTACTTGATCTTGATCTGTTGTGGGTCCAGGATGATCTCGGTGTTGTCCTCCTTGACGATGCCCGTGCGGAAGTTGAGCACCAGGTCCATGAGGAAGAAGGTGTCTGAGATCACGTTGAAGATGATCCAGGGGGGCGTGTGTTCGTCTTTGAAGAAGGTGATGCCCACCGGGATGACGATCAGGTTCCCCACCATCAGCAGCAGCATGGTCAGGTCCCAGTAGAACCTAGAACAGGACGAACCACAGAGAGCTTAGAGCCTGGGAGAGAACATGAGGAACCACAGATGGCATAGAACCTGGGAGAGAACATGAGGAACCACAGATGGCCTAGAACCTGGGAGAGAACAGGAGGAACCACAGATGGCATAGAACCTGGGAGAGAACAGGAGGAACCACATAGGGATATTGATCAGGTTCCCCACTATCAGTAGCACTATAGTCAACTCCAGCAGCACCTGGGAGAGACAGGAATTGGGTAGAAAGGATTTAGGAGAAAAGATCAACAGCTGCCTCTCCCTGAGAAGTACCGCTACCACTGATCACATTAAATGTACATTCTGTAAGCTACAGCAGCTATCTAGGATGAGCGGTTCGTTTTATACCATCACATAGACTGTACTGTACTGAACAGCTTTATACTGCCACTGACATTCAACATGTTCAATAATGAACGTGGTTTAGGATCGTGTACACTATGTACACTATGTACACTATGGCCATGTGTCTTGACCCGCCACTAAATCCTGTCTTTGAAGGCCTTTTAAAGTTAATGATTCAATATCAAATATTGAATTAAACTAACTGTTAAATCCCCGATACGGCCAGTTTGAACCTGTGTGACCCATGGCTGTCACAACATGTGCTCACATGTTATCCGCCTGCGGCTCTCGTGAAGGAGTAATGGCCCACACACACACACGCAGCCTAGCCTACATCAGTCTGTCTTGATGCGTAACCTATTTGTCTCCTGCTTTAAAAAGGTCAACGAGGGTTAAATGTTGATTACAAAGTGTTGGGTGACGTTGTCCATCGTCCCAGCTGCACAGTTTGGTTGTAAATTACACTCTCCGCCCGCTTCGTAATTAAATCCAGATTGGTTGTGTTGTATACAGGTTGATATACAGTATCCTTGGTGCTCTATAGATGGCACCGAGGCAGCGCGTCCCGCATTGTGAACTGGTTCTTGTGGGTAGGGCAGGATGATTTAACCACTCAAGTTTAACCGGCCCCATAAAAATCCATCTCAGAGCAAAACCAATTTAAAGCAGAGAACCAGAAGAAATGAAAAATATACTATTCACAATGTTGATGGTTGCTTTGCTGTGATGCCTCTCAGTGGAGATGAACGTTCCAATTGCCTCTGAGATCACTGTGCTGCCTGTCTGTGGACACATTACTTTGAAATAAACATTAATTACAGAGATATTACACACACACAGCTGTCTAAGACAGTTGAGCCATGGATTACGGTTTACAAAAATACACACACACACCTGCGTGTGCACACATGCACACACACACACTCACTCACACACACACACACACACACACACACACACACACACACACACACACACACACACACACACACACACTTACTCACACACACACACACATGCACACACACTCACTCACACACAATGACACACACACACACCCACACACACACACACACACACACACACACACTCACTCACTCACTCACTCACTCACTCACTCACTCACTCACTCACACACACATGCACACACACTCACAATGACACACACACACCTGCGTGTGCACACATGCACACACACACACACACACACACACACACACACACACACACACACACACACACACACACTCACTCACTCACACACACATGCACACACACACACACACACACACACATGCACACACACACACTTACTCACACACACACACACATGCACACACACTCACTCACACACAATGACACCCACACACACACACACACACACACACACTCACTCACTCACTCACTCACTCACACACACATGCACACACACTCACTCACCCACACACACAATGACACACACTAAACCCCATCTCGCTTACACACTGACACACAAAACAGTGGCAGTAATAGGAATTCTTCAAAGTAAAAGGGTATCCATGGTTTCAGTTTCTTGTCAAGCAGAGTTATATTTAGAAAGACGTTTCCGCCACTGTGTTTGCTCATGTTAAGATTTAAAGCCCAAGAGGACAAGACACAACTTCAAAGGAAATAACATGTGCACGGGTAATGACATTTACTCTTCGAATTCTTCCCATTCCCTCGTATTCCCCATGTCAGGAAGAAGTATGTGAGTTGACACCATGACGACAAAACAGCTTGCTAACGGGCTGGAGGTGCACCAACAGCCCTTAATGTCGCTGAAATCACTATGTGCTAATATATCCATTTATTTTCGTGCCAACACCTGCTCAGTGTCCTCGCCACTTTTCTGCCAGTTTCATGGTGACTTGACTGTTAGTTTAAACTGGGTCGTGAAGAAACAAACAGAGACATCAGGAAGTAGAAAAGGCCCAGCTGGCAGACTATCTTGTCTGTTTGGACAGAGAGAGAGAGAGAGAGAGAGAGAGAGAGGAGGCTGAGAAAAGACAGGGGGAGGCTGTGGAGAGGCAGGGGAGGAGGGGTCCTCCACATGCTTACTGGGCCTCAGAATGAGGGATGGAGGGGTATGTAAGCTACTTTCAGGATCCCCTGAGAGGGCCTGGGGCCAAGAGAGGGGACACACACCTGTGTGAACTCCACCTGTTCCCTTGGATGAAGAAATGGGGTATTTGTGGTCAACAGCCTTCCCAAGCCTCTAGTCATGTACTGTACATACTATAGCCTACTACAGACACCAATCACGTGTCTGTCCCCCGATACCTCATGTCTCTAGGTCTCCTCAATGTCAGAGATTCACAACCGAGGTGATGAAGGTTGTGACCCACGATGAAAATATTGTGGAACAAACAACCAGCTTTCCATCCAACCTTTTTATGCGAAGGTCGGATAAAACATTTCACGACAGGATTGATGGAAACAGCTAATTTTTAGGTAAACGTTCCAAATGTCGACAAAACAAAAGACGTTAGACAAGATGGGATCTTTTTGTGTCTGTACAATTCATTACGCAACAAATGGCAGTGGAAACGCCTTTATGCGCAAATATTGATTTAATTGATCAACTAGTGAGGATGACATGGTGTGTGGTCCTCCCACTATGACTCTGGAAAGCATGCAGTTTATTAGGCTACAGATTAAATAAATGATGAACTTCACAGGGTGGTGAAAGTGCAAGGTGATGAGCTTGATGGTCTTTTCCAATAAATATCGAGGGTCTTATTCTGGTACCATGATGATCAAATCTTGGCTGCCATTTTGGCAAATAAAAATAATCGGTCTCTTTGTCCATAATAATCGCATCATGAAGAAGGCTATACCTGCACTGTATCTGTGACCTGTTGGCTAAAGCGCGCGTGCCAAGACAAGAGTGTGCACATTCGCTATATAACGCAGTAGTTTTTTGTGGCAAAATCATCAGTAGAGTTGAAAATGCAGTGAAAACACATTTAAATGGTGTTATTGTAGCAGTACATGGGAATTTCAACTCAAAAGGTATTTTTATCGCACACAGCGTTTTATCCGCAACAAGTCAATTTGATGGAAATATCTCTGGTGGAAAAATGTGCATATTGTTTTATACAGACTTTAGAGTATTCGCACTACCATCTGTCGCCAATTGGATGGAAATCTAGCTACTAACCAGGTTTCCATCCAATCTTTTTTTGTGAGTAACGTACATGTCGGATAAAAAAAAATGAAAGACAGGCCTGATGGAAACAGTTAATTTGTCAGTATAGTGCACATTTTTATGTGCACTACATCATTATGCACAACATTTTATCCACAACAAGTCCATTTCGAAGGAAATACATTTATTGGGAAAATTTGCATGAAAATCTGTCGTCAATTGGATGGAAACCAACGCTATACATACAAAAGTATGTGAACACCCCTTGAAATGATTTCAGCCACACCCGTTGCTGACAGGTGTATAAAATCGAGCACACCGACATGCAATCTCCATAGACAAACATTGGCAGTAGAATGGCCTTACTGAAGAGCTCAGTGACTTTCAACGTGGCACTGTCATAGGATGCCACCTTTCCAACAAGTCAGTTTGTCAAATGTCTGCCCTGCTAGAGCTGGACTCTGGATTCCACCATTGGACTCTGGAGCAGCGGAAAGGTGTCTGTTATAGCAGCAAAGGGGTGGAGGGGGGCAACTCCATATTAATGTTCATGATTTTGGAATAAGATATTTGACGAGCAGGTGTCCATATACTTTTGGTCATGTAGTTAGTGTATGTATTAGTATTTCTATTCAAGAATTAAGGACACACATCTGGTTCTGTGTGAATGTGCATGAGTTGTGTCTGTGTGTGTGTGTGTGTGTGTGTGCTCTTTTTCCTTTTCACTCTTGCTATTGCCTTCTGATGGGGGTCAGCCCACCTAAACATAGCAGGGATCCATTTACTGTGTTTTCTATCCTGACATAAAGGAACATTGTCCTATAAATATAGATAGACTGAGCAGTGAGTGCAGCGCAGGGCAGGGTGGTGGACGAACATCGCAAAGGCACCAAATCCCCATCTCTATGTCTGTCTGAAAGCACTGACTTGTGGATTGATAGCTTTTCCATTCGTGAAACAAAAGGCAGTGTCCTTCATGGTGATATCAGTGCAGGCAGGGGTATGCTGCTGCGGTGTAGGGAGAGAGGGGGAGGAGAAGGATGATAGGGAGAGCGCCATAGAGAGAGGGAGAGTTTGAGGGAGGAGAGAGAGAGATCCAGAGAGGGAGGGAGCGATAGAGAGAGGGAGAGTTTGAGGGAGGAGAGAGAGAGATCCAGAGAGGGAGGGAGCGATAGAGAGGGAGAGTTTGAGGGAGGAGAGAGATCCAGAGAGGGAGGGAGCGTTAGAGAGAGGGAGAGTTTGAGGGAGGAGAGAGAGAGATCCAGAGAGGGAGGGAGCGTTAGAGAGGGAGAGTTTGAGGGAGGAGAGAGAGATCCAGAGAGGGAGGAAGCGTTAAGAGAGGGAGAGTTTGAGGGAGGAGAAAGATCCAGAGAGGGAGGGAGCGTTAAGAGAGGGAGAGTTTGAGGGAGGAGAGAGAGATCCAGAGAGGGAGGAAGCGTTAAGAGAGGGAGAGTTTGAGGGAGGAGAGAGAGAGATCCAGAGAGGGAGGGAGCGATAGAGAGGGAGAGTTTGAGGGAGGAGAGAGAGAGATCCAGAGCGGGAGAGAGCGATAGAGAGGGAGAGTTTGAGGGAGGAGAGAGAGATCCAGAGAGGGAGGGAGCGATAGAGAGGGAGAGTTTGAGGGAGGAGAGAGAGGGAGCGAGAGGGGAAATGACCCCGGTTGCATAGCTTACACCTGAGTTGTTATAGTGCTGGGGAGGGACTGCTCACTGTCATGACGACAGACCGTGACATTTCCATGCCTGCTCGTCTACAGAGACAGAGGTACGGTCCACACCACACCGTCTGCTCTCCTGGGAAGAGACCAAGGACTGCAGACCCATGTTTTTACCCTCAGAGTGCCTCCTGCTACAAGATAAACCTCTCTCCCACTCACCACCCTGTCCTGGAGATAGCTACCTGGGGCCACACTAACCCAGCCTGGTGTCACTGTCACACTGGAGCTCTGACATCACCCACAGTGAGCTACTCACACACACTCCTCTCCCCCAACATGAACATGTTGAAAAGGCATAAAGGATCTACAGACGGTTTGTGTGTGTGTGTGTGTGTGTGTGCGCGCGTGTGTGCGTGCGTGTGCGTGCATTGCCCGCAGGGTGCTGTCTCTACCTGTTGGCAGACACGCTGGGAGAGCGATGGCATGGCATCCAGGTAGGTTGTCTGTCATGTCAGCTACACTAGTCTTGCAGACAGAGACAGCAATGAGGAGCAGTGTGTGTGTGTGCTCCTCTTCATTCGGCATGGCGTCAGACTGAATGAGGACAGTAGAACAACAATGTGTGGTCTTCCTGTTCCTCCCTGCTCTTCCTTCCCAGAGAGCAGCAGCACAGTCATTCCCACTGTAAATGTGGCTCTGGCTGATTGAATGATTGATGTTGATCTATTTATGAATATGAAAAACAGTTCCCCTCTTGAATAATGCATGTCCTTGTTTTGTGTGTTTTTTTCTCTCCCTTTTACCTAGTTCTTGTGAGAGGCTGTTTTGTGTGTTTTTTTCTCTCCCTTACCTAGTTCTTGTGAGAGGCTGTTTTGTGTGTTTTTTTCTCTCCCTTTTACCTAGTTCCTGTGAGAGGCTGTTTTGTGTGTTTTTTTCTCTCCCTTTTACCTAGTTCTTGTGAGAGGCTGTTTTGTGTGTTTTTTTCTCTCCCTTACCTAGTTCTTGTGAGAGGCTGTTTTGTGTGTTTTTTTCTCTCCCTTTTACCTACTTCTTGTGAGAGGCTGTTTTGTGTGTTTTTTTCTCTCCCTTTTACCTAGTTCCTGTGAGAGGCTGTTTTGTGTGTTTTTTTCTCTCCCTTTTACCTAGTTCCTGTGAGAGGCTGTTTTGTGTGTTTTTTTCTCTCCCTTTTACCTAGTTCTTGTGAGAGGCTGTTTTGTGTGTTTTTTTCTCTCCCTTTTACCTAGTTCCTGTGAGAGGCTGTTTTGTGTGTTTTTTTCTCTCCCTTACCTAGTTCCTGTGAGATGCTGTTTTGTGTGAGGATGAGGAATCCTCGTCAAACGTGCTGATTCGCCATTTGCCTGAGGATGTGGCCCCATGTCACATTAGACACAAGCAGCACACACTGCCTGCATCAATATGACTACTGGCCACTGGCTACTCTAACCCGTCTTAGGGGTGTCACTACTGTACTGCACAGTGAACAGTTGGCTTGACTGTGTGTGTGTGTGAAGTGTGTGTGTGTGTGTGTGTGTGTGTGTGTGTGTGTGTGTGTGTGTGTGTGTGTGTGTGTGTGTGTGTGTGTGTGTGTGTGTGTGTGTGTGTGTGTGTGTGTGTGTGTGTGTGTGTGTGTGCAGTGGCAGGAATCCATTAACTCTTAGGCCTGTTCTGACAGGCGAGTGATGAGTGAAAATGAAGCATGTTAGTCTATTACAACACAGCCATACATTTTCCAGACACCACATTTTGCCAAAAGGACAACACACACACACACACACACACACACACGCAGACACACACACACACACACACACACACACACACACACACACACACACACACACACACACACACACACACACACACACACACACACACACACACACACACACACACACACACACACACACACACACACACATACACACAGAAGGCTACAAAACACATTGCATAGCAATTGTGCAAGACAGTTCTCCATTGGGCCAGATGGCACACTATGAGACAATAACAGGAGGAAATTGAAGTGTCCAGGAGAGAATCGTGTTAAAAGGGTTAATCCTATGTTTGTTGACACCCCGCTCCGATGAACTGCAATGACGGCACTGACATTGCTAAGCACAGCCGGCGGGCTCACTGCAAGCAGGGAGCACATCACTGACACTGGGCTACACAGTCGAAAGGGACTATTTTTAGGTGAGGCTGACCGTTTTATCAGTACTGAGCAGTGCCGCTGTTGTAAGAAGAATTCACCGTAGAAAAAGCACCAAATCGATTTACTAAACACCAACGTGAGAAAGGGGGAATCTAATGTAAGGAACAGCCCCTTCTGAATAGTGCACAGCATATGAATAATACCATTAATAAGACTACAATAGCCAGGTGCTGCTGGACCACTGCAGGAATTTCATCCAGCTGAAAAACCCTGTTCTGTAAGAGTCTCCCAACTGCACCTAAACTCCAGAGCAGAGGCAGGTTTGACCTCTGATGCTGAAGCTGGTAGAGATCTATACTGTCTCAGGCCTTGTCTGTATTCAAGTCCGAGTTAATAGATCGTATATTCTGGGATTCGACAGCTAAGAAGAGTCTAATCCTTTTGCATATAGACTAAGAATGCATACTGGTAACTGTCAAGTGCATAATGACCTCCACTGTGACCAGTGAAAACACATGTACCACTTATTCATGAAAAATGAACCGCTTCCAAAGAGAAATACTAAGACCCCATAATAAAACAAAGCCACACAGCAAAGCTAGAGATCAAGCAATAAGCCCATCTAAAATATGTATCAGTTTTGGATCCTCAATCGTTCTCTTATGAATATCAACAATCTAATCAACGTAGCCACTGCAGAATAAACTGCAGTACAAGGGAGACGGAACGTTTGAAGGAGTAGGAGAAGACTCTCCACCGCCCAACACCCCTGGAGCATATTACCATTTTAAGGTGCTGCTGGCTGCCGCCACCAGTAGAGAGGCACAGTGTCCCTGTCCCTGTCCTTGTCCCTGGTCGCAGCGCACACAGCAGAGTCCCTCCCCAGAGCAGAGTAGACGCAGAACAGAGCACGGCCCGTTAGTTACCTGCTCGGGGGAATAAAAGACTCCTCAAGGATACTCCGCAAGCAGCGCAGTCAGCAACTCACTGTGCCCTCCACCAAAACAAAAGGACCACTGTGCACAGTCCATAGGCCTATCAGAGGACAACACAGGGCATAGACAACTGCCCAGGGTCTAATAACCTGCCCAGGGACTGAGGTTGATAATTAGCCGGCTGGCTAAAACCGGCACTTTTACTGAAACGTTGATTAATGTGCACTGTCCCTGTAAAAATCAAATCAACTCAACTCAACTCAACACAGGCGGATCCTGAAATGGCATCCAATTCTATATAAATAGTGCACGACTTTTGACCAGGGCCCATAGAATAATGTGCCACTTGAGATGCACCCACAGACTCCTCTCCAACCTGCTCTCATCCCCCAGACTACATGCAGCTGGATCACCCTTCTCTACTTCCTGCCTGTCTGCCATTTCGCCCCCTAATTGCAGCCATCTTTATTATCATGATTCATTGTTATCTATGTACTGTATCTCCCATGTCATGTCTAGGGTTCTTCTATCAGTAAACCACGGAGTGTTTATGTGGGAGAATGAACAGCGCACAGTGCTGGGTGCCTCCTATACACACGTCACCCTGTTTCCCAGGAGAGAGAGTGAACAGCTGGGTCTCCTAAACCAGATGAAGAGCTAACCTAATGTACTACCGTAGCTGCCATTATATTAGCAGTCAGTCACATTGCAGGCTACACTGTCACCTTGCCGCTCCCTTTCCCAGCCCCCAATCTCAACCCCCAGCCCCATGTAGCCCCACACCCCAACCTCGGCCCCAGAGCCCCCCCTCAACACTCAGCCCTAGCCTAGCCTACCTCGAGCCCCAGCCCTCCCTCCTACCCCGAGCCCCCTCACTCCCTTAGCCCCGACCTGTCAATTATCTTCCCCAACCAGGTGATGTAATCAGCAAATGGAGCCACAGAAATGAAAGCCTTTCTATCCATCTCAGAGATGTTGATCCAGGGTCAGAGTGAGAGCGAGAGAGAAAGATAAAAATGTGGAACACAGAGAGAGAGAACCGAGAGTGAAAACAAGATGGTGCAAAACTAATGAGTGGGAGAGAAAGGTTGAGGAGAGAATGAGGGAGGAAGAATTCATCTCCTTATATTCTGCTCAGTGGATAAAGGAGCACATAATCTCTCCTCTTTTCATATACTGAGCCCTGTTGCTCCAAACTCCACAGAAATTGTAAGCACATTTTAGCACACCCTCCCCCCCAAAAAAGATATGAGTAAGAGGGAAAAATATAGCCAAAATTAATGCAGCTTAAAACCCAGCAGTTTATGGAAAACCCTTTACTAAGAAGTCATTTTAAGCATAAAATGAAATAAAAATGTGGGACACGATGCAGAGTTGATCTGGTCTGCGTGAGAAGGCAAAAGCAGAGGCTTATCTGACTGTTAAACCAAATAGGAGCGGATTTATCTTGTTTATTTGTTATTCCTGTCATTTCTTGAGTGTATGTGCTAAATAGTGCAAATGCATTTGATTTAAACATATTTCCCTGCCACCATCTTCCCTATTCAGGTGCTAACAACAGCCCGGTAGAAAATAACCTGATTCACAAATAACAGGGGGAAGAAGATGTCTTTGGAGACGGGGAAGAGAAATGGGAGAATCACACCAACACTGCAGGTCTCTTAATCCAGCCATTTTCCCGAGTCTTCTAGTCACACGGCCTGCGTAGCGTGAGGGTGGGAGGAGGCTAAACACATTGCGGCTGGGGAATGGGGAAGTACTTCCTGTGAATCATGGCAACCACACAGACAGGGCTCTTTATTCTGCTGGACTCCACTCAATCCCTCCATAAGTGGAGAGGTTGTTGCACTGAGTAGGAGCCCCACGGGTTCCTTATGGTTTAGTAGTACTCTAGCAGGCAGCACTGATACTGCTGCCAACGGCCTGGTGAATAGAGGCCAAGTCTGTTTCTCAAACATGACTGGTCTGAGAAAAGGATAGATAACAAACATTTTGCAAGAGGGTTCTTCTAATAGTCAACAACTGACAGCGGACACTATCTACAGACACTCACTATCTACAGACACACACTATCTATAGACATTGTCCATAGACACTCATTCTCTATAGACACTCACTATCTACAGACACACACTATCTATAGACACACACTATCTACAGACACTATCTATAGACAATATATATAGGCACTCAATATCTACAGACACTCACTATCTATAGACACTATCTATAAACAATATCTATAGACAGTCACTATCTATAGACACTATCTATAAACAATATCTATAGACAGTCACTATATATTGACACTATCTATAGACACTATCTATAGACACTACAGTGTCTTGCAAAAGTATTCATCCCCCTTCCTTCCTTTTGTTACATCACAACCTGTCATTTAAAATGATGTTTATTTGGATTACATGTAATGGACATACACAAAATAGTCCATATTGGTGAAGTGAAATGAAAGAAAGGTTTCAAAACATTATACAAATAAAAAACTGAAAAGTGGTGTGTGAATATGTATTCACCCCCTTTTACTATGAAGCCCCTAAATAAGATCTGGTGCAACCAATTACCTTCAGAAGTCACATAATTAGTTAAATAAAGTCCACCTGTGTGCAATCTAAGTGTCACCTGATCTGTCACATTATCTGAGTATATATACACCTGTTCTGAAAGGCCCCAGAGTCTGCAACACCACTATATTAAGTTAAAATAAGTGTTCATTCAGTATTGTTGTAATTGTCATTATTACAAAGAAATAAATAAAAATCAGCTGATTAATCGGTATCGGCTTTTTTTTGGGTCCTCCAATAATCGGTATCGGCGTTGAAAAATCATAATGGGTCGAACTCTACAACAGACACTATCTAAAGACACCATCAACAGACACTCACTATCTACAGACTATCTACAGACACTCACTTTCTATAGCTGCATTGTCGGAACTAGAAGCACAAGCATTTCGCTACACTCGCATTAACATCTGCTAACCATGTGTATGTGACAAATAAAATTTGATTTGATTTGATTTACAGACTATAGCCCACCTATAATTTAGCCCAAACAACTACCTCTTTCCCTACTGTATTTAATTAATTTATTTATTTTGCTCCTTTGCACCCCATTATTTTTATTTCTACTTTGCACATTCTTCCATTGCAAATCTACCATTCCAGTGTTTTACTTGCTATATTGTATTTACTTTGCCACCATGGCCTTTTTTTGCCTTTACCTCCCTTCTCACCTCATTTGCTCACATCGTATATAGACTTGTTTATACTGTATTATTGACTGTATGTTTGTTTTACTCCATGTGTAACTCTGTGTCGTTGTATGTGTCGAACTGCTTTGCTTTATCTTGGCCAGGTCGCAATTGTAAATGAGAACTTGTTCTCAACTTGCCTACCTGGTTAAATAAAGGTGAAATAAAAAATAAATAAAATAAATAAATAGACATTCACTATCAAAAGACACTCACTATCAAAAGACACTCACTATCAAAAGACACTCACTATCAAAAGACACTCACTATCAAAAGACACTCACTATCAAAAGACACTCACTATCAAAAGACACTCACTATCAAAAGACACTATCTACAGACACTCACTATCTACAGACACTAACTAGCTATAGACACTCACTCTCTATAGTCACTCACTATCTATTGACACTCACTATTTTTAGACACTCACTATCTACAGACACCCACTATCTGGACACTATTTATAGACACTAACTAGCTATAGACACTCACTCTCTATAGTCACTCATTATAGACACTATTTATAGACACTCACTCTCTATAGACACTCACTCGCAAGACACTCACTATCTACAGACACTCACTATCTATAGACACTATTTATAGACACTAACTAGCTATAGACACTCACTCTCTATAGTCACTCACTATAGACACTATTTATAGACACTCACTCTCTATAGACACTCACTATCTACAGACACTATTTATAGACGCTAACTAGCTATAGACACTCACTCTCTGTAGTCACTCACTATAGACACTATTTATAGACACTCACTCTCTATAGACACTCACTCGCTAGACACTCACTATCTACAGACACTCACTATCTATAGACACTAACTAGCTATAGACACTCACTCTCTATAGACACTCACTATAGACACTCACACTCACTATCTACAGACACTCACTATCTATAGTCACTCACTTTCTATAGTCACTCACTCTCTATAGACACACTATCTACAGACACTCACTATCTCAGTCTATGTCATGGAAAGAGGTATACCTAATGTCTTGTTCTCTCAGTGTATAGACACTCACTCTCTACAGACACTCACTATTAATAGCTTGCTTATGGTAGATGATAAAAAAATAGGACTCAAAATATTGTCTCTCTTTTATGCATGCTCCTCTTCAGCAGGAGAGAGAAAGTGTGTGTGTGTGTGTGTGTGTGTGGGTGCGTGTAGAATGGGGCTGTCACGCCCTGACCTTAGAGATCCTTTTTATTCTCTATGTTTGGTTAGGTCAGGGTGTGACTCGGGTGGGAAAGTCTATGTTTTCTATATCTTTGTTTTTGGCCGTTTGTGTATGTGTGTGTGTGTTTGTGTGGTTCCCAATCAGAGGCAGCTGTCTATCATTGTCTCTGATTGGGGATCACATATAAGTTGTCATTTCCCTTTTGGGTTTTGTGGGATCTTGTTTTCTGTTTAGTGTCTGTACCTGACAGAACGGTGTGCTTTCGTTTTCACTTTTGTTATTTTGTTTGAGTGTTTTTGAAAATAAAAATCATGAACACTTTCCACGCTGTGCTTTGATCCACTCCTTTTGACGAGAGCCGTTACAGGGAGAGAGACCGGAGAGAGACCAGTGACGTGCAGTCAGGGTAGGCCCTATATTGTTCTAATAAAAAGCTGTATCAAAAGAAATTCAATTATATACAAAATTGCCATTCTTTTATGCAATGTAATGTTTTTTCACAATGAGTTTGGTGTTTTTTATGCCCAAAATCCACAAATGTGCTAAAACTGCATCAAATGCTCTTGTCGACCTGTGCCTACCTTCCCATCCATTTAAATCATTGACACACCGCCGTTCCTGACTGCCGTCACTGTTGATGGACAGGGTAGGTATTGGCCTTGCTGCTTACACTAGCTCCATTCGATGCATTGAGCGGATTTCTTATTTTGCGCTCGTATATTGCCTTTAAGGCTTAAACAAGCTGTGTGGGAAAAGCACTGCTTATTTGGGCGTGTCTACATAATGTGTCGCTCATCTCGTAAACTGCGTAAGGAAGCTTGATAGCGAGTAAAAACAACCTGACAAAATGGACACTATACATCTTCTTTTAAGTGACGCAGCGTTTAAATGCACTGCATCACAGTGCTAGAGGCGTCACTACAGACCAGGGTTTGATCCCGGGCTGTATCACAACCGGCCATGATCCGGAGTCCCATAGCGCGGCGCACAATTGGCCCAGCATTGTCTGGGTTAGGGGAGGGTTTGGCCGGGGTAGGCCGTCATTGTAAATATGAATTTGTTATTAACTGACATGCCTAGTTAAATACAGGTTGGTTAAATAAAAAACAGCTGGCTTCCTGACCTTCCTCAGAAGAAGGGCCAGAAAATCATCAGATTGTTTAAACAGGAGTGGTATGAACAAAAAGACTGGCTGTTCCACCAGTAGCCACCTGTACTGTTTCCCCGTCATTTCATTTTCTGACTATCTCTGAAACTCACTTAGATAATAATACCTTTGATACAGTGATAGCAATACATGGTTATAACATCTACAGAAAAGACAAATGTCAATGGTGGAGGTGTTGCTGTTTATATTTAGAGTCATATTCCTGTAAAACCTAGAGAGGATCTCATGTTCAATACTGTTGAAGTAATATGGCTACAGGTTCATCTGCCTCACCTAAAGCCCATTCTGGTGGGAAGCTGCTATAGACCACCAAGTGCTAACAGTCAGTATCTGGATAACATGTGTGAAATGCTTGATAATGTATGTCATATCAACAGAGAGGTATATTTTCTGGGTGATTTAAATAATGAGAGTGGCTTTCATCAAGCTGCCCACTCAAGAAAAAGCTTCAAACTGTAACCAGTGCCTGCAACCTGGTTCAGGTTATAAGTCAACCTACCAAGGTAGTTAGAAACAGCACAGGAATGAAGTCATTAACATACTGTATATTGATCACATCTTCACTAATGCTGCAGAAATTAGCTTGAAAGCAGTATCTAGATCCATCGGATGTAGTGATCACAATATAGTAGCCATATCTCGGAAAACCAAAATTATAATATGAGGTCATACAATATGTTTTGTAGTGATTCCTATGTTGTTGATGTAAATAATATTTGTTGGTCTGTGGTGTATAATGAGGATCAACCAGATGCTGCACTTGACACATTTATGAAATTGCTTATTCCAGTTATTAATAAGCATGCACCCATTAAGAAAATTACTGTAAAAACCCAGTGGATTGATGAGGAATTTAAAAATGGTATGGTTGAGAGGGATGAGGCATAAGGAATGGCAAATATATCTGGCTGCACAACCGATTGGCGAACATACTGCAAATTGAGAAATGATGTGAATAAACTAGACTATGAAACAAAGATAAATGATATAAGGAATGACAGTAAAAAGCTTTGGAGAACCTTAAATGACATTTTGGGCAAAAAGACAAACTCAGCTCCATCATTCATTTAATCAGATGGCTCATGCGTCACAAGACCCACGGATATTGCCAATTACTTTCATGATGTTTTTAATTGGCAAGATTAGCAAACTTAGGCATGACATGCCAGCAACAGACGCTGACACTACACATCCAAGTATAACTGATCAAATGTTGAAAGACAAGCCTTGTAATTTTGAATTCCGTAAAGTGAGTGTGGAAGAGGTGAAAAAATTATTGTTGTCTATCAACAATGACAAGACACTGTGATCTGACAACTTGGATGGAAAATTATTGCCACTCCTATTTGCAAAAGTCATTCCGCTACCTAAGAATGCTGGCTCAAATAGCCAACCAATCAGCATGTCACCATCCCTAGGTTACCATCCCTAGGTTACCATCCCTAGGTTACCATCCCTAGGTTACCATCCCTTTTGAAAAAATGGTGTTTGACCAGGCCCTACAGGTACTAGTTTTGTCACACCTGGATACTGTTCAGTCATGTGGTCACAGCACAGAGAGCTAACATTAATGATATGCATGTCAATCACTCATGGCTCAAAGTGGAGGAGAGATTTACTTAATCACTACTTGTTTTTGTAAGATGTATTGACAAGCTGAATGCACCGAGCTGTCTGTTTAAACTAACACACAGCTCGGAGACCCATGCAAAACCCCACAAGACAAATGAGCAGCAAAAGCAACATGTGACCATGCACAATGCTAACCCACTGGGCACACATTGGTTGAATCAGTGTTGTTTCCACGCCATTACAATGACGTTACGTTGAATCAATGTGAATAGACGTTGAATTGACATCTGTGCCCAGTGGGATGGTAGCCTAAAGGAAAAGAAGGACCTTAGTAAAGCAACATGCTTAGGGGAGCATTTCGTGGTGATGATGAACCCAGACACTTGACGACTCGGTGTTTTTAGGTAGGCCTACATCAAGCAGAATACAGAATGATTTGATTTAAGCAGTCCGTGATGTTAGGACAGATGAATAGACTTTGTTTACAAGTAAAGGTAGACCTGCATTTTTGTTTGCAATTTGCGGGTTAGGGTACTGTTGAATGAATATGAGAATAATTGTTTATTAGCCTTTTCAAATTTGTAAAACGTAACCAGTGCGTGTGAAACTAACTGTGCCCACAAACCGTCTAATTGACTGTCCACAAACAGTAACAATTATAGATGGCTAGACAGAGGTGCTGTCCATTGAGTACCACAGTTAACCTGCTGAATCCTGGCCACGGCCTCAGCTACCTTATAAAATACTGAAGCTCATTTTCATCATTGTTCCAGCTCATTCTGTTACGGGATACTCCAGGACGTGCCGATTCTGCCGGTACCAGATTACGTGTGAATCTGTCGAAATGTGGAAGCTATACTGTCCACTAGGGGCAATGTGAGCACATATTACCTTCTAATAGGCTTGCAAACTGGTTGTTTTGGATGGGCGTTTAAGCCACAGACTCCGGCTCTGAGGGTCACGTGTTCAATCGCAGTGCTAGACACTCGTTTTTAGTTTTTTAGTTTTTTAGTTTGAAGCCTTTCCCAAACCTTAACCACTCAGAATGAATGCCTAAACTTAAAGGGATACTTCGGGATTTTGGCATTCTTGCAAATACCAATAAACTTCCAGCCATTGCACTTAGGGCTACTTAGCTTTGGCTCGCAAAACTACCTCTAACATCCTTCATATTGGACACAGAGACATAACATTTTAAACCTATCCCTAACCTTAACCATTCTGAGTTAATGCCTAACCTTAAGTTTTAGTTTCACCTTTGCAGAGTTTTACTGACAGCTAAAATACGGCACCACATGGCATAATTAAAACGTAAAGCCAAGGCTTAATTCTGTAACTGTAGTTACGCCATAGCCTGCCGTTTTATTTGGAGATTTGGTTGCATTGTTCGGTCAAGTTTGCTTTGTTCACCTTGATAATGTAAGTAATAACTTTCATTTATGCCCTTTATTCCAATGCATTATGTTAATTTATCTATTGCTTCATATCTGTCATTGTTTGCATTTGCATAGCTCCCATTGCTTTGTTTTTCATGTCGACATTTGATTTATCAAGCTATAATTTCGTTTTGACTTGACATTTTTCAGTAATTTCGATTGTTGATATGGACATTTCCTTAGTACCTTTAAAGTGGCAGTGCAGTCAAAAAAGTGATTTTCCTGTGTTTTTTATACAGTATATTTCCACATTATGAGATTGGAATAATACTGTGAAATTGTGAAAATTATGATAATGCCCTTTTAGTGTAAGAGCTGTTTGAAAAGACTGCCTTTCAGCTTGTTTGGCTGGTTGGGGTTTTTGGACTGCCTGGTGACATCACAACGTATATGTTTTTGGGGGTACTTTTTCATGATATCCAATTAGTAGTTACAGTCTTGTCCAATTGATGCAACTCCCGTACGGAGAGAGCCATGCGTCCTCCAAAACACGACCCCGCACAGCAACACTGCTTCTTGACACATTGCTCTCTTAACCCGGAAGCCAGTCACACCAATGTGTTGCTAGAGCGCAATGGGACAAGGACATCCCAGCCGGCCAAAACATCCCCAACTCAGAAGACACTGGGCCAATTGTGCGCCGTCTCATGGGTCTCCCGGTCGCGGACCTGGATCTGTAGTGACGACTCGATCACTGTGATGCAGTGCCTTAGACCACTGCACCACTCAGGAGGTCCAGGCGATATAGGTTAATAGACCAATAACAAAGAGAGTTTGCCCTTCTCTCTGCCAATAACAACTAGTTATCAGGTTACATATCCCTCCAATTAGGCTCATGCAATTAGGCCCCTCTCTCAGACCACTTCCAAGCAGTCTTCTTGCTTGAGAAATTGCTTTTATTCTTTTTGAGCTATTATTCTTTTTGTATTTTGGTGTTATTTTTGACCACTTCAATTGAAAAACAATTACACTAAGGTACTTAATTGTTACCTAGATATGATTTGATATTGAGATAAAAACGGCTGCATTGGTGTCATGCCCTGATCTGTTTCACCTGTCTTTGTGCTTGTCTCCACCCCCCTCCAGGTGTCGCCCATCTTTCTCATTATCCCCTGTGTATTTATACCTGTGTTCTCTGTTTGTCTGGTGCCAGTTTGTTTTGTTTGTTTCATAAAGCCTACCAGCGTTTTCCCCTCTGTTCCTGTCTCTTGATTATTCCTGGTTTTGACCGTTTCTGCCCACCCTGTGCCAGCCTGCCGTCCTGTACCTTTGCCCCACTTCTCTGGATTATCGACACCTGCTTGCCTTGACCTGTCATTTGCCTGCCCCGTTGCTGTAATAAACATTGTTACTTCGAGACAGTCTGCATTTGGGTTTTATCTGAAACGTGATAATTGGACAGTTAGAAATTATCATGACACAAGCCGAGATGGCTTGACACAGGAGGCAGATGGTTAGTCTTACAATATGTATTAATCCAATAGGGGAAGGCAAGAGAATGGTCGTGGACAGACAAAAGGGTCAAAACCAGTTCAGAGTCCAAAAGGTACCGAAGGGCAGGCAGAATCAAGGTCAGGCCTGGCAGGATGATCAGGCAGGCGGGAAAGAAGTCCAGAGTCAGGCAGGAGTCAAAACCGGAAGGACTAGCAAAAGGAGTACGGGAAAAACACGCTGGTTGACTTGACTAGAGAGAGAGACAGGAAACACAGGGATAAATACACTGGGGAAAACAAGCGACACCTGGAGTGGGTGGAGACAATAACGAGGACAGGTGAAACATATCAGGGTGTGTCAGCAATATTATTAATTATATGTGTGTGTAATAATATTTCTCATAATATGTGTGTGTGCTTGCTTGCACGTGCGGTGCTTTGGTGGAATTGTGTCCATATACTGGTATTTTAATGCCACCTATTGTTTGTAATTGTGATTGGCTACATCGGTCTATGGTATGGTGGGGCTGAGTTAAGCAGCGTCGGATGATAAGAAATATTCAGCTATCACTTGTGTATCTTTAGCTACATTTGTATTTAGGCCTACATTGGTGAATATATTTGTCAATTTGGGTTAATAGCCTATGTCACTCTGGTTGTTGGAGCAATCTGTTGTATGGTGAACTTGGGCTTCAGCGAGGTTTATTTGTGAGTAAATCTGGCTTTGATAATAGCTAGTGCCTCACCAGCCACCGACCTCCCCACACGTCACTGATCCACACAGTAATGTGTCACTGGAACATGCAGCAATGGTAATTACTGCTTCAGCTGGCTTTGATGATTACAAATCAAACTTGTATTTCTTCAAGAAAGTTTGCTGTTAATTTCACAAGGCTGCCATCATGTCCCCAGCTGCCATCTGACTGTAATCCACATAGATTTTAGTCAGAAAATCTAGACCCCCTCTCCCTTTTCCTCCACCTATCTCATGTGGGAATGCTGGTTCATTCTATATTCTCCTATCACAGGTCTTTTATCCAAATGGCCTGGGGATAGTTATGTCTAGCAGGCTGTAGCAGGCAGGTCTGCAGAGCTCTAGGTCACCTAGATGTCACACCAACGACACACACACACACACACACACACAGGGCTTGAGACTTTCTCCTTCACTGCAGGGTGATGAATAGAGAGAAATAACTTTTTCACATCACACAACACTGCCCCTGAAACGTTGAGATAACTGAAACTGGCATATTTACCACTGGTCCGTGGAACAATAATCACAGACGTCTAGCAGCAAGAAAAACACATTTGATAGTGAAAAGTGTTAAAAGAAGAAAAACTTGTGAATGGATCTGGGCTGTCTGGGGTTGTGAATCCACCTGGTGAGATTATAAATTGATGTTGCAGAGGACAGAACAATGGGAAGGACACACAACGAACCAACACAGTATTTGCCAGGTGACAAAAATACTTCAAAAAAATGTATATCAATATAATCTCACCCAGCAGATTACCAACGTTATTGTTAATTTCTAATTAAATTACATAATAAGAATACATAAACATACATATATTCTCAAAGGAGGCGTGTTTGCTTTGTGTGTCACACTCCCACAAGTGTACTGAGGTCACACGGTACATTTCAATCACTCTGCCGCCGTGCCACGTTGACTGGCAGCCCGCCCCCACGGCCCACCCTCAACCTCTCCATCCCATCCTCCCTCCATTAAATAAATTGTGTTGTAATAATCTCCTGTGATGTGATGTGTGCTCCTAATATTGGTGGATGGACACGGCGGCAGCCTCTTTTGATTACCCCACTCTCAGGCTCGGCCAAACCCAAAGCTCACGCTAATCCTGTGCTGTACCTTCACTAAATGAAAAAAAGGGTGCAATGACTCCTCCGGCCGCACCCACTTCCCCACTATGGCATCCCCTACGCCATAGGCTATTAGCACTGTGGTGTGCCGTGCAGAGGAGAGGGGAGACATGCTCCATGGGGGCTGGCTGGGGGCCGGAGCAGGGGGCGACTCTCACTCTCAACACCCACCAATAGGGTTTGAGCAGTCAGACTGAAACTACGGCTGCATGTGGCCACCAAGCAGGGTGGAGAGCCTGCATTATTTCCTCCCAGCTCATTTTCTATGAATCACCCAATGACAAGCTAGAGGTCCCGCAAGATCCAAACAAATCAATATGAAAACGCACCCTCAAATCAACTGTAATCAACCTGGCTGAACGTAGACAACACTGTCATCTGATCCCACCCCCTCCCTTTCTACCTGAGCTACGAGCAAGTCGAGAGCGAGCGATAAAGTGTGTGCGTGCGTGTGTGCGTGCGTGCCTGTCATCAAGCAGAGGAACAGTACTAGAGCATTGCAACCGTGTATTACACCTGTGTCATTTGTCATTCAAATAGCAATTTTCCGAGAGGTTTTAGTACCCAGTCACTATAGTGTATTAGAAACAGTCTACTGTACATTGATTTAGCCCATAGCTTTCTCAACCTATGAAACCAACTAAGACTGAACAGGCAATGCTGAATTTCTGTATGACAAGCTATTTGTTGTGCTTCCAACAGACACATTTTATAAAGCACTGTCACGAGATCAATATGACGAGCCACCATACAAATACAGCTCTGCTTTCATTCAATGTGCAATCTTCATTTATGTACACAAAATAGAAATGGGGGAGTCAGTTATACGACCTCATTCTGAATTGGGATGCCATTATTGTTTTGATGAACCAAAAGGGGATACAAACGGAAGCCTTTATACACACAGAAGACATGTCTAGACTGGAATACAAGGGACAGTTCATATATTTACTTTTGAGCTGCTGAAACATTTGCAGTTTTGATTCAGCAGGAAGCGTTCCCCTTTAGTTTCATAATGACAGCCACAACTCCTATCCCAGTTTTACAGGCTGATCGCTACAGTACATTTCCAAACAGAGATGTATTTTAGAAACAGGATAATAACCCTGTCATGGGGAGTTAAAGCAAGCTGAACTAATGGGTGTTACCAAATGCATTCAGAAGGAAGTATTTCTGCTAATGCACATTTGGACATAAAGGTGTTTCTTGGCCCTCGAAATGTATTCAACCTACAGTAACGTGCATTCTGTCTTCTAAATCTGCTCTACTTCTCTTTAATGTATTCCTATGTAAAGGGAACAGGAGGAGAAGGAACTAGAAGATGTCTTTTTAGAGGCCTTTTTTACTGCCGAATGAAATCTCTTTGGGGATATGGCGATGGTTATGCAGGATGAATAAAAGGCCAGGTGAGATGTGGGATTTGAAGGTTTGAACAGGGAATCTCCTGGCAGAGGGTGAGGCGGAGGGAGGAAGTTGACTGATTGACAGACACAGCAGGCCAGGTTAACCTCCTCTTTTGATTGGGTTGGGAGCACTGTTTCATGTTTAATAGAGTGTTCAAACCCAAAATAAGCTTTCATGTTAAAAGTATTGTCATTTTCCAACTCCGTGGCGATACGGCAGTATTAAACAATATACTACTACTGATGATGCATCGTTAAGCGTGCTGCTGAATTACAAGGTTATTAAAAGGTACTTAAAGATTGGAGAACAACGTTTTGCTGCCACATCATCCATCATTAACCTTGCCAAATCTCTCACTGATTCACCCCATACAAAACACCAATCAATCACATCTGCTGCAGGCTGGTTGGCTGGCTGGCTTACTACATCACTTCCCCAAAGAAAGGAAGAAGACGCATGTTCAGCAATGAGAAGAAATGAGGCTGTACAGCTTTGGCTCTGGAAATGAGCCTTTAGATTGGATTACGATGCCATTTTTAAGCCGTCTTTTCCCCTCAGAAGACGTGCTGTGCTCCTCCTCTCCCTCTCAACATTATGCAATAGTTGAGAAGAGAAAATATTGCTGAATTTCTGTAGTCATGATTGTGTGTGACTCCCAGTGACACTTTAATTTGTGCGTATTAAATAGCAAAGGCTTTGGTGCAGCCAGGGAAATTGAAACTCAATCACAGAGTTCTGACTTCTCCAACCATGCCCATTACAAAATCCTCCTTCATCTCCTTCTATACTTTAATTTCAGCCATGTGTTTATTCGGTCTTTGATTGTAGTCAATATGCCTGCCTGGGGAACTATTTTGTGTTTTCTATGGCAACAACATCTTCCTGATCTTCCTGTCTGGGTTGGCGCCCCCCCTTGGGTTGTGCCGTAGCGGAGATCTTTGTGGGCTATACTCGGCCTTGTCTCAGGATGGTAAGTTGGTGGTTGAAGATATGCCTCTAGTGGTGTGGGGGCTGTGCTTTGGCAAAGTGGGTGGAGTTATATCCTTCCTGTTTGGCCCTGTCCGGGGGTATCATCGGATGGGGCCACAGTGTCTCCTGACCCCTCCTGTCTCAGCCTCCAGTATTTATGCTGCAGTAGTTTATGTGTCGGGGGGCTAGGGTCAGTTTGTTATATCTGGAGTACTTCTCCTGTCTTATCCGGTGTCCTGTGTGAATTTTAAGTATGCTCTCTCTAATTCTCTCTTTCTTTCTTTCTCTCTCTCTGGCAGGAGCTGAGCCCTAGGACCATGCCTCAGGACTACCTGGCATGATGACTCCTTGCTGTCCCCAATCTACCTGGCCGTGCTGCTGCTCCAGTTTCAACTGTTCTGCCTGTGATTATTATTATTTGACCATGCTGGTCATTTATGAACATTTGAACATCTTGGCCATGTTCTGTATAATCTCCACCCGGCACAGCCAGAAGAGGACTGGCCACCCCTCATAGCCTGGTTCCTCTCTAGGTTTCTTCCTAGGTTTTGGCCTTTCTAGGGAGTTTTTCCTAGCCACCGTGCTTCTACACCTGCATTGTTTGGGGTTTTAGGCTGGGTTTCTGTACAGCACTTTGAGATATCAGCTGATATACGAAGGGCTATATAAATACATTTGATTTTGATTTGATTTGAACAACACAAACAAACACTTCCTCATTATCATAATCCTCTTTTAAAGCTGCAATATGTAACTTTTTGGGTGACCTGACCAAATTCACATAGAAATGTGAGTTATAGATATGTCATTCTCATTGAAAGCAAGTCTAAGAAGCAATAGATTGTTCTATGTCCACTATTTCTATGGTTCCAGTTCTTAAGTTTTGTTTTTACATGTTTTACTTTCAGTTTTGTACACCAGCTTCAAACAGATAAATACAATATTTTTGGTTATGGAAAATACATTTCACAGTGATTTAGATGGTACAATGATTCTCCACGCAAACAAGAATTAATCCAATCTCTCACACAAGTCTGTAGCTATACAACCTGTTAGTGGAGGGTGCTTAGTGGGATGACACTGCAAAAAAGTAGTTTGTTCATCTCAAATACATTTAGACAGCTGCACTCATTAGCTATTATCAAAAACCCGACCATAGGCAACACAGTGACCAGGGTCTGGCTTCAATGATGGACTCTTTTGGCATAGAGGAACTACGTCACTGTCTACACAGATAAGGGAAGACAAAAAAATCTGCGGACACTCCCAATAAATCACGAGACAGACATGCCAGAGCGTCGCGATTCAGAAGTTTGCAGTCAATACCTTTGCATCAACTACCTTAACTAAAACCTGTGCAAACTAGCTACTTGGGAAACGCAGTCATTATAAATTGCCTCTGTGATCTCCATCTTGCTAGCAACAATTTTGTAGTTTATTTAAGCTGATAAAGTAGTAACGTAGGCAGTGACAGTTCCTCTATGCCAACAGATTCCATCATTGAAACCAGACCCTAGTCACTGTTGCCTAGGGTCGGGTTTTCAAGACTACTCATTAGCAGAGTATTGTACTTCAATGGGGACACTTAAGCTTGCTGAAGCACAGAATGTTCATTGTGACCTATGTTAAGGGTAAAGGCATCAACTGGATGACTAAATTATAACGATAGCAGACCATTTAACAATGAGTCAAGACTGAAAGAGATTTTTAATTGCACAAGTGAGAGGAACGTCCCATGTAATCACAGCCAACTGATTTTATAGCGTGTAAACTGCTGTCAGCTAGCTGAAATGTTTCAAATATAATTACGCCGATATACAGTAATACCCTCCCACACACACTGAGCAAGGCAAGTGATTGACCTGATTCTCATGCCACTTGGCAGGCATGGCCACTGGACATTATGATGTGTTGGATGCCAGGCGGAGTCAGAGACTGTAGCTACAGAGGGAGGGGGTATAATAGAACTGGCAGACTCCTGTCTATAGAGTAACTCTCGCCTCACTTCTTTAGAAGGGGAAAGAGTGGAGTAGGGAGTGTAGGTAATTATAGCAAGAGTGGGAGGCAATTGCAGGTGTGGAAGACAGAGGAGTGACTTTAGTGTAGGAGGTGCTATCTGTAGTGGTACAGGTGGGAGGGGTCACATTGGGAAAGGAGATGATGGCCCTTGTGGAGGGAGAGAGGGGTAAGAGCCAGGTAATTGATTGCAGCATCTGTGATCTAGCCCTCGCTGAATACCAATACTCCCCACTGAGAAAGAAATCATCCAATAACATTGGTATGAAATGTGTAAACATAATCAGAATACTGACAATAAGACAAAAGGAATCCAGTGATCCAGTTACTGAATACTGTGTATTATGAAGGTTACTCAACACTGTTGGAAAATATCCCTGGATAAAACAAATAAAAAATGATGGTACAATAAATCGTATGATTCAACTCCCAACTTACACAGATATGCATTTCTACTATTATATACGGTCACTTGCACAGTGCACACACACACACACCTACACACAGACACATACACTTCTTGCAAAGGTAAAGCAAATGACATCCCATTTCTTTTCTTGGCAGCCTGAGCTAAGTAATCCAGGCATCTGAGAAATGTGCACCATCCTGTGATGTGAAGGCAGCAGAATGTCTGTGTAGATTCACAAGACCAATGGGGAAACAAGCAGATAAATCAGTCTGTTTTCCATGGAGAGTGCCTTCCTTTCCCTGAGACTTCTCTCTCTATCCACAGCCCTGGGCTGTGTCTGCCTGCCTGACACTGCTGCCTGCCTGCTCCCTCTCTCCCACTCTGGCCGCCAGCCTAGCCTGCCTGTAAACACTCGTCACGCAGACTTGTCTCTCGCAAGCGAGACAAACCTGGTCTTGTTCTTGAAGCACTACTGTTATGACACACCTTCTGCTTGTGTGACAGGTGATGGGGTTGGATGAGGCATTACTGTATATCATTATATCAGTGTACAGTAGATGAACCAAAGACAAACTAGCTGGATCAGATCCAATGTCAAGGACAGGGAAAGATCTGCTGGGCAATTAGGCTTCTGCTATTGTCTTTCACAACACTATGATACATTTTTGCACTTAGCGTTTCGTCTGGTAACAATAAAGGCATTAGCCAGCATGTAATGTCAATAGCTGCAGGCTTTTATTTTAACTATATGATTAGAGATTGTGTATGTCCAGTTGACAATTCAGTGTCACCTCAAAAGAATAAGGTAAGCATGAGGTCAGAGGTCAACTTTTGAAAAAGTTTTCATGCGCCATTTCATTGTCCTTGAAACGCTGATACAGATCCCCAATATGGCAGCCAGAGACAAAATGTGTCAATGACCTAAATATTTTTGAACGTATCAGAATACTGAAAAGTATGGTGACTAGGTAGGTTAAGATCACCTCTCAAATGTTTCATGAATTTTAGATAATTTGGTTGAACTCATACATGAAAGAACAATCAGCATTCATGTATATTACTATAATTTGTTTCAAATTGCGTTAAACTGTAATATAGTTTAATATAATATAGTATGATATTGTACAATATATATTTACTATTTAAATTATGCATAACAAATATTACTATTGCAATATCAAACTTTTTATCTGGTTGCTGCGATACTATAATCCACTTTTGGAGAAAAAAAATATCCTTAATAAAATATTCCCTCCTAATCTATCCTATATTACATGCATGAGCTGAATGATTACAATCCACTAAAGAAATTAAACCTGTGTAAGAGGTTGTTATTAACTTAATTACATTATTGGGATTATAAAGATCACTACTTATTTTGAAAATGTGTGAAAATGCTTTATAAATGCAGGCTACATTCATATGGGTTTGTGCTGTAACTCATACTCTCTGTAGCCATGTTCCACCATAATGTTCCACCATAATGTTCCACCCGTTCTATGGATATACTTCAGAATTCACTCTATGTTTTTGGACATATGGCCAGTAGGCCCTTGACGTATAGCATCAATAATGGACAATGTCCATAATGCTAAGCAATCCTGTGCTTTACATTTGAAGCCATGCATCACATGCATGCACTGTACTGTATAGCCAATGTCATAGTCAAGGGCAATACTTAATGAATAACAAGAGAATGAGGCTGCACTTCCATGTATACCTCATATGAAAACTTGAAGAACGATACTGGTCATTTATAGGTAGAACTGGTTATGATAATTTTTAACACATGAAACCTGAAACCTTAAATACTAGTGTGTGTGTGTGTGTGTGTGGGTGGGTGGGGGGGGTGGGGGGGGGGGGGGGGGGGGGGGGTCATCAGTCATTAGCACATCACCTCACATAAAGCCAATAGAGTTGCTGTACATTGATTAGTGATAAATCATTTCCCTGAATATAACTTGGATTTCATGAAAAAGAGAGAATATTACATTGGTACACTTCCATTGATTCTGTTTAAGAAAATGAACAGACACCTTTGAGAACCATCTATGTGTGTGATGTTTGGCCTGTTCCTGCCACACATTATTCTGATGCCACGTTACATTTATTAGACTATTATTAGATGTCCAATGTTGAATAAGTTATTATAGCTGATGTCTAATAAATACATTTAAAATGAAGAGTAAGTATCATGGGATTATGTCATTCTTAGACGTGTAAATTATTTTTGATTTGTTTTCAATTCATTAAACAAATTGTTCCACACACATTTATGTACAGAATTAGGGATAAACAAAATGTATCCTTTTATATCCGAGATGATGGCATTTTCTTATGTCATCATTAAATACCCTATCACTAATGCATTTGCCATTGTACCTGATATCGAGATAGTGAAATTATCAGTTGAAAATAAAGTACCCATTTCATTTGCCTTGAAGGCTAGGTGAGTGTGTATGGACGCATCCTGCCCACACTTCATCCGCGCATGACGCTCTGACGTCTGACCAGAGCACAATGGAGGTAGTTACCTGAAATCACTGTACGGGTGAATTATCCAAAATCCGGCGGATTTAACCCGCTCTTGTTCCCGTTCCACCGCCTTTTCGCTCCCAAACATCCTTAGGGAGAACTTGTTGACCCCCGGTTGCAGCATTGCCCCAAACTGCCTGTGTATGAATCCTGCCTGGTACAATCTCTCGTCGTCCGGCGAAATTTGATCAATGCCATCCAACTTTATGAACCCTGATTCCTGGTCAAGAGAAGCATGTTGGGCACCACCAGCACCACCAGCGCTGGCGCCTTGCGCACCTTGGTCCGCCCCACCGCCAATAGCTCCGGGGGGGCTCTCCTCGCTCGGGGTGACGTCCCCTTCCGTGATGAGGCGCCTCTGCTCCGCCGAGTCTGAGTCGTGCACATGCCGACTGGTGATGGAGGAGAAACTGCCACGAAATCTCCGACAATCTCCGTTTAAACTGGTCTTCGTTGGTCTCCCAATGTCTGTCTCCATGATCACCGTGTCTCCACTTCTGGTCTCCCCGATGCCTTTGAGGCTTCCTCTGGAGGTTGGTGACGGCAAGGGTTTCATCCTAATACTCTTCCTCCGGGTGTCCTTGTCGCCGTCTTCTCCTTCGCCCATAATATAAGCTTTCTGTCCAATATGCTGTGGCAAACTGTAGAGCCTTTTACGCATGGAGGAGTGCAACCTGTCCATTATGACATTGAGACGGAACGAACAATTTCAAATGCAATAGATGTCCAGAATAGGATGGTTATTGTTGAGAAGTATAGCCACGAACCACACAGCTCCCTATCTGTGAGTGAGAGCGACCAGTCTGGAGCTAATCTCAAACCCTGAAAGCATTACACTGATACACATGACACGGGCGGCTGTGGCTCTTCTGGTGCAAATACAGGAAGAGGCTCCTCTCTCGATCATTACCTTACAGTTTAGATATGCCTTCTCTCGCTGCATTGACAGTCCGATTCACCATAACACTCATGGTAGGCACGTACGCTCAAACCGTGTGCGCACCAAGTGAGGGGGAAAAATCTGGTAGAAGCCACCTTAGCATATGTGAGGGACGTGCCGACTGACAGAGATGAGACGAGGAGGTCATGAACAGCGTAAGGAGGGATGCTCTTTTCCTCCAGATTTGTGTCAGCTGCCTCTCAATAATAAACAATGCAATGCAATCACGCACCATAGGCTACATCAGCAGCAGCATCCAAGGACCCGCTGACATCTATTGTCCCAAGCATTCTGGTAGGATGAATATTCATGAAGCTGATGGGTTGCCATAGGAGCCAACGTGGTTTTAGAGCATTTCGTATTACTCTGTAGTCTACATAAATCTGAGACACTCCATTTAGTATGATATGTTACCTTTCATATGGTATGTATTAATTTGTGGATGTCCATCATCCATTTTGTATGATATGTTTCAAATTACTATGATATGTTACGACTTGCAATTCATATAATATGTTACAAATATGGAAAAGGATATGTTACGAATTCCAATTTGTGGTGGCTAATCAAATAAAATAAAATAAAATTTATTTATATAGCCCTTCGTACATCAGCTGATATCTCAAAGTGCTGTACAGAAACCCAGCCTAAACCCCCAAACAGCAAGCAATGCAGGTGTAGAAGCACGGTGGCTAGGAAAAACTCCCTAGAAGCACGGTGGCTAACACTAGCTAGCATGAGGGGTTAGGGATTAAGGTTAGGAGTTAGGTTAAAGTTAGGGTTCGGGGAAGGGTTAAAATTAGGGTTAGGTGAAGGGGTGGCTCCAACTTGCCCAGCAGTCTAAGGCACTGCATCTCAATGCAAGAGGCGTCACTGCAGTCCCTGGTTTGAATCCAGGCTGCATCACATCTGACTGTGATTGGGAGACCCATAGAGCGGTTGGGGGTAACCGTCATTGTAAATAAGAATGTGTTCTTAACTGACTTGGCTAGTTAAATAAAGGTTTAAAAAAGTGGATCAGGTTAGCTTGACTTGGGCAAGAGCTCACTGACTACCGGCACCTTAACTGTTCTACTGCTTGAGCTCCTGTTCCACTTATAGGGATATTAGCTGAATAGTTAAGTGGAGCTCCTGCACCTAAATATAAACAGTATCGGCACCTATTTCAGTCCAAGTCAAGCACTGGTTAGCTAACATGCTAAGCAGTTAAAAAGTAGCGAAAAGTTGTTAAAATGCTGAAGTTTCCGTAATTAGATTCGAACACGTCTTCGCGTTATACATCCACCTCGAACAACCCCACTCCTTTCATTATTTGCCATAAGTAACCTTCTATCTTATGTAACCATGTAACATATCATAGTAATATGTCTAGTCTATGAGACCAGTCTGTAGGAGCGAGAACCGCAAATAAGCAAAGCTCTCCCCAATTCTTGAATAGCTATCGTGTCCTTTTAAAGTTACAGTTGAAGTCGGAAGTTTACAAACACCTTAGCCAAATACATTTAAACTCAGTTTTTCACAATTCCTTACATTTAATCCTAGTAAAAATTCCCTGTTTTAGGTCAGTTAGGATCACCACTTTATTTTAAGTCTGTGAATTGTCAGAATAATAGTAGAGAGAATTATTTATTTCAGCTTTTATTTCATTCATCATATCATCATATCATCACCCCAGTGGGTCAGAAGTTTACATACACTCAATTAGTATTTGGTAGCATTGCCTTTACATTGTTTAACTTGGTTCAAACCTTTTTGGGTAGCCTTCCACAAGCTTCCCACAATAAGTTGGGTGAATTTTGGCCCATTCCTCCTGACAGAGCTGGTGTAACTGAGTCAGGTTTGTAGGCCTCCTTGCTCGCACATGCTTTTTCAGTTCTGCCTACACATTTTCTATAGGATTGAGGTCAGGGCTTTGTGATGGCCACTCCAATTCCTTAACTTTGTTGTCCTTAAGCCATTTTGCCACAACTTTGGAAGTATGCTTGGGGTCATTGTCCATTTGGAAGACCCAGTTGCGACCAAGTTTTAACTTCCTGATTGATGTCTTGAGATGTTGCTTCAATATATCCACATATTGTTCCTTCCTCATGTTGCCATCTATTTTGTGAATAGTCCCTCCTGCAGAAAAGCACCCCCACAACATGATGCTGCCACCACTGTACATCACGGTTGTTCTCCAAACATAACGATGGTCATTATGGCCAACCAGTTCTATTTTTGTTTCATCAGACCAGAGGACATTTCTCCAAAAACTACGATCTTTGTCCCCATGTGCAGTTGCAAACCGTAGTCTGGCTTTTTTATGGCGGTTTTGGAGCAGTGGCTTCTTCTTTGCTGAGCGGCCTTTCAGGTTATGTAGATATAGGACTCGTTTTACTGTGGATATAGATACTTTTGTACCTGTTTCCTCCAGCATCTTCACATGGTCCTTTGCTGTTGTTCTGGGATTGATTTGCACATTTCACACCAAACTACGTTAATCTCTAGGAGACAGAACGCGTCTCCTTCCTGAGCGGTATGACGGCCACGTGGTCCCATGGTGTTTATACTTGCATACTATTGTTTGTACAGATGAACGTGGTACCTTCAGGCATTTGGAAATTGCTCCAAAGGATTAACCAGACTTGTGGAGGTCTACCATTTTTTCTGAGGTCTTGACAGATTTCTTTTGATTTTCCCATGATGTCAAGCAAAGAGGCACTGAGTTTGAAGGTAGGTATTGAAATACATCCACAGGTACACCTCCAACTGACTCAAATGATGCCAATTAGTCTATCTAAAGCCATGACATAATTTTCTGGAATTTTCTAAGCTGTTTAAAGGCACAGTCAACTTAGTGTTTGTAAACTCCTGACCCACTGGAATTGTGATACAGTGAATTATAAGTGAAATAATCTGTCTGTAAACAATTGTTGGAAAAATTACTTGTGTCATGCACAAAGTAGATGTCCTAACCAACTTGCCAAAACTATAGTTTGTTTTAACAAGAAATTTGTGGAGTGTTTGAAAAATGTGTTTTAATGACTCCAACCTAAGTGTATGTAAACTTCCGACTTCAACAGTATATCCCCTCGGGATTGTTTTATGCCAGCCCAGGCTATGCGTGTCCAAAGGTGATACTTACGCTACTATGCCATTCTTCATGCTTTTGTTCATCAGGTTGTAGAATATACAGACAGAAGCTGTGGTAGAATGATCAGCTGGTAAGGGAAACTGCTGCACTAATTTAATGCCATACAGCACAGGTGATTTATCAAGATAACTTTCACAGACCAAACATGTCCACGTTTTTTCAAAATGTATATGAAATATACATGGTTAAAGGGTTATAGAGATGTATTTTTTGTCTATTTTGCTCAACTTTAACAATGCCTACATGATACAAATGAAATCAACTTAATGAATGTTAAAAAAGGATATAGGCTGTGGTAAGCCATCTCATGAATTGATATAATGTATCCAAGTGAGCAGACACCTAAGGCAATTGATTCATGAATGGTTCACGCCTGATGCCCTCAATTGCCCTTCGTGGCCGATCCCATACCCAATAATTCTGAATTTCTTTGTGGTATACAGGTAGATCAGAAAAGCCACATCCCTGATTGGCAGATGAGTGGCAACCCTGATTAGAAGCACCTGCTGCTCAACGGTTTTTCCCTACAAATACGGTTTTGAATAAAACATTTTTTACCTACACACTGAAGAAGACTGCAAGCCGAAACGTCTGTGTACACTATCCCTTATGCAGTAAAAATAATAAATAAACCTAAAAATTAAGTAAGCGTTATGTGACTTTTTCAGTGCAGACCCATTATACCGTTTGTTAGCCTATAGCCTAATGATATAGCCTAATGTAATGCAGGAAATGTAAAACTTATATTTGAGGTTTAAAAAGCTTATGAAGTTTGTAATTTCATTGTAATCCACATATAATTCACATTTCCAGGATTATTTTCCTGATGTAGCAAACATGGCTCAAATTAAGATCCTACATCTGTACACTACACTGACCACGTTCACATGCACACCAATATCCTGTTATTATTCGGGTATAAAAAAAAATTGTTGACACATAAACATCATATTCCGTTCACAATAACCCGAAAAATCTTGTATCCCTGGTATGAGAAACTCGGATAAGATGCCTGGGATATGCAGACCGTAGACGGGATACTGAGGCATGTAAACAGCTTATCCCCTTTACTGTTGTTTTTCTCAGTCTGCGCAGGCTCAGTTTCACATATCATGGTGTGATGATGTTTACATCTGATTGTCAAACAAATCACTTCAAATAATAATTATTTATTTTGCTGATACTCCACACTGGACCTTATAGCCTACTGGCTACTTTCACCCCTAATTTAGACATGTTTCTGCTTATAATTTCCAACATTTGGTAGGCCATATTATAATTTCAGACATTTTGTTCGACATTTGCTATGTTAACTATAGTTAAGATACATGCAGCTTCTCTTCTGTCATAACTTGTTGCCCCAGAAGACTAAATAAAGTAGTGCTCAGCAGAATAATGTCTTACATCGATAGAATGAATGCATTAGTAATCTAGGTAACAATGGTAAAGTTGTCTGTTTTGTTTAGGGACCGGGAAGAAAACTCCAAAACAGTGGAAAGATTGGTCCTGTGCAAAATATCCAAATGTCATCAGTTTGACCGGTTTTAAAGGAAATGAAAAGCTGAGAAAACCATGAAACAAGTTTCTGATAAGACTTCAGTTCGTCTTGGGTGCATATTTTATGTGGTTGAAAATCAGTTAAAGCTCCTCAGAGGAGGAAGGGGAGGACCATCCTTCTCAGTGAATTTCATCAAAATAAATATAGTGCCTCCTGAGTGGTCTAAGGTCTGTGCCACTAGAGATCCTGGTTTGAGTCCAGGCTCTGTCGCAGCGGGCCGCGACCGGGAGACCCATGGGGCAGTGCACAATTGGCCCAGCGTTGTCTGGGTTAGGGGAGGGTTTGGCAGACAGGGATGTTATTGTCCCATCGCGCACTAGCGCCTCCTATGGCGGGCCGGGCGCAATGCACGCTGACACGGTAGACCAGGTGTACGGTGTTTCAAATCAAATCAAATCAAATGTTATTTGTCACATACACATGGTTAGCAGATGTTAATGAGAGTGTAGGGAAATGCTTGTGCGTCTAGTTCCGACAATGCAGTAATAACCAACGAGTAATCTAGCTAACAATTCCAAAACGACTACCTTATACACACAAGTGTAAAGGGATAAAGAATATGTACATAAAGATATATGAATGAGTGATGGTACAGAGCGGAATAGGCAAGATGCAGTAGATGGTATCGAGTACAGTATATACATATGAGATGAGTATGTAAACAAAGTGGCATAGTTTAAAGTGGCTAGTGATACATGTATTACATAAAGATGCAGTAGATGATATAGAGTACAGTATATACGTATACATATGAGATAAATAATGTAGGGTATGTAAACATTATATTATGTAGCATTGTTTAAAGTGGCTAGTGATATATTTTACATCAATTCCCATCAATTCCCATTATTAAAGTGGCTGGAGTTGAGTCAGTGTGTTGGCAGCAGCCACTCAATGTTAGTGGTGACTGTTTAACAGTCCTCCGACACATTGGTGCGGCTGGCTTCCGGGTTAAGCAAGCAGTGTGTCAAGAAGCAGTGCGGCTTGGCTGGGTTGTGTTTCAGAGAACGCACGGCTCTCGACCTCCTGAGTCCATACGGGAGTTGCGGTGATGGGACAAGACTTTAACTACCAATTGAATACCACGGAATTGGGGGGAAAAAGGGGGGGAAATATATATATTTTTTTTTTAATGTTTCACTTTATATATATATATATATATATATATAAAGTGAAACATTAAAAAAAATATTTTTGGGGGTTGCTAAAACTAGGCCTATACTAAATATATTCACGTCACCAAATAAATAATTAAAACAAACCGTTTTGCAATGAAGGTCTACAGTAGGCTCAACAGCACTCTGAGGGTAGCACCACCATTTTCCGTCCTCCTCTGGGTACATTGACTTAAATACAAAACCAAGGAGGCTCATGGTTCTCACCCCCTTCCATAGACTTACACAGCAATTATGACAACTTCTGGAGGACAACCTATCAGAGTTCTTGCAGCATGAACTGCAATGTTGTCCACCAAATGAAAGGATAAGAGAATACATCTGGTACTAAAAGCATAAGCTACAGCTAGCTAGGACTGCAGTGTATAACATGTGGTGAGTAGTTGACTCAAAGAGAGAGAAAGTCAATAGTTGAACAGTTTTGAAGAAATTAATTTCCTTAAAAATGAAGGAAAAGCAAGAGAGAGAGAGAAAGAACTATACATTTTTTTCACTTTCACTTTCATTTAGCTAGCTAGTTTAGCCTACTAAAACACCCGGGACCAAACAGAGGAATACTATGTTAGCTATCTGGCTATGGCTATCCAACACTTGAACTCTTCCAAGTCCAAGGTAAGCTTTTGGTTTTATTAAATGATTGCTACTGGGTGTAACTTCTTGCTGACTGTACACTGTACTGCATGATTGTAGCAGGTTTACTAACACGTTAGTTCTAGTAGCTATATTGACTATGACATTTCTAATGTTGTTAGCTAATATGGTGACAACAATGTAGGCTGTGTGTAGCGGTTAGCTGTCACAGACAGCTGATGTGTTGTGTACTGAAATCCAGAAGCTAACGGAAAAGGTGGGAGGAGGAAAGCGTGTAGATGAGAGAAGGAATTATACAACGATCAAAATGTTCATGCTGTTTGTATGTGACTGCTATGAAAGTGAACTGTGTTTGCGTGTCATCAAGGGTGTATTCATTCCCACGATTCTGCTGATTGACGTTTCTTCAACAGAAGCAAACAGATCGAAACAGGGATAAATATACTTGAATTTATCCAATAGAAACGCTTGTTTCCAACTGGTGGACTAATGATTACACCCTATATCAGCTAGATGCAAGCAAGAGTGTGCAAGGCGGTACTGAATGTGTCACTGTCACCTGTATTAATCACATTTTTCTCTCGACCTGTGCACCTACGTTGTAAACTTTAATTCGTAGGCTAGGTTTTAGCAACCTCATTATTGGTATTGGCAAAATTTGAGGATCATGTAGTGGCCTAAACCTATCGATGTTACATTGAGCTGGGTGAATGGAATATGAATTACAGTCATCCAATATGCTGTAATAGAAATATGGCCATGCTCCTAAAAAAAATATTGGCCTCCCTCATCTTAAACATCAGCAACCACCACTGGTGAAATACTGCTTGTATAACACATAACACATTACATGACATGCTCATTCACATTTTCTAAAGAGAGGCTGAAATAAATCAATCATATTTCTCCACTCCTGTTCCTGAGACTAAATTAACATTTGTTGTATAATTACACTGCAAGAAATGCATAATTCTGCATGAGTTAATATTATATTTGCGAGAGGTTATTGACCTACAGTCAGTGTCCATATTTCAGTTACTATTCTATATAAATTTAAATGGGGAATATTCTGTTTATTCATGGGTACAGAGATGCACGTGAGCGGGATATCAAAGGTGCATGTAAACACTTTATCCAAGACTTTAAGCGGTGTATGCGCTATGCATACTGTGCGCATGTAAACGTGGTCTCTATTCTAACCCAGCACCGCTAACACATCACTAAACGAATCAAAGGTTGAGCAATTGAGCCTGAGGATTAGGTTCGAGTTGAGTAGGTGCAACTAGTGTGCTAGGCTAGCACAAAAAAAGGCGCACTTCTAGCATCCCCAGCCAGAACCCAGCGCATGCGCGCACACAGAAACCCAATCTACAGGCGTGACTCATGAATTTCTGATATATAGCTCTTCTGAGATATTTATATATATTATTATTAGAATTGTTTTTACAAATGGCAACTGTACATAAATCTATATGGACGTTGAAACGCTTTGGACGTTTTTTGCCTGGGACCAAAGAAGACGGCGGTAATCCATGGAAGGTGACATGAAGTTGTCTAGTCGTGAATTTTGTCCAACGTCTGTGTTGTAGGAGATGACGCTAGCTAAAGTTAGCTACCTAATCCCACTTGCTAGATAGGCTAACAAAACGTTGTTTACAAATGTAGGCTAGTTTACTACATTAGTAAATAAAATACTTACAGGCCTACACTTTACATTATGGTTAGTGAATGAACTTGTCTCAGATGTGATGTGAATCATCCAGCTGTAGATGTTGAAAATGTGTCTTGAAACTTCTCTAGATGTTTGAGCCCAGTGAAAGCGCGGGTGAATTGATGCTCACCATTGTGGAATCTGGTCATATGTTGGTGTCCCAAGGCCACGATCTTCTGGTAAGTGAGTTGAGTTGAGGTCTAACTACACCTAAATAGTCAAGTAATTCCTGGATGGATCTGAATCTAGTTTTTACCGTCTTTGAGCTGGACTCGTGTAACAGTATAGCTTCCTTCCCTCTATCCTACCTGGGCTCGAACCAGGGACCCTCTGCACACATAGACAACGGACACCCACGAAGCGTCGTTACCCATCGCGCCACAAAAGCCGCAGCCTATGTAGATCAAGGGGAAGTTCTACTTCAGGTCTCAGAGCTTGATTGAAGTGATGTCACCCGATTGAAGTGCTATTAGCGCGCACCACCGCTAAATAGCTAGCCATTTCACATCGGTTACACTTGCACATTTCACACATGCACATCTCTAGGCCAAATATCAATGTATCCAAATAAGATCAAATACAAATAAAAATTCCCTCAATATATTCAATAACTCATTATTATATACCAAATTATTGCCAAATGTACACTCCATAGACATAATAACTGTTATTGTCCAACCTGTTGGCCTAATTACACTGACTGTACAAAAAATTAGGAACACCTGCTCTTTCCATGACATACTTACCAGGTGAATCCAGTTGAAAGCTATGAACACTTATTTATGTCACATGTTAAATCCACTTCAATCAGTGTAGATAAAGGGAAAGAGACAGGTTAAAGAAGGATTTTTAAGCCTTGACAATTGAGACATTGATTGTGTGTGTGTGTGTGCCATTCAGAGGGTGAATGGGCACGACAAAAGATTGCAGTGTCTTTGAATGGGTAATAGTAGTAGGTGCCAGATGCACCAGTTTGAGTGTGTCAAGAACTGCAACGTTACTGGGTTCTTCACGCTCAACAGTTTCCTGTGTGTATCAAGAATGGTCCACCACCCAAAGGACAGCCAGCCAATTTGACACAACTGTGGGAAGCATTAGAGTCAACATGGGCCAGCATCCCTGTGGAATCCTTTCAATACCTTGCATAGTCCACGCCCCAAATAAATGAGGCTGTTCTGAGGTTAAAAGGGGGTGCAACTCAATTTTAGGAAGGTGTTAATAATGTTTTGTACACTCAACTTTGTACACTTATTTTTTTTATCAAGGGCTAGTCTAAGCTTAGATCTCCACTATTTGGCTTATAGGCAGATAGCCTAGCTATGGATACAATTGTATGTTTTTGCAACAATGTTGAGAAATTACTTGATTCCAAGTCCTTTGAAACACAGGGAACGAAAACAAGTACTGAACACCAGCAATGTTGCTGTTGTACTTTCTATTTGATTTATTTTACATGCAAGTCAGTTAAGAAGAAAATTTTATTTTCAATGACAGCCTAGGAACAGTGGGTTAACTGCCTTGTTCAGGGGCAGAAGGACATATTTTTACCTTGTCAGCTTGGGGATTTGATCTTGCAAACTTTCAGTTACAAGTCCAACGCTCTAACCACTAGGCTGCCTGCCACCACTGTTCTGTCTACAGAATAGTGCCTGTGTTAGTGTGCAGTTTATCCTGTGTCTTCTCAAGGTTCACTGCCAGACTCTGTGTGCAGCTGAGAGACTCAGCAGAAATTGCTGTAGAAACACAAGGGCCATAGCTGCGCTATGCCACATCAAGTGATGGATGGAAAGTGGCTACTGCCATCTTGCTGAGCCAGGGTGCCAGGCAAGGCTACATGCTTATTCAGGTCAGGACACAAAGTGCTCTCTGACAAAAGGGGATAGCGGTCATTGATAGATCGGCGCCCTTAATCGTAACGCTCTTGAGTATCTTTCAATAAAGGGAGTTTACAGTAGTACACGGTGGCTGATGCCAGGGGAGTCCCAACTGAATGATGATGCCATATTAGGATGCACCATGCTGGAGGAGAGAGAGGGTTATTGAGTAATCATCATCCAGATTACTCCTGATTCTAAGATATGGTTTAATAGGGTCTTTCTCTCAGTATTTGGAGGAAGGAGGGGATTGGGATTATAGAAAATGGAACCTCTCAACCTGACTCAGAAAACGATTGACTATGCCTCAGAATGATTTGACAAGTCTTGTTGAAATTATGTAATGTGATGCCTTCCTGATATGATAATTTTCAACTAAAAATACAAATTTGATGTAATCCCTTCAGAACATCTCAGCGGAGTAGGAAAATTGAAATCTGTTTTGAATCTGGAAGTACGGAGCTGAAGTGTAATGTTTTATGTAAGAGAGCTGAGTAGAGTATCCATCCCTCCATTGTGCTGAAGTCCATTTGAAATGGAGAAACATAACTTGCAGTATCTATATCACTAAGAAGGATATGTTGCTATGGTAAAATGTTATTCCAAATATCCTGTCATAAAGCTAGCATTTCCCCGTGCTCAGGACAAGGTCCAACACATTTTCTATCATTAATAATGTGCAAAACGCAACTACTGTCTCCTGTCAACACAGCAGGTATTATTGACCTATATTTCCCTGGTACATTTCAACGCAAATTCCAATGCTGAAGAAACTACTAAACAGAATAGTGTTGAAATAGATTTGTACTTTAGTTGATGTTAAATAGTTATAAATTGTAAGGTGTCAGATGACATCTGAAAGTATTCAGGGAAGTGTCATTTTTCACTTGGTTAGAAAAGTGCTGATTCATACTTGGAACTAAACTAACACCTGTTTTTATTCATTGTAGCCTAATCATGGAGAGATTTCTAGAGATTTCAGACTTTAGCTGTGTTCGAATACCCATACTAACATACTATATACGACATACTTAATGAGTATTTACTACATACTATATACTATTAGTTCATTTTAGTATACTGTAAACAAACCGTATCGTTTCAGTTGAGCGTACTAGAGCTTTGCCTGTCTACCTGAAGTTGATGCTGTTGCTATGCAACCTCTTGCTAGCTTGTTAGCATAATAACTGACTAGCTAAACATTTTACGATTTCGGTTGTGTTCGTAAATTCAATTTGGAGTGCCAGAGTGTGCTCTGGGTGTTTGTAAATCCAAATTGTCAGATTGTCCGTTCATAAGTTTGGAGCGTTCAGAGCGCACACTGGACGCTCTGGCCGAGGAGTAGGGTTGATCCGAGCGTTCAACGGCAGTCAAGCACCCAAGCTAACGTTGGCTAGCTACTTCCAGACACAAATGAGACTGAGAGAACACCTCACTCTGACCATTTTACTTGCCCTAGCAGAGCTGATTATGATGTTTTCATGTTATCTAGAGTGTTGGTGACAGTAACTGCTGATGGCAACAATATATTTATGCTTTCTTTTGCCAACGTTTACTGACACCGGCCATATTCAACGGGTGTTGAGCATTTGTGAATTCATCAGTTATTCTGCGCGAGAGTGCTCTGAAATCGGGGTAGATAGCCAGAATGAACAATGTCCATGCCACTTAGCTATGAATTTTGTAAATTATCAAGTCAATAAATGTTGGGTAATTAGTTAGATAGCAGATAGTTAATAATACTGGCTGTCAAGTTCGATATATTAGTAGCCAACTAACATTAGGTACAGTTGAAGTCAGAAGTTTACATACACTTAGGTTGGAGTCATTAAAACTAGTTTTTCAACCACTCCATAAATTTCTTGTTAACAAACTATAGTTTTGGCAAGGACATCTACTTTGTGCATGACACATGTAATTTTTCCAACAATTGTTTACAGACAGATTATTTCACTTATAATTCACTGTATCACAATTCCAGTAGGTCAGAAGTTTACATACACTAAATTGACCGTGCCTTTAAAAACCTTCGAAAATTACAGAAAATTATTTAATGGCTTTAGAAGCTTCTGATAGGCTAATTGACATAATTTGAGTCAATTGGAGGTGTACCTATGGATGTATTTCAAGGCCTACCTTCAAACTCTTCCTCTTTGCTTGACATCATTGGAAAATCAAAAGAAATCAGCCAAGACCTCAGAAAAAAATGGTAGACCTCCGCAAGTCTGGTTCATCCTTGGGAGCAATTTCCAAACGCCTGAAGGTACCACGTTCATCTGTACAAACAATAGTATGCAAGTATAAACACCATGGGACGACGCAGCTGTCATTTCTGTCCCCTAGAGATCAACGAACTTTGGTGCGAGAAGTGCAAATCAATCCCAGAACAACAGCAAAGGACCTTGTGAAGATGCTGGAGGAAACAGGTACAAAAGTATCTATATTCACAGCAAAACGAGTCCTATATCGACATAACCTGAAAGGCCGTTCAGCAAGGAAGAAGCCAGTGCTCCAAAACCGCCATTAAAAAGCCAGACTACGGTTTGCAACTGCACAAGGGGACAAAGATTGTAGTTTATGGAGAAATGTCCTCTGGTCTGATGAAACAAAAATAGAACTGTTTGGCCATAATGACCATCATTATGTTTGGAGGAAAAGGGGGAGGCTTGCAAGCCCGAAGAACACCATCCCAACCGTGAAGCACTGGGGTGGCAGCATCATGTTGTGGGGGTGTTTTGTTGCAGAAGGGACTGGTGCACTTCACAAAATGGATGGCATCATAGGGAGGACAATTATGTGGATATATTGAAGCAACATCTCAAGACATCAGTCAGGAAATTAAAGCTTGGTCACAAATGGTTCTTCCAAATGGACAATGACCCCAAGCACATTTTCAAAGTTGTGACAAAATGTCTTAAGGGCAACAAAGTCAAGGTATTGGAGTGGCCATCACAAAGCCCTGACCTCAATCCTATAGAACATTTGTGGGCAGAATGTAAAAAGCGTGTGCGAGCAAAGAGGCCTACAAACCTGACTGTTAGACCAGCTCTGTCAGGAAGAATGGGCCAAAATTCACACAACTCATTGTGGGAAGCTTGTGGAAGGCTACCCAAAACGTTTGACCCAAGTTAAACAATGTAAAGGCAATGCTACCAAATACTAATTGAGTGTATGTAAACTTCTGACCCAATGGAATGGCCCTAGCCCTCACCCTGTGATCCAATCGGTCCCAGACGTGCTCAATGGGATTGAGATCCGGGCTCTTCGCTGGCCATGGCAGAACACTGACATTCCTGTCTTGCAGGAAATCCCGCACAGAACAAGCAGTATGGCTAGTGGCATTGTCAGTCTGGAGGGTCATGTCAGGATGAGCCTGCAGGAAGGGTACCAAATGAGGGAGAAGGATGTCTTCCCTGTAACGCACAGCGTTGAGATTGCCTGCAATGATAACAAGCTCAGTCCGATGATGCTGTGATACACTGTCAGACCATGATGGACCCTCCACTTCCAAATTAATCCGCGAATATCGACCATCACCCCTGGTGAGACGAAACCGCGACTTGTCAGTGAAGAGCACTTTTTGCCAGTCCTATCTGGTCCAGGGACGGTGGGTTTTTGCCCACAGGCGACATTCTTTCCGGTGATGTCTGGTGATGACCTGCCTTACAACAGGCCTACAAGCCCTCAATCCAGCCTATGTCAGCCTATTGCGGACAGTCTGAGCACTGATGGAGGGATTATGTGTTCCTGGTGTAACTCAATCAGTTGTTGTTGCCATCCTGTACCTGTCCCGTAGGTGTGATGTTCGAATGTACCGATCCTGTGCAGGTGTTGTTACACGTGGTCTGCCACTGCGAGGACGATCAGCTGTGTGTCCTGTCTCCCTGTAGCACTGTCTTAGGTGTCTCACAGTACGGACATTGCAATTTATTGCCCTGGCCACATCTGCAGTCTTCATGCCTCCTTGCAGCATGCCTAAGGCACGTTCACGCAGTTGAGAAGGGACCCTGGGCATCTTTCTTTTGGTGTTTTTCAGAGTCCGTAGAAAGGCCTCTTTAGTGTCCTAAGTTTTCATAACTGTGACCTTAATTGCCTACCGTCTATAAGCTGTTAGTGTCTTAACGTTAACAACTGTTCCACAGGTGTATGTTCATTAATTGTTTATGGTTCATTGAACAAGCATGGGAAACAGTGTTTAAACGCATAATTTTTTATTTGGATTTTTACAAATTATTGTTGAAAGAAAAAGTTTCTATACTCAATTCACGTCACAAAAAGTACGGTTTGTATGAGTATTCGAACACACCTTATGACTCAATCAAAACTAATATTTAGTACAACAACATTCAGCCTCCAACAGCTGGTTGTTTGAGATGGAAGTTATCTTTCCAAAGACATTCTGATGGCATGATGCTGGTCACAGGGTCTGGATGGGTTCCTGAGTCAATAGAGCCCCCTGCTGGCGTACTTATGTCATTTCAGATCATTTGAGATTTGCTCCAGCTCCTGCTAACCAAACGTAGAGCTGTGATTGCTGCATGCTCCGTCTGATACTATTAAATGTACTTGTTTGTCTCATTGAAGACATGAGGATTAGCTATGTGCCCTATCCCATATGACTTTGATTTTGCTACTATGACTTTTGACTGTTGGTTTGTTTACAATTGTTAGTCTGTCTGATTGTTGTGATTCCACATTTTTCAGGATGGGTTTTCCTTACTTGATGCTCCAAGCTACCTCAAAGTTCAGCAGAAATCAGATACCCTGCTGTTCCGTCTGACTGTTAAGGTGGGTTGCGAAAGCCTTTATTTGCTTTAAGAAACAACACCCATTTTTAAATAGTAGCTAGCTAAAGTATACAAGAGTCTACATACCAAATTGTATTATTATTCTAGCACCTAGTTTTATATGAAACTTAGGCTAATGTTGACTACAAGGCAACACCGGAATTTTAGTCTGTAATTTCCTCAGCAATTTGTATAGTGGCAGCTTTATTTACCATAGCCAGATTTCACACTGACATGAGCGTGGCAGACCTGATGTTTGGCAGGGGTGGCTGTGCTGAGACAACAGTGTAATTGGTCATTAAATGGCCTGATTTAAGGGGATCTGAGGCCTGACACGATGCATTTTACCAGTCTTGGAACAACTAGCTGGCTGTAAGCAGTGCTTTGGCTGCCCATGTTCTGCCAAGGGCCTGGCTTGTGAGTGATATGTAGGCTAAATAAGTGTTCTAGATAAGTGCCACTGATGAATTGTAAGTGGCGTGTCAAGCTTGTTAAGATTGTCTTAGTAGCATTCGAAGAGGAGATATTGGCTAGCTCTCAGAAGAAACAATGCTGGGTATGTGCAGGGGGAGAGCCGTCTGATCAGGATGCAGTTCAGTGGCAGCAGGGCTGAGGCCCTGGAGGAGTGTAGCAGTGCAGTACTCAGACTGAAGGAGTACCTGCCTGTCACCACACAGAGGGGGCCCCCACCACCACCACTCAGCTGCCCCCCAACACCCAATCAGCCCCCTACCAAGACCACTGCACAGAATCAACAGGTACTCAACAACACATACACACTGAAAACATGTAGCTACGTATTGTATCATGAAAGTGTATTTTGGAACAGCTCCTGCAATACATTATCTAATTGAAATGAGTGCATTGCATGTTTGTTTTTTTCACCTTTAAAGCTGTTCTTATTTTAAGAATGTTATTCTTCATAATGTATGAGGCAAACTATAGTTGAGGTATTAAAGTTGCTGTTGTTACAGTAAGAATCACCCACTAGATGGTGCTATTTAGAGGCATGAAAACAATATAGCTTGTTTAATACTGAATGGCCCTGGAACCAACTAGGTTGATATGGATTTTATGTATGAATCAATGACAATGTGAAATATGCTCATCCTTAACCTCCCCACACAGAAGGGGGAGAAATTAAACCAACAATAAACACCATCACACACATTTGAAAAAGCTGTCAGTGAGGATGAATGAGCCATGATGACTGAGGGAAATCATTCAATAAAGGATGCAGCTATGATGCAGCTTAACCTCCCTTGGTGTGTTGCCCTGTAAAGTCCTGTGACATTAGTATCATCTCTTTGAACCTTGTCATCAGGCGGGTGCTGGGGAGGCTATGGCTACTGAACCGGAGGTCGTCCAGGGCTCTTTATCCATCAAACGTCTTACCCAGGTAGGTTGGTACTGACACAACACAGTGATTAGATAGATGAATGCTGAGGGTGATGATTCATGTAATGATCACTTGATGGAGTTTGACGATCGCGCAAGGTGAATAAATAGTAGCTATTTAACATTACTACTCTCACCCACTGAGCTTGAATGTAACCTACACTTCATGGGGTTGTAGTTATTCCCCGCCACTACTGAAGTGTAGGGTAGGCCAATGAAATAATGAACACCTAACTGACTTGGGAGGATATAGTTAGCCAATATCATGGCTTTAATTGTATACAAACAAATGAACAGGTCCCTGGTCTATCTATTTTTGTCTCAGCACTTCCTGGGCGAGCATGGTCTGTCCTTGCCCCTGGTGTACCGCCACAGTTCTCTGTCCCGTGGGGAGCTGGAGCCCTTTGTCCGCCTGTGTCTCTTGGACCCCAGCTTCCCTGCCTTGGTGGAGGAGGTGGAGGGGGAGCTGAGGAGGGTGCTCCAGGACTGAGGAGCTGAAGCTCATCAACACAAACAGCAGAGAGAGACAGGTCAACTCACTACACACGGTACACATGTGGGAGGTGGGTTGGGGGATGTGTTGTTCTTCATGCTGCTGATTTTGTAAATGTGTGCTGGAACATAGTGACCATTGTGTTGTAGGAGGATATTTAAACCGGCATAAATGTTGCGGTTTCTAGAAAGGATTTTCGAGGCAAAGAAACAAAATGTATTTTGGAGCCTTTTATTTTCAAAAATGTATTGGTCTCGTATGTTATTGGTCTGATGTTTTATTGTGGCTAGAGATACCGTAGCTCCTTCCATTTCCAGCCTAATGTCGGTCCATTTGCACTGCAATACACATGGATACACTGTATTTATAGGACAGGAGTCATGCAGCTACAGCAGTGCATTTTGCTATACCAGCTTCCAAGTGATCCCACAATATTAAAGCTTCACTGAGAAAAACAAACTACCCCCAATATATCTATATATGAATACATATTGCATAGGATAATAGCCATGCTGTACAATTTCAGAAAAATAAAAATGAATGAATTAAGTTGGGAAATATAAAATGTATTTTTTTCTTCACATACAGTATTTGCTATTGTTTGAACACTCGTACCTCAACATATACAAGACATCCTAAGTTACTCTGAAAAATAAACACTTAATTGTAATTTTATTTATAACTAGATAGATATATAGTAGTCATTTTCTATAATCATTTTCAAGTAAATACTGCCAGACTTTGAATCCCTTGCATCACATTTTCACTATAATGGCTGTTAAGAGTGGACTTTCCTTTCACTAAATCAAACATAGTTTAATGAATCAGCTGTACAAAGTTATTTAAGAATATAACAGTATTTTTCAGTTCAGGACAATTTCATAAAAAAACATAATTCCTTTGGATGCAAAATAGCCACACAGACATGAGGGAAAACAACAAAGTCTATTCTGGGCATCCTATTGCGTAATAATTTGCATGCGTTTTACATGATATGTAAATACAAAAAGGATCACCTCTGGTTGGAGGACATGATAAAATGAATAAAAGAGACATCAAACGGCACACAAAAAAAGATGTGCACACCTTTCGTGATGGAATTAGTCATCTCTCCGTCCAGGACTGTTCATGTAAGACTGAATAAGGCATGCTTAAGACAGCCATCTTGTTCTTTTCTGCCAGTGTTACGCTGTTATTGTTTTTTCTCATAAGAGAGAGACGAGATATGCTTCATTAACATTGCCTGGAGCTCCCTCCTCAGATACCTTCATGTGGTCAAGATATGCAGTTAGTCATCTGTTAATGAAAATCAGGGGGAGGAAGGAATTAGTATACCCTGTGCACATGATCACATTCCTACAGTATATCACTTAGTTCAATGTTGACTTCCATAAGCCTTAGATTCCTTTTTCTAAAGGCCAGAATACTCACTGTAACGAGTAGCTTCTCATTTCGTATTCCTCTGGCGCACGTTTTTGTCTTTGTGGTTGTTTGTCGAATTTGTTTTCCTAGTGAAGAAATACCAAGAGTTTAGTCAGTTCAAGGGGGAAATTATGATATGTACACTACCGTTCAAAAGTCTGGGGTCACTTAGAAATGTCAGTTTTTGAAAGAAAAGCAAATTTTTTGTCCATTAAAATAACATCAAATTGATCAGAAATACAGTGTAGACATTGTTAATGTTGTAAATTATTATTGTAGCTGGAAACGGCAGATTCTTTTAATGGAATATCTACATAGGCGTACAGAGGCCCATTATCAGCAACCATCACTCCTGTGTTCCAATGACACGTTGTGTTAGCTAATCCAAGTTTATAATTTTAAAAAGCTATTTAACTTCTTATGGCTGCAGGGGCAGTATTGAGTAGCTTGGATGAAAGGTGCCCAGAGTAAACAGCCTGCTCCTTAGTCCCAGTTCCTAATATATGCATATTATTATTAGTATTGGATAGAAAACACACTGAAGGTTCTAAAACTGTTTGAATGATGTCTGTGAGTATAACAGAACTCATATGGCAGGCAAAAACCTGAGAAGAAATCCAAACAGGAAGTGAGAAATCTGAGGTTGGTCGATTTTCAACCCAGTCCCTATTGAATACACAGTGGGATATGGATAAAGTTGCACTTCCTAGGGCTTCCACTCGATGTCAACCGTCTTTAGAAACTTGAATGAGGCTTCTACTGTGTTGTGGAGCCGGATGGGAGCTCTTTGAGTCAGTGGTCTGGCAGAGAGCCAGGTCCTGGTCATGCACATTTCACATGATAGCGACCTGCGTTCCATGGCTTCTCTACAGACATAGGAATTCTTCGGTTGGAACTTTATTGAAGATTTATGATAACAACATCCTAAAGATTGATTCTATACTTAGTTTGACAAGTTTCTTCGACCTGTAATATAACTTTTAGAAGTTTACGTCCGACGTTCGGATGGACCTGCACAAGTGTTGATTTGTGTACTAAACGTGCTAACAAAAGTAGCTACTTGGACATATATAATGGACATTATCGAACAAATCAAGCATTTATTGTGGAACTAGGATTCCTGGGAGTGCATTCTGTTTTTGTTTTCGTGAGGTCTTGGCTGATTTCTTTTGATTTTTCCATGATGTCAAGCAAAGAGGCACTGAGTTTGAAGGTAGGCCTTGAAATACACCTCCACTTGACTGAAATGATGTCAATTAGTCTACCAGAAGCTTCTAAAGCCATGACATACGGCTGCTAGAATCCTGACTAGAACCCCCCAAAAATATCATATTACTCCAGTGCTAGCCTCCCTACACTGGCTTCCTGTTAAAGCAAGGGCTGATTTCAAGGTTTTACTGCTAACCTACAAAGCATTACATGGGCTTGCTCCTACCTATCTTTCCGGTTTGGTCCTGCCGTACATACCTACACGTACGCTACGGTCACAAGACGCAGGCCTCCTAATTGTCCCTAAAGCAAACAGCTGGAGGCACGGCTTTCTCCTATAGAGCTACATTTTTATGGAATGGTCTGCCTACCCATTTGAGAGACGCAGACTCGGTCTCAACTTTTAAGTCTTTACTGAAGACTCATCTCTTCAGTGGGTCATATGATTGAGTGTAGTCTGGCCCAGGAGTGTGAAGGTGAACGGAAAGGCTCTAGAGCAACGAACTGCCCTTGCTGTCTCTGCCTGTGCGTATTATGACCATATTAAATAGCAAAGGCTTTGGTGCAGCCAGGGAAATTGAAACTCAATCACAGAGTTCTGACTTTTCCAACCATGCCCATTACAAGATCCTCCTTCATCTCCTTCTATACTTTAATTTCAGCCATGTGTTTATTCGGTCTCTGATTGTAGTCAATATGCCTGCCTGGGGAACTATTTTGTGTTTTCTATGGCAACAACATCTTCCTGTCTGGGTTGGCGCCCCCCCTTGGGTTGTGCCGTGGCGGAGATCTTTGTGGGCTATACTCGGCCTTGTCTCAGGATGGTAAGTTGGTGGTTGAAGATATGCCTCTAGTGGTGTGGGGGCTGTGCTTTGGCAAAGTGGGTAGGGTTATATCCTTCCTGTTTGGCCCTGTCCGGGGCTATCATCGGATGGGGCCACAGTGTCTCCTGACCCCTCCTGTCTCAGCCTCCAGTATTTATGCTGCAGTTGTTTGTCAGGGGGCTAGGGTCAGTTTGTTATATCTGGAGTACTTCTCCTGTCTTCTCTCTTTCTCTCTCTCTGAGGACCTGAGCCCTAGGACCATGCCTCAGGACTACCTGGCATGATGACTCCTTGCTGTCCCCAGTCCACCTGGCCGTGCTGCTGCTCCTGTTCACCGGACGTGCTACCTGTCCCAGACCTGCTGTTTTCAACTCTCTAGAGACAGCAGGAGCGGTATAGATACTCTTAATGAACGGGTATGAAATGCCAACTGACATTTACTCCTGAGGTGCTGACTTGCTGCACCCTCGACAACTACTGTGATTAGTATTATTTGACCATGCTGGTCATTTATGAACATTTGAACATCTTGGCCATGTTCGGTTATAATCTCTACCCGGCACAGCCAGAAGAGGACTGGCCACCCCTCATAGCCTGGTTCCTCTCTAGGTTTCTTCTTGGGTTTTGGCCTTTCTAGGGAGTTTTTCTGCACCTACATTGCTTGCTGTTTGGGGTTTTAGGCTGGTTTTCTGTACAGCACTTTGAGATATCAGCTGATGTAAGAAGGGCTTTATAAATGCATTTGATTTGATAACATCATTTTCTGCAATTTTCCAACCTGTTTAAAGGCACAGTCAACTTAGTGTATGTAAACTTCTGACCCACTGGAATTGTGATACAGTGAAAGTGAAATAATCTGTCTGTAAACAATTGTTGGAAAAATTACTTGTCAATGCACAAAGTAGATGTCCTAACTGACTTGCCAAAACTATAGTTTGTTAACAAGACATTTGTGGAGTGGTTGAAAAACAAGTTTTAATGACTCCAACCTAAGTGTATTTAAACTTCTGACTTCACCTGTATGTACGGTGCATTCAGAAAGTATTCAGACCCCTTTTTTCCACATTTTGTTACTTTACAGACCTATTGTAAAATGTATTCAATAATTTTTTCCCCTCATCAATCTACACATAATACCCCATAATGACAAAGGAAAAACAGGTTTTTAGAAATTGTTGTAAAACAGAAATACCTTATGTAAATAAGTTTTCAAACCATTTGCTATGAGTCTCGAAATTGAGCTCAGGGGCATTCTGTTTCCATTGATTATCCTTGAGATGTTTCTACAACTTGATTGAAGTCCACCTGTGGTAAATTAAATTGATTGGACATGATTTGGAAAGGCACACACCTGTCTATTTGAGATCCCACAGTGCATGTCAGAGCAAAAACCAAGCCATGAGGTCAAAGGAATTGTCCTTAGAGCTCCGAGCTCAGAGACAGGATTGTGTCTGCACAGATTTGGGAAGGATTCAAATAAAAAGTAAAAGCATTGAAGGTCCCCAACAACAGCAGTAGCCTCCATCATTTTTAAATTGAAGAAGTTTGGAATCACCAAGATTCTTCCTAGAGGCCAAACTGGGCAACCGGGAGAGAAGGGCCTTGGTCAGGGAGGTGACCAAGAACCCGATGTTCCTCCGGAGATGGGAGAACCTTCCAGAAGGACAGCCTTCTCTGCAGCACTCCACCAATCAGGCTTTTATGGTAGAGTGGCCAGATGGAAGCCACTCTTCAGTAAAAATGCACGACAGCTCGCTTGGAGTTTGCCAAGAGGCACCTAAAGGACTCTGACCATGAGAAACAAAATTCTCTGGTCTGATGTTAGATTGAACTCTTTGGCCTGAATGCCAAGCGTCACGTCTGGAGGAAAACTGGCACCATCCCTACGGTGAAACATTGTGGTGGCAGCATTATGCTGTGGGTATATTTTTCAGCGGCAGGGACTGGGAGACTAGTCAGGATTGAGGGAAAATGGAACGGAGCAAAGTACAGAGATCCTTAATGAAAACCTGCTCAGGATCTCAGACTGGGGGCAAAGGTTCACCTTCCAACAGGACAACGACCCTAAGCACACAGCCAAGAGAATGCAGGAGTGGCTTTGGGACAAATCTCTGAATATCCTTGAGTGGCCCAGCCAGAGCCCAGACTTGAACACGATAGAACATCTCTGTAGAGACCTAAAAAATAGCTGTGCAGCAATGCTCCGCATCCAACCTGACAGAGCTTGAGAGGATCTGCAGAGAAGAATGGGAGAAACTCTCCAAATACAGGTGTGCCAAGAAGACTCAAGGCTGTAATCGCTGCCAAAGGTGCTTCTACAATGTACTGAGTAAAGGGTCTGAATACGTATGTGATATTTCAGTTGTTTTCTTTTTATACATTTGCAAAAATGTATAAAAAGCTGTTTTTACGTTGTCATTATGGGGTATTGTGTGTGGTTCAATTTTAGAATAAGGCTGTAATGTAGAAAAATGTGGGGAAAGTCAAGGGGTCTGAATACTTTTCGAATGTACTGTATGTATATTGTTTTTATTGTAGTCTCGAGAGAACAGAATATTTATCATACTTACGTTGGTGCGGCTGGCTCATCATCTTCATCACAAGGGGAGAGAAGAGGGGAAAGAGCACAAAAACAATGGAATATTAGACAACATGGTCGTCCCTCAGAAGTGTCCAACACACTGCTCCCATATTTTCTTTCAAATGTTGATGTTGACATCTTAACTGTAATTAAATATCCAATGGATTCAATTAAATGATTGTTACATGACTGTAGCAGTTTAAAAGTTAGTCACATCACGTCAGTGTGAACTATTGCAAATTTGCAACTGATGTTAACATTTTCAATGTTCCGGTTTTCTTCAAGTTCCCTTATGGATCCCGCGGTATGGGTCTTTTGCATGGGTTGTTCCCAAGTTCCAGTTGTCATTACAGAATGCCGAAGTTATAGGAATAAAGTGAACTGTTTTTAAGTCTCCAGGTCTGCATTTTTAATTTGACAGAGTCTGACAATAAAAGCTCTGAGTTGTGAAAGCAGGATTTACGTGTACATGAATGAGCAAAAAAAAATGTTTTAGTAGAATAACGTTTTTAGTGTAGAGTTGAATTACACAGCAGCATGCAGTGTCAGTGGACATCATCGCACGTTAGTGATTAGCTAGTTAGTACAGATAACCACTCTTTCAAGGTGCCACAGTGGCATGTGTTTGACCACACACGAGAAAGAATGGGTCAGTAGGTCAGTATAGTATGCATGGAGAGTGAAAGTGTGTTCAGTAGCATGCAACCAGAGATCTGGGGCACGTAACCATTTCAGAGTAGAAGTGCTGATGTAGGATCAGTTGAGCCTTTTAGATCATAATCCGTAAGATTATATAGAGAGGGGGGACCTGATCCTAGATCAGCACTAAACTATGAGACGCTTTATGAATACGGGCCCAGAAAGCAGCAGCATGCCATTGGCAGTTAAATGGGGGGTATGGTGGTCACAATGTGAAACGGGACAGCATGGCTGCCTGTGAGACAGTCTTGGGGACAGAGGGGGCACGTCTGTTTGTACGTGCCCAATGCCCACCTTTTCCCACCCTTACACTACCATCTGAGTTCACTTACAACTAGCCCCTGGGTGCAGAGTTATCCAGTCGGGCAAAGATAATGTTTAGAATATGTGATTCAAGTCATTAAATTGCAAACAAACAAAAACCCTTACTTTTACAGTGTGGAGAATATTAAGAGTATAGCCAGGGTAATATCAATGTATACAGCAAGTTATTATTGTATTGTAACCCAATGGGTTGATATGCTCTGCATTACATTTTTACAGTTTAGTCATTTAGCAGACACACTTATCCAGGGTGACTTTTCACCTAGTCGGCTCAGGTATTCGAACCAGGGACCTTTTGGTTAAAGGCTTCACGCTCTTAAACGCTAGGCTACCTGCCGTCCTACATTTTACCCAGTGTCATTTTTCCTGGTTGTTCCCTAATGATCCCACACACTAAAATAAAGTGGAACCCTCACAACAGGTTCTTTAAAAATGTATTTGCTCTCCAAAAAAACTCAACCTTTGCTTTGGATCACTTGGCAGTGCATTTATCAGTGTTGATACACAATTTAGCCATCATGAAGACAGAATTCATAATGTACACCTACATATAACAAAGCTCTTGGGGATAGAGGATACTAAAAGGAGATTTCAGAACTGGCTATTAGCACAAGTGATGCAGTGTTCTGCATCTCTGATTCACATGATATGAATATGGCAGATAATCTACCTTCATCTACTCGTTGGGGGGAAAACAACATATCACGCTGTTGCCAAGCCGTTCTACACCAAAGCGAGTTTCTCTCTCTCTCCCCTCCTCCAGTGCATAAACCCTTGCCAAACTGGAGGCCTTGCCTACGGGTGCAGGAGATTGGTTGGTGTTTGTCAAAGCACTACACTGTCTTCACACTGTACACAAAGCCAATGCTTACTTTATTGGTGACTTTACATCATTTCTGTTTAATCGTGTACTGCATTGTAACAATATTTAACGCTGAAACCATCATGGGAAGGATTATACAGTGCATACACAATTCAGACTTCAGAAATAGGAGTATGCATAATTTATCTTTTTAATCTACCCAGTCTTTATTTTTTTATGATAGCATCTACAGTATATCAGTGCCTTGGGGAACCTAGAGTGGATACTATCTCTCCTCGTGTGTGGGGCGGTTTGAGTGATTGAACACTCCTATATAAGACAAGTGAAGAAGACTGGTATAAAATGTATACAGCTATAAACATAGCAGTGCATTTCAGTAGGCTGATAGCAATATATGTTTTAAACATCAGACCACCACCTATACAGGAGAAAACATGTCAAACTGCGTTGGCCCCTCTTAATGGAAATGAATATGAATGGAATAAATACATCATTTCAACATATATATTGTCTATGCAAAGACGCCAAACAACTTGTAGTCAAATAATCTGATAGACGGGTGTTGACATGGTCGTCTGGATGGACTGTAGTAGAAACGGATCAAATCAAAAAATCATTCTCTGAAAACATGCAAATCTCTCACTTACCAACCGTTTAGATAATGATGCCATTTGGAGAGAGGGGGAAAGAGGTCAGTAACCAATGAATTCATATCTTGCTGATATCCTGAATAAAGTTGATAGAACCATGGGTGGGTGAAGCCTCAACGGCCTTTTTGGCTTTGACTCTGACTCTAAATTATTATGCCTTTGTTTGACTTTGACACTTTTAAATCTAGCTTTAACAGTTTCTATTATTGTATGTTATCAAGTGGTTTTGTTATTAGAACAGATATTACTCTGTAAAAGTAGTACATAGTTAGTAGTTACCAACGTAGGCTACTTTGAGAATAACTTACCTGTGGATGTGACAGGCTTTGATTGGAGTAGGTAACAGGGATTTTCGATTCTCTACTTTAAGCCCTCAGCCATAGGCAGAACTTGTAGGACAAAGCCAAAATAACACATCAAACTTCCCCTGATTCCCTGTCTGAAATTATTGTCAATGAAATGAATTGATCAGTTCTCCAGATGGGGTGATAAAATGGTCCCTGGTTATCATCATTAGCGAGACCGCAACGGCACTTCAACTCTTTCATTTAAAAGGTTAGCTGTGGACCCCCTCCTGGTTTACTAATGTGGAGTATCTCTAAAGGTCATATTATTATGCAGCTAATGTGTGGCGCTGCGCTGTGTGACAGCCAGCGGTGTCTCTGTCTCCCTTCTCAGTACTGACGGAGCATCCAGGGAGCGTGTCCCCCGACAGAGGTCAATTATTCGCAGTGTGTCTCCTCTGCTACTGCTAACACAGCAGAGTCAGCGTCATGAATATTCAGCGCCGTGTTTATAGCCTCCGCAACATGTTCACTTGGTAACAGTGTAATAAATGTGTGTGCTGATGGTAGAGGAACCCTGTTTGAATTGGTTCTTGATGGCTGTTGAACTTCTAGCCGAGCGCAGCCCCATAATCAGATATTTGAATCATTGTTTAACTGGAGTGAGAATGTCTTTGTGTTCTAGGAGCAGCAGCCTATTTCCTGGGTCATAATTCCCTCTTCCTCCCTGATTTTACCCCATGGCCACAAGTACTGCTTGAATCAGTACATACTCCCCTGCCGCTGCTAGCATGTTGGTCTCTTTCAGGTGAGATCGAGAACCCTTTTTCCTGTTAAGGTAACGTACTGTACAGTCATTTCAATGAGAGCATCCAGTAACGCTGACCAGTATTATAATCAAACAGGCCTGACGATGACAACATGGCGAGAGGTTGTCTTGTCTCCCCAAAGAGATACAATATAATACTATATTTAACGTTGTCTTACCGTCCAACACATCGTCTGGCCTCTTGCGTTTTTCATACACTACGATGATGACCACCAGGATGATGATCTCCGCTAGCACCCCCAGGAAGGGCCAGAGGGGTGCCAGGTGGCTGCGCACCCGCAGGATGGACGACATGGACTTGGTGCCAATGTGGTTGGTAGCGTTGCACTGGTATTCACCAGGATCCGAGGTGCGGTTCAGGTTGACGATGTTCAGCTCTGTGTAGTTGTCTTTGTTGGTGATGAAGAAGCGGCCAGAGGAGTTGTCGATTTCCTAGAGGAGGAGGGTAAATTAGCATATCAATTATTTCTATGTTACAGACAATTTCACGATCACATTCCAGACAGTGATCACAGTAGTTTAGCACAGCGGTTCCCAAACTAGGGTCCATGCGGGGTCACCTGATATGAAAATGGGGTCGAGGGAGATTTTTAAAAATCTGGGAAAAAATGTACCAAAAAATATATGTATTTTATAATATCATCTTTGTATCTCAAAATCATTGTAATGTGGTTAACCTTAATCTAAATGAAAAAGATTCAAATCTAAAATTCAACCAGAAAGCCCCTTTAGATCATGGGAAAAGACTGCACTTGACCATTGCACTTGAATCATTCCCACGGTGAATGACTAGGCCCTCTATGCTATGAAACCACACACTATTGCAGAGACTTTGATATTACTGGACGCAATTGATAAGGTGAATACAATGCGTGGGGAGGCAGAGGCATAGACACTCACATCAATACCTTTGTCAGATAACACTGCTAAAGAATTTATGCTTTTGCTAGCCATTAAGAGAATACTGACTGAACAACTCAAACTCCCCAGCTAATGCTCTCCAAATGGACGCTAGCTGTGAGGGCCGAGATGGCCATGCATGAGTTTTGTTCGCTATACACGTCAGGGGATGCTATTCACAAGGACATATTGTTCTGTTTCACGATTTCCAAGCATGAAACAGCACAGAGGATGTTCAGTGTGCTGCTTGGCTATATTGACGAAAAACAGATTCCATGGGATCGAATGGTGGGCTTTTGCACAGATGGGGCTCCATCTATGGCTGGACGGAGAGCAGGCCTCTGCACTCTAGTTATGAATGTGTCTCCCTCTGCCATATGGACGCATTGTATGCCAAGGGCCGTAACCTTTGTGGAGCAATAGGTAACGATGCTACGTGGGAGGCAGTTGTTGATGTGTGCAGAGGGTCCCTGGTTCAAGCCCAAGTAGGGGTGAGGAGAGGGACAGAAGCAACACTGTTACTGTACATCAGCATGCCAATTGTACGCTCCCTCAAAACATGAGACATCCATCTGTGGCATGTTGTGTGAGAAAACTGCACATTTTAGAGTGGCCTTTTATTGTCCCCGGCACAAGGTGCACATGTGTAATGATCATGTAGTTTAATCAACTTATTGATATGCCACACCTGTCAGGTGGATGGATTATCTCTGCATTTGAGAGAAATACACTTTTTGTGCGTATGGACACATTGTCTTTTATTTCAGCTAATGAAACATGGGACCAACACTTTACATGTTGCATTTAGATTTTTGTTCAGTGTACATCAAACCACATCCACTGCGCACACACCTGTTCGTTAAACTATGTGGAGATATGGGATCAGAGCATTACAGGGTTCTATTGGTTGAACTTTTTTCTTTGCATTGAGTGAGGAACAATTGTCATTCACAACAACAAAAAACAGACTTGGTTGACTTTATGTGTAATGAAAAGAAAATGTGTCTCCTTGCCTATGTAACAGACATATTTGGGAAACTGACCAAACTGAACGCAAGCATGCAGGGGAAATACAAAATCCTTCTACAGATGAGTGACCAAATCAATGAATTCAGAGGAAATAATTCTTATTGGAGAGAGAGTCTTTCAAAGACAAACCATGCCCCCTTCCCTTCGCTGTGCATGTGTCTAACAGAAAACAGCATCAGTAAGTGTCCCACACTCACCTCCAATGCTTGAAAGAGCACTTTCGGACCTACTTCCTAATCCGTTTGACTGTGATTCTGGCTCAGTTGATATGCCGGTGTGAAATGGAACAGCTGATCGAGCTGTCGTGACCGAATGCATTCACGGTCACTGAGGAGGAGTTTTGGTTCCTTACTCAAAGGGAATAATACTCTGCCGTCTCCCCTGAGCATTAATGCCGCGTTCAAAACAACTTGGAACTCGGAAATCTTTGACTTCTGACTTCAGTGCATTCAAGGCAACTGGGAATTTGGGGAAAAAACCGAGCTCCGACTGGGAAAAATAATTTGGAACGATCATCCAACTCAGAATTCGAACTCGGGAACTCGGGCCTCTTTCTTGAGGTCCGACTTTCCGACCTGAACATCACTGACGTGATGATTCGACCTCGTATTTTTCAGAGTTCCCAGTTGTTTTGAAACCACCATCAGGTGTTCTCGTCTGCATTATAACCAAATATTGATCCAGGTTGGATGTGACAGCAGATATGAGGTGCGCACTGTCGACCACGCCCCCTGACTTTGAGAAGCTCCGACACAACATTCATTAAGCACACCCATATCATTAGTGGTGGTGAGATAAGATACATTATGTCAGACTAATTTGCAATTGATTGTCATAGCCCCACATTAAAAGTATGTCTTCTCAACTCACCGTCAATCAGAACTACTGTTGAATGCTTTTCAATTGACTGCCAAAGCCCCAGATAAAAAAAGTTAACATTGGCTGTTAATAACATCATTATTTTCACATGGTTGGGATCGCGAACATTTTCAGATATCAAAATGGGGTCGTGGGCTAAGAAAGTTTGGGAACCCCTAATCTAGCATGAGTTATAATAGAGCCAAGGAAGAGGACACGTACCATGTAGTTTGAGCCATCCAGTTTACGCCATGTCCAGATGGGAAAGGGGTAGCCCACAGACTTACAGTACAACAGAGCACTCTGCCCCTCGTTCTTATTGTCACTGCGCTTGTGGCCCGTGATCTCAGGTGCCGCTAAAACAAGGGGAAAAGAGAGTGAAATGCATTTGAATATTCTAACATTTTATGCAAGACGTTCTATGTTTGTGTCAAAGTCGTTCCTCATCGGCTTCTCTTAATAACAAGACATCAGATGATATAGTCAAGTCTGTCGGTATCCATTTTGATTATGGTAACTCACATTAAGATGTACATGAAAGTGATGGTAAATTAAGAAAGGATTTGGGGAATTGTTCCGTGATTTAGCTGTGAGGCACTGACTTCCCTGAAGAGGGACTTACACTGGAATCAATGCTTTATCACAACAGTGATCGAGGCAGGGACACATTTAGCTGCTTTATTCAATTTCCAAGTTTTTCTTTAAAAGGTAGAGCTCATTGTTTGCTGTGGCTTACTTCCAAGTATGCCCTTTGAAGGTGTAGGCCTACATATCTGGCAGAGTTTCAGTTCATAGTCAACAAGTGACAGACTTTCTCAAAGGTGAGATTCTCCAACCCCGCGACACCCTGGGTTTTCAGACAGAATCCTCTGTTTAACTCGGCTCTGGAGCCGGGAGACAACTGCCACAGCCTTTTGCTAATCCTTGAAATTACGGTAATTCCTTCCATGCAATTAAGCAGGATCAGGGGAGAGGCTGGCCTGGTGCTGCAGCGTTTTCTGCAGCGCGGCAGCGGCCGTTGTCATGGAGGATGATTGAGCAGCAGTGGCTTGAACTCAAAGTGACATCATCCTTCCTACTGTAACTATGGTGCACACGTGCTCGCTGGCTAGTGGGGGAGGGGCCACGTTTATCTCTGTCTTCGTTATCCCCAGCTCACTTCCACTGTGACTGACTGACAGCATGGAGACTGACTGCCCTCTGAGTGGTGCCAAAACAGGCAGAAATCTTCCATTTCACACCCCCAACAGCTTGTGTGATTACTGATCTACAGTGCTGCTGTGTAGATGTGTCTGTCTGCCTGTGTGTCAGAAATATATAGAGAAAGAGACAACTTCTGGTAGTCTATCTGGAAGAGGCGATTAGGCAGTCCCATTTCTATTTACTGTTTTTGATACCTCCCATCTCTCCACTGAATTTAAAGAGCATTTGAGCTCAAATGTGATGATCGTGTGGAGTGGAACTAACAAAGTTGAATTATTTTACAGAGAAAGTATAGAGCCCCGAGTTGATTATCCCTTGCATACCATGGCTATAATTTAACACATTTATTGCTAGAAATGTGTTAATTTGCAGGTAGAAATATGTTCAACATCCACTGGAGCAGCTTGCAAGTTTACTAACCAAACATTCAGTCCTAGCTTACTATTGTAAAAATCGAATGAAACGATGCCAATAATGTTTTCAATTCGACTTTTGCTTTCAAAAGCAGCTCAAACACTATAGCCATTGAATTCTACCGTGCAAATATACTGTACTTTATAGAGAAATAATGCATGCTCTAAAATGCCCTTCAAGCCAATCAGAAACAAGTATTCAACAATGTCATGGTATAAAGAATTATATGACACATTATCCTGTGGGCCTGTACTGTGCGTTTGACAAAAAAATAGGAATTTGAAAGAAATCTAGATCTGCAAAATTGATAATTGATTTGATTCAATCAACAGGGCATGTGGAATTATCTCTTTAAAAAATGCGTAGATAGCACACAACAAAATCGGATATATAAAAATACGAAGGATAATTGGGATGCGCAAAATATGCATGCTCAGGACAGCAGCTTACTGTATCATCGTGGACAACAAAGTCCTGCCATTACAAATGGCTGGGAGCGGATTCTGAACCTTAATCCCACACCACCATCACACAAGCCTCCATCTGTTGCCTTGCTCTGAGCTGAGAGCTGGAGAGATGGGAGCGCCAAGGACACTGCAGCCAGGGGGAGCTGGGGGGAGCTCAGAGCTCGGCTGCCAGGAGCAGAGAGCACACAGGCTCGGCCCCTCTACCATGCTTAATGTATGGGACCTGGTGGTACGACCGAGTATGGGTTTAATGGTATGGGACGACTCAGTGCCCTTGTATAAGGCAGGGCAAGACTAATTGGATGCAGTTGGTCACAACTATCATGTATTTCTGCTTAGAATGATCATTCGCTGTAGCTTTTATTGAGTCTATTCCTCAATCAGTCCTTAACTGTAATAATTAACAGGAAAGCCTGCAAATGTATCTAAATCTCTCTCAAAAATGATTGTCGTGCCAATGCTTCCTCCAAACCAAGACATTAGCATCCAAAATACGACTAACAGCGTCTGTCAACAATTCAGTTAATACTCCCAGTCAGTAAACAATAATGTTGAGAGGCAGTCCTGCCATGGTGTTTGTATGTCCAGGAAACGGTGTGTTGTACAGGCTCTAACAGCCAGGGGCAGCAAGCCTCCCTGGCTGCCTGCCTACCTCCCTTCACACGGCCCTAGGGTCAGGACGCTGAGGTTTGATTGGAGATGAGGCCTGTCATCTCAGGCTGGAGGAAGCAGCAGAGCATACACGGTCATCACCCGCGTTACGCAACCAACCAACCACGCAGGCAGCTAGCGCTTAATACAGCCAGGCAGGCATAACAGTCAATGGCAAGCTCACTATGCACAACCATAGCAATGTCACAACAAATTGGCTTAACACTGTACGTGCAGGCAAGCTTCTCTAGAACAGGGTTTTGCAAGTCCTTTCTCACCCAGAGTAAAATCCCTTATTTCACTTGAAGGGTGAGCTGTCAACTTCTATCTCGCTATGGTTTTAGTTTTTCTATAAGCATCTTTCACGTCAATCAATGATCCTAACAATTATGAATATGTGCTTTCAAATGTGAAACGATGTTATCCAACATATACGGTACAGAATAAGCCACATTATTTGACACATTATCACTAATTATCGTCAGTTACCCTTAAAAATATAACAAATGCGACACAAATACGATACCCTTGGTCCTGTGCAAAATCTTAATAATAATCTGATGAATAAATCAAGTAAATCACTGTTGACCAGTGTCTACAGAGGAGACAGTAGCCTGAAGGAAGTCGGTGTGAATCGAGTGTACAGAGAGAGCAGAGAAGACAGGACTCTGTCCCTCCCTTCAGCTGGCCTGTCTTCCCCTGTCCTCTCAATGAGTGGCAGCTGCCTCCAGAGACCAGCCTGTCAACACCAAAACACATCACCGGACCAACATCTCAACGTCTGTCACTGGAAGGGGATCTGTTCACAGGAAGTAGCTCTAGATTGTGTTATCCATCAGATCCCTCATAGGAGAACTGTATCTGTCTCTTAGGTATGGCAGATGGTTAAATGAAAGTGACAGTATTGATGAATTATAAAAATCAACAGAGTATCTGTCATTTGTTTATACCGTGAGTGAGATCAGGTGGTCGGAGAGTCTTACCTTTTACCTCAATAGTGGCGTTGGCGTTGGGAGCCATTTCAAACGTGTAAACACACATGTACTCCCCTGCGTCGTCTGACCTTGGTTTCTTGATTCTGCAACAAACCACAAAATATCAGTTACTCCATAACTTGAGCTCAGTCAAAAATATAATTTTCTCTAATTCTGTTGTCTATCACTGTACATCACCCAATGATGCAATGATACATCACCCAATGACGCATGTTGTGTGGAAGTCCTTAGCGTACATTGTTAGCACTGTGCTGTGTTTTAGGCAGCCAGGAGAGAGGAGAGGTTAGGACGGGGCTGTCTGTTCTGGGGTCAGCCATTAATAGAGTACTGAAATGTAATGTGACAGGAAAGGAGCTGCCCAGTGGTCTCCTCATGTAGCCGTCCGCGCCTGGCTGGGGAGAGTCTGGGAGATGTCTATGGGGGTGTTGTGCAGTACAGGGGCTGGTTGCTCTGCTCTAAGCTCAGAGGCTGCTCTGATGGCTATGCCTTGCAAGGGATGGAGCTGCCCAACAACTGTTTTCACTAAAGGACTTGGCAACATGGCTCTTATTTCCATCTCAGGGTGATTGGTCTTAGTGTTGATAGTCTGTGTGACAATTAGAAGGGCTTTGTTGAATGCTCTAGTAAGAGAACTACAGAATAAGTAAGGACTCACATGTACTCTGTGTTCTTCTGCTCGTTCCGTGTGTCTGCGATCTCCACTCCGTTCTTCATCCAGAAGCTCTCTTGTTGGCCTTCGTGGGCGTTGGTCAGGCTACACTGCAGGGTGACAGGGGGTCCTTTGGTCTCCGAGGGCAGGATGATCTGATCTGACGCATTGATCTTGGGCTCTGAAACACACAGAGAGACAGCAACCCCTTATCATTGAACTGGGGCTCAACACTATAGCAGAACTGTAACTGTACTGACTGTTCGTGCGTGGGAGTGGGGCTGGAACAACGCCCACGAAGGCTGGAACAGAAGACAACAAAAACACAAATACATAAAGAAACACAACATGGAGCGGCAGGAAAATACCTGCAACACTAAACCCTGTATCTGGGTTTAGATGGGCTTAAAAAACTCACTTAAAATATTCTCACAAAATGAAGTCTGTAAAATTAGAATGATGATTAGTCTCAGGCCTAGTACCTCTTGTTCCCGCGCCCCTTTTGAGATGATAGATAATCATAATGACACTACATTTACATTTTAGCAGCCGCTCTTATCCAGAGCAACTTACAGGTGCAAATAAAGCACATTGACAGATTTTTCAACTAGTCGTTTTATGGATTTGGGTTACTGGCCCAACACGCTTACCCGCTAGACTACCTGGAGTTGTGGAAGTAATGATCTTTAAGGTGATGACCAGCACCAAAGCATCTTTGGTTTGGAACCACTGGCACTTGATAACTTCCAGAACCTGACTGTATTATCATTATGCCTAATTCATACAGTAGCACTCAATTTGATATTGACAGCAACAAGGTTCTTTAAACAGTACAAATTGATTCAGGAAGGCACTTGGATATGAAAAGAGTGATGTAACCTTGAAATTATCATGAGATTATACAAATATGAGGTTGAATGTAAAAAGGAAATTTGAACAACATACATTTTTACATGTCCAATCACTGACTTCCAAATAACTGCTGTCCTGTCATTCAAACAAAGCAAGGAAATGAATAAGGTTTAATCTTCAGCAAACCTATCGGGTGGAAGAAAAAAACAATAGATAAACAGAAGAGGACAAAGTATATAATCGTGGCAAACAAAGATGAGCTGAACAACAGCTTGACTACTGCTGCACTACACTATAACAACCACTAGCTCTTTACTAGTATAATCATTTAGTGTATTTGTTAACAGAGCAACCAACCCAAGGGTCCATTTCTCAAGGACATAGAGGGAGGCTCAAGCAGGATGTGTCATCAGAGAGCGCAGGCAGGCAGCCTTGGGTAGTGAGGAAGCTCCCCTCACTACCTCCCTCCCCCACGGCGGGCCAGCTTTGGCAACCACGCAACACCGGTCTAGAGGAGGGAGGAGAAGGGGGAGGAGCATAATAATCTTCCTATTGGCTGCTACTACAAACCTCCTAGTGGAGGAGGGGAGGGGAAGTCTCTGGGCTCTGGCTCGTGACTTATATTAGCATTCATGGCAGCACCTACTTCTGCAGTTCTGTATACCCAATAGCTAGAGGGAAATCTCTCACTATTGCTCTCCTCTTTCTTTTCCCCTCTCTCTATCTCTCACTCTATTGCTCTCTCCCACTCCCTCTCGCTCTCTCTTTCTGTCACTCTATTGCTCTCTCTCCCCCTCCTGCCCTTTCCCTCTCTCTCACTCTATGGCTCTCTCCCTCTATTGCTCTCTCACTCTCTTTCTCTCTCTCTCTCTGTTTCCCCTCCTCTCTCTCTGCTTCAGAACCCCTATACAGGCCTCTCAGCCCACATAGTGTGGCATCCTGGGAATATACACAGACTACACAGAAATAGTTATTTCAAGAAATGTGCATTAGGCAATAAAAGCACATTGTTTTCCATGGGAGGTTTCCTCAGCTCAGAAGAAGGTCATTTGTAGGACACCTGCTCAAAAAGAGAATGAATCAGTGATGTCATGCACAGCACACAGGCACTGACCACGTGGCCACCTCTGTGTCTAGGATTGTAAAAGTATCATTACATTGACACTGTTACCCACTCATAACAGTGTAGTACATTTTATTCCATTATGACCTGCATACAGTCCTAGAGGATTGTGCCAGTAATGTCTATTTCTTGCTGACAGACGGAGGATGTTTGCCCACTTGATTGGTATGTTGAGCCAAACCCCCCCCCCTGCAATAAACAGAGCGGCTATCAGCTAGAACACAACACAGGTTGGGAAGGGATCTAAACCAAATCACACTGAGGCCTGTATAGATGAGTTAATTTAGTGCAATTAAATACACTGTTGATTCAATTGTAACCTAAACTAAGGAGTTTATTACAAATGTAGTAACAATATTAAGTTAATTTTAAAAAATGGCCTTGACTTTGTGCATAGACCTTGAGATTCATTCCAATCACAAATTAAAGGGTTAAAACAAGACTAGCACATATTTGAAAACATTCCCGAAGAACTATACATTATCATCTCCTTTGGTTCAGTGTGTATAGCCTGTTGTATACATGTTATATACACATATTATTACAAGTCTATAACAAGAACGTTGGCACTCAGTAATGACAGAATATATTGGATGACAAAAGGTCTGACTGAATTATTGGAACACGTACAGATCCTTTTAAATAAGAAAACATTGGATTGACCAATTTCATGTTAGCTTGATGACGGACACATTTCTACCACCAGTAAACTCAGATATCTACTGTCGGCCGATTGTACACGTCTCAAGCCAGCTGGCGGAGTGTAGTATAATGGGTGTGAGATTAGGAGAGTGTGCACATGCAGCCCTTGCAGTCAGACAGTAGTCCAACAGCACGGTAAACACTGTGTACTACAGACAGTTCAGTAGCTAATGCTCAGGAGATGAAGGAGCTGACTCCTGTAGTAAAACTCTAAGAGATTCTGGCTGCATGGCTGTGACTAACAACATTCCACATCTCTCTGTGCTCCAAAGGGCTGGGCACTCACTGCATCATGCGCTCATTTAAATGTCCAGTTGACATTCAGTGTGTTTGAATGTTTGTATGCAATACAGCAGAGAGGGTAGAGGATATAATGTCATTACTGATTCATGCTCAAACACTTAATAATGGCTAAGTAGGTACAAGGTCATACAGTACACAGGTGAGTGCAGAGAGAGTCTGTCTGCTGCAGCAATGAAACCAGCTCTCTCAAATCTAGAAAGGAAAAAAATACATTTAAGAAAATCACTGTGTTCTGTCCTTTATTGGATTAGGGTGAGTCATGAGTTTAAAACAAGGTCACGCTTTACACCTGGACAGCTCCCTCCTTGTCTTCTTACGTCCCATCTACCCCTTCCCCACTAAAATAAGCGGCACAACTTCAAAGCGCTGCGATGCCTAGGCTACATGGTGCAGACAGGGAAGAATTACACCGGGCTTTGAAGTGAATAAAACAACCCACACAACGCAACAGAAAAACACACATCACAAAAGAAATACAGAAATAAATGGATGAAATTTGGATTTTTTTTATGAGAATAGGGAAAGAAACGAGACAACTGTCGAAGGACACATGAGACAGAGGAGAGGTCCAGGACGGCCAGGTTGGGCTGTATGTGGAGAGGGAGAGGTTGGTGTGGGAGGAAAGCGGGAGTAGGTGGACAGAGACTGGGGAGGTTTCTGGGTTTGTGGTGATCTACAACAAAACGCTCAGGGCTTTGGGAGAGGCAGGAAATCTACAGAATTCTGAGAATTGTGTCAAGATAGAAGATGGAGCCGAAGAGCATGGGTGACGTTTTACATTCTCCCAACCAATTGTGCTATTTTGTTTGTTTTTTTGCATTTTGTGTAACTTATTTTTGAGCTTACTTTGTACATAATTTTGCTGCTACCGCCTCTTATGACCGAAAAATAACTTCTGGACATCAGAACAGCGATTACTCACCACGGACTGGAAGAAACTTTTTCCTTTAACGAGTTCGACAAGAAGGATATACTGCTTTCACTGGAACAGGCCCATATCCCTGTAATTTGCTTGAAGAAAAGACGCAGGAAAAGGGGCCGCAGATTGGGCTGCCTTCTGAGAATCCGCGGGCAAGAGAGTAAACTCCCACTGCCATCCGTTCTTCTTGCTATCATTGGAAAATGCAATTGATGACCTACGATTAAGATTATCCTACCAACGGGACATTAAAAACTGTAATATCTTATGTTTCACCGAGACGTGGCTGAACGATGATACAGATTATATAGACCTGGTAGGGTTTTCCATGCACCGGAAGAACAGATAAGCTACGTCTGTTAAGATGAGGGGTAGGGGTGTGTGTCTATTTGTCAATAGCAGCTGGTGCGCAATGTCAGCTGGTGCAGCTGTATTAAAAAACTCTCAAGGTATTGCTCGCCTGAGGTAGAGTACCTTATGATAAGCTGTAGACCACACTATCTACCAAGAGAGTTCTCATTTATATTATTCGTAGCCGTCTATTTACCACCACAGAAGAAAGCTGGCACTAAGACCGCACTCAAAGAGCTGTATAAGGCCAAAAGCAAACAAGAAAATGCTCACCCAGAAGTGGCGCTCCTAGTGGCCGGGGACTTTAATGCAGGCAAACTTAAATCAGTTTTACCAAATTTTTACCAGTATGTCACATGTACAACCAGAGGGAAACAAATCCTAGACCACCTGTACTCCACACACAGAGATGCATACAAAGCATTCCCCCGCCCTCCATTTGACCATATTTCTCCTCCTGATTCCTGCTTACAAGCAAAAACTAAATCAGGAAGTACCAGTGACTCGCTCTATACGGAAGTGGTCTGATGACGCGGATGCTACACTACAGGACTGTTTTGCTAGCACAGACTGGAATATATTTTGGGATTCATCCAATGGCATTGAGGAGTATACCACCTCAGTCATCGACTCCAACACCATCATTAAGTTTGCTGACAACATATCAGTGGTAGGCCTGATCACCGACATCTAATAAGACAGCCTATAGGAAGGAGGTCAGAGAACTGGCAGTGTGGTGCCAGGACAACAACCTCTCCCTCAATGTGAGCAAGAGAAAGGAGCTGATTGTGGACTACAGGAAAAGGCGGGCTGAACAGGCCCCCATTTAACATCGATGGGGCTGTAGTGGAGCGGGTCGAGAGTTTCAAGTTCCTTGGTGTCTACATCACCAACAAACTATCATGGTCCTGACACTGGTGAAGAGGGCACGGCAAAACCTTTTCCTCTTCAGGAGACTGAAAAAATTTGGCCCCAGATCCTCAAAAGGTTTTACAGCTGCACCATCGAGAGCATCCTGACCAGTTGCGTCGCCGCATGGTATGGTAACTGCTCTAGATCTGACCGTAAGGCGCTACAGCGAGTAGTGCTTACGGCCCAGTACATCATTGGAGCGCAAACTTCCTGCCATCCAGGACCTATATAATAGGCGGTGTCAGAGAAAAGCCCATAAAATTGTCAGAGACTCCAGTCACCCAAGTTATAGACTATTTTCTCTGCTACTGCACGGCAAGCGGTACCGGAGGGCCAAGTCTAGGACCAAGAGGCTCCTCAACAGCTTCTACCCTAAACCATAAGACTGCTGAACAATTAATAAAATCGCCAACGGACTATTTACATTTGCCCCTTCCCTTCCCTTTTGTACACTGCTGCTATTCGTTGTTTATTATCTATGCAGTCACTTCACCCCTACCTACCTGTACAAATGACCTCAACTAACCTGTACCCTCGCATACTGACTCGGTACTGGTATCCCCTGTATATAGCCTCGTTATTCTGATTTTTATTGTGTTATTTTTTTATTATTTAAAAAAAACTTTAGTCTATTTGGTAAATATTTTCTTAACTCTTCTTGAACTGCACTGTTGGTTAAGGGCTTGTAAGTAAGCATTTCACGGTAAGATCTACACTTGTTGTACTCGGCGCAAGTTTGATTTGAATCCTCAAATTCTGCAGGGGGAGGAGGGAACAAATAGGAGCTATCAACATAATAGAACAAAAACACAAAAGGCAGTACTTCTAGGAGAATATAAAATACAATGTCTTCCTATTTCTTATACAGAAATAAAACAAAGACAAGTCTTTGAAATGAACAAATAACAAGGTGGTGGTTGGTGTTTTGTTTTATTTCTGTCTTTGCCAGGGACAGCTGTGGTGGAGGTGTGAACTCAGTTTTTTTTAACGGAGGGGGTGGTGGGACAGGCAGGGGATTGTTAGTTTGTTCACCAGCTAGCTACTACAGGACATAGACCACTCACTCTGCAGCACCGAAATGGTGGCCTGGGCTCGGATCCAGGTGATGGCGGGGTTTTGGCGCAGGTCGTTGCGCCGCGGGTCGTTGCTGGCCCGGCACTCGTAGGTCCCGGAGTCCTCCAGCGTGAGGCGCGTGATGCCCAGCACGCTCACCCCGTTGTTGCCGTAGGCCGTGTTGATGGACACACGGCGCTTGCGGGCGCCGTCCCACAGCTGCTTGAAGGAGTCAACGCGGTTGATCTCGGCGTACCACCACTGGATCTCGGGGGTGGGGTTACCGACCACATCGCAGTACAGCTCAAAGGTGTCCAGCGTGAGCTTAGTCTCAGACATTGGCGACTTCACAAACCCAGCTGGAGAGGAAAAGTGTATTGGGGAGGAGGGGAGGGGGGGTGGAAGAAGGGTTAGAGTGGAAGTGGGAGGGGATGGAGAAACCAGGGGATGGAGGTAGGAGCAAATCAAACAGGGATCAGTTGGAAACAAAAGAAGAGGATGATTAAAGGCAAATCAAGAAAAAAGCAAGCTACAAAGCTTAAAGTGGGTGGTTGAATATAAGAAAGACAGTTTATAAAATAGTAAGAGATTTGTGTGAATGAGAAACAGGTTAATGGCCCCTGAAACCCAATGTATACACTATCCAATGTTACTCTATTATCCCTGAACCAATCATGGCCACACGACCTTCAGCTGAGGTCACAGCCAACCAATCACAGTCTCTGTCATCAACCACCTGTGGGATCTCACCAGGGTTTAGGATGATTTTCATTTCCTACAGTACTCAAATGGCTGAAAATAAATAGCTGTGCTTTCCATTATGGTCAGAATAAACAAACAAATAAAATGCATAGAACATAACATAGAACATAGCAAACTGATATGCAGTAGAACATATTATGGACAACTTAGTCAAAACATATTTCTTCATCTAATCAATAAGTTACGTTTTCTTCCTATTACATGGCATGCAGAGATTACAAACCACATACATAGATTCAATATTATATCTGACAGTCACTGCAACACACAGAACTACACCCCTGTGAGTTTCTGAACAGATATTGCATAATAGGAAGCCTTTGCTTTCTTGTACCTCTTTGATGTTAGATTGAAATGGCAACTGATTACAAAGCTCTCTGTTTACCGAGGTGTTTAGTTGGTTTGCCACATTAAGGAAACTCATGTTGCGTGATGTGACAGTTATGTCAAAGGGCACTGCTTGAGCCGATGGAAAGTCATGTGACTACTTGTAACACTGGCTGAGTATAATTTCCGTCAATCCCTATGAAGCCATGATGAGAACCTTATGTACAGGCTTTATTTTGGTCAAATGAAAACTGAAATAGGAAACTACTCTAACAGCCAATCTGGTTCGGAACATAACTGACTCAGTCAGGAATCATAAAGGTGTTGAAATACATCGAAGCTGAAACAGCAGATGTTGCATGTGCTTTGAACCCCGTGCCTGATGGCTATTACTGTAGTTATGTATTCTTCTACAGCAAGACAAACATTCTGTCTGTTTTCAATCTGATTGTATGTCAAAATTCTGGAGTTAGTAACCTTGACAGCCTACAGGGAAACAGTGGGTTAACTGCCTTGTTCAGGGGCAGAATGACAGATTTTTACCTTGTCAGCTCAGGGATTCGATCCAGCAACCTTTCGGTTACTGGCCCAACACTAACCACTAGGCTACCTGCCACCCATGTTCAGGTCAGGGACAGGAGAGAAGCCCTCTTCATATTCCTCATGCATAAAGAACAAGGCCCTTTAAAGCTTAAGAGGTCATCCATCCTGTGGTTCACTATCAGCTGGACTTAAAAGTCACAGAAGCATCTTCACTGTGTGTGTGTGTGCGTACGCCATTCTCATTACATGAATCATACTACCGCTGCAGAGCAGTGGTCAGACCCTACAACCATATGCCACCATTCTAGCACAGACCTAATGCACTCATCACCTGGGCTGTGCCTTAGGGTTCCTGTTGTAAGGCCATTCTAGCACAGAGCCAATGCACTTATCAATCTGAAGCCAAATCACCTGGGCTGTGCCTTAGGGTTCCTGTTGCAAGGCCATTCTAGCACAGAACCAATGCACTCATCAATCTGAAGCCAAATCACCTGGGCTGTGCCTTAGGGTTCCTGTTGCAAGGCCTCCGTTGACTGCCGGTTCTACGCCATGTGTCCTCAGATGAATCACAGAAAAGGCCGCCACACCCTAACCCTAACTCTGACTATGCTGAAGACGAGAGAGCCTGGAAGAGATAGAAGAGCAGGCGGTCTCTCTGTGGCTCTAGAGTTGTGTGTCTTACTACAACAGATTACAGGCCCTCCCAGAACAGCCCAACCTACCTGCTCAACAGTAATGTACTGTATCATCAGCACATGAGCAGATAAGCTGCCTAGTGGGGGGAGGTTACTAGCTGCCTAGTGGGGGGAGATTACTAGCTGCCTAGTGGGGGGAGATTACTAGCTGCCTAGTGGGGGGAGATTACTAGCTGCCTAGTGGGGGGAGATTACTAGCTGCCTAGTGGGGGGAGGTTACTAGCTGCCTAGTGGGGGGAGGTTACTAGCTGCCTAGTGGGGGGAGGTTACTAGCTGCCTAGTGGGGGAGGTTACTAGTGGGGGGAGATTACTAGCTGCCTAGTGGGGGAGATTACTAGCGGGGGGAGGTGACTAGCTGCCTAGTGGGGGAGGTTACTAGTGGGGGGAGATTACTAGCTGCCTAGTGGGGGAGGTTACTAGCTGCCTAGTGGGGGGAGGTTAATAGTGGGGGGAGGTTACAAGTGGGGGGAGATTACTAGCTGCCTAGTGGGTGAGGTTACTAGCTGCCTAGTGGGGGGAGGTTACTATCTGCCTAGTGGGGGGAGGTTACTAGCTGCCTAGTGGGGGGAGATAACTAGTGGGGATAGATTACTAGCTGCCTAGTGGGGAGAGGTTACTAGCTGCCTAGTGGTGGGAGTTTACTAGCTGCCTAGTGGGGGGAGGTTACTAGCTGCCTAGTGGGGAGAGGTTACTAGCTGCCTAGTGGGGAGAGGTTACTAGCTGCCTAGTGGGGGAGGTTACTAGCTGCCTAGTGGGAGAGGTTACTAGCTGCCTAGTGGGGAGAGGTTACTAGCTGCCTAGTGGGGGGGAGGTTACTAGCTGTCTAGTGGGGAGAGGTTACTAGCTGCCTAGTGGGGGGAGGTTACTAGCTGCCTAGTGGGGGGAGGTTACTAGCTGCCTGGTGGGGGGAGGTTACTAGTGGGGAGAGGTTACTAGCTGCCTAGTGGAGGGAGGTTACTAGCTGCCTAGTGGAGAGAGGTTACTAGCTGCCTAGTGGAGAGAGGTTACTAGCTGCCTAGTGGGGGGAGGTTACTAGCTGCCTAGTGGGGGGAGGTTACTAGCTGCCTAGTGGGGGGAGGTTACTAGCTGCCTCGTGGGGGGAGGTTACTAGTTGGGGGAGGTTACTAGCTGCCTAGTGGGGGGAGGTTACTAGCTGCCTAGTGGGGGGAGGTTACTAGCTGCCTAGTGGGTGGAGGTTACTAGCTGCCTCGTGGGGGGAGGTTACTAGTTGGGGGAGGTTACTAGCTGCCTAGTGGGGGGAGTTTACTAGTGGGGGGGAGTTACTAGTGGGGGGAGATTACTAGCTGCCTACTGGGCGGAGTTTACTAGTGTGGGGGGGATACTAGTTGGGGGAGGTTACTAGCTGCCTAGTGGGGGGAGGTTACTAGTGGGGAGAGGTTACTAGCTGCCAAGTGGGCGGAGGTTACTTTCTGCCTAGTAGGGGGAAGTTACTAGTGTGGGGAGGTTACTAGCTGCCAAGTGGGCGGAGGTTACTAGCTGCCAAGTGGGCGGAGGTTACTAGCTGCCTAGTGGGAGGAGGTTACTTTCTGCCTAGTAGGGGGAAGTTACTAGTGTGGGGAGGTTACTAGCTGCCAAGTGGGCGGAGGTTACTAGCTGCCTAGTGGGGGGAGGTTACTAGTGGGGAGAGGTTACTAGCTGCCAAGTGGGCGGAGGTTACTTTCTGCCTAGTAGGGGGAAGTTACTAGTGTGGGGAGGTTACTAGCTGCCAAGTGGGCGGAGGTTACTAGCTGCCAAGTGGGCGGAGGTTACTAGCTGCCTAGTGGGAGGAGGTTACTTTCTGCCTAGTAGGGGGAAGTTACTAGTGTGGGGAGTTTACTAGCTGCCAAGTGGGCGGAGGTTACTAGCTGCCTAGTGGGAGGAGGTTACTAACTGCATAGTGGGCGGAGGTTACTAGCTGCCAAGTGGGCGGAGGTTACTTTCTGCCTAGTAGGGGGAAGTTACTAGTGTGGGGAGGTTACTAGCTGCCAAGTGGGCGGAGGTTACTAGCTGCCTAGTGGGAGGAGGTTACTAGCTGCCTAGTGGGCGGAGGTTACTAGCTGCAAAGTGGGCGGAGGTTACTTTCTGCCTAGTAGGGGGAAGTTACTAGTGTGGGGAGGTTACTAGCTGCCAATTGGGCGGAGGTTACTAGCTGCCAAGTGGGCGGAGGTTACTTTCTGCCTAGTAGGGGGAAGTTACTAGTGTGGGGAGGTTACTAGCTGCCTAGTGGGCGGAGGTTACTAGCTGCCAAGTGGGCGGAGGTTACTTTCTGCCTAGTAGGGGGAAGTTACTAGTGTGGGGAGGTTACTAGCTGCCAAGTGGGCGGAGATTACTTTCTGCCTAGTAGGGGGAAGTTACTAGTGTGGGGAGGTTACTAGCTGCCTAGTGGGCGGAGATTACTTTCTGCCTAGTAGGGGGAAGTTACTAGTGTGGGGAGGTTACTAGCTGCCAAGTGGGCGGAGGTTACTAGCTGCCTAGTGGGAGGAGGTTACTAGCTGCCTAGTGGGCGGAGGTTACTAGCTGCCTAGTGGGGGAGGTTACTAGCTGCCTAGGTGGGGGGAGGTTACTAGTGTGGGGAGGTTACTAGCTGCCAAGTGGGCGGAGGTTACTAGCTGCCAAGTGGGCGGAGGTTACTTTCTGCCTAGTAGGGGGAAGTTACTAGTGTGGGGAGGTTACTAGCTGCCAAGTGGGCGGAGATTACTTTCTGCCTAGTAGGGGGAAGTTACTAGCGTGGGGAGGTTACTAGCTGCCTAGTGGGCGGAGGTTACTTTCTGCCTAGTAGGGGGAAGTTACTAGTGTGGGGAGGTTACTAGCTGCCAAGTGGGCGGAGGTTACTAGCTGCCTAGTGGGAGGAGGTTACTAGCTGCCTAGTGGGCGGAGGTTACTAGCTGCCTAGTGGGGGAGGTTACTAGCTGCCTAGTAGGGGGAAGTTACTAGTGTGGGGAGGTTACTAGCTGCCTAGTGGGCGGAGGTTACTAGCTGCCAAGTGGGCGGAGGTTACTTTCTGCCTAGTAGGGGGAAGTTACTAGTGTGGGGAGGTTACTAGCTGCCAAGTGGGCGGAGATTACTTTCTGCCTAGTAGGGGGAAGTTACTAGTGTGGGGAGGTTACTAGCTGCCAAGTGGGCGGAGGTTACTAGCTGCCTAGTGGGAGGAGGTTACTAGCTGCCTAGTGGGCGGAGGTTACTAGCTGCCTAGTGGGGGAGGTTACTAGCTGCCTAGGTGGGGGGAGGTTACTAGTGTGGGGAGGTTACTAGCTGCCTAGTGGGGGGAGGTTACTAGCTGCCAAGTGGGCGGAGGTTACTAGCTGCCAAGTGGGCGGAGGTTACTAGCTGCCTAGGTGGGGGGAGGTTACTAGTGTGGGGAGGTTACTAGCTGCCTAGTGGGGGGAGGTTACTAGTGTGGGGAGGTTACTAGCTGCCTAGTGGGCGGAGGTTACTAGCTGCCTAGTAGGGGGAAGTTACTAGTGTGGGGAGGTTACTAGCTGCCTAGTGGGAGGAGGTTACTAGCTGCCTAGTAGGGGGAAGTTACTAGTGTGGGGAGGTTACTAGCTGCCTAGTGGGAGGAGGTTACTAGCTGCCTAGTGGGGGGAAGTTACTAGTGTGGGGAGGTTACTAGCTGCCTAGTGGGAGGAGGTTACTAGCTGCCTAGTAGGGGGAAGTTACTAGTGTGGGGAGGTTACTAGCTGCCTAGTGGGAGAGGTTACTAGCTGCCTAGTGGAGGGAGGTTACTAGCTGCCAAGTGGGCGGAGGTTACTAGCTGCCTAGTGGGAGGAGGTTACTAGCTGCCTAGTGGGCGGAGGTTACTAGCTGCCTAGTGGGGGAGGTTACTAGCTGCCTAGGTGGGGGGAGGTTACTAGTGTGGGGAGGTTACTAGCTGCCTAGTGGGGAAGGTTACTAGCTGCCTAGGTGGGGGGAGGTTACTAGTGTGGGGAGGTTACTAGCTGCCTAGTGGGGGGAGGTTACTAGTGTGGGGAGGTTACTAGCTGCCTAGTGGGCGGAGGTTACTAGCTGCCTAGTGGGGAAGGTTACTAGCTGCCTAGGTGGGGGGAGGTTACTAGTGTGGGGAGGTTACTAGCTGCCTAGTGGGGGGAGGTTACTAGTGTGGGGAGGTTACTAGCTGCCTAGTGGGCGGAGGTTACTAGCTGCCTAGTGGGCGGAGGTTACTAGCTGCCTAGGTGGGGGGAGGTTACTAGCTGCCTAGTGGGGGGAGGTTACTAGTGTGGGGAGGATACTAGCTGCCTAGTGGGCGGAGGTTACTAGCTGCCTAGTGGGCGGAGGTTACTAGCTGCCTAGGTGGGGCGAGGTTACTAGTGGGGGGAGTTTACTAGGCGCCTACGCATAGCTGTCAGTACTGGGTTAAAATGAGCTGTGCCTAACATTTCATTATTGCAATTTAACCTAGATACTTTGCGTTTTGGTTTTGGGCAAATAATGTACTGTGCTGTATCAGTTTGTAACCAAGAGACTGAGTTTATATTGTAGGCTATAATTTTCCATTTTAGGTCAAACACCACTGTGTTTCCACAGCTAGAGACAATATGTTCTGTACACAACTGAAGCCAAATACTCTTTGGTCTGGTCCACCCAGAGCAAGATATTCCAGAGACGGAACAATACATGGGTGGGGATCAAACCGTACCATACCCTGGCAGCAACAGTTAGAAGTGAGTCACAGGCAGCTGTAAATAATAAGGCAATAGGAAAAGGGTAAATGATTTGGCTGTGGACATGATCCAGCCTGGCTTGATTTACACAGACCAGAGCCTAAACAGACCTTGTGCCATCTTGCCTGAAGCCCAGATACATGCAGAGTAATTAGTGCTTGTGTCTTTCTCCTGAAACATCTGGGACCATCTAGCTTAAGCCTCCACCCCCCATCATCACAGAGGGTAAAGCTCAGCCTGGACGCCCACTGACTCTGCTCAGGCTGCCTCTGAACTAAAGCATCCGCTGAGATCAAAGAACTGGACCGGCCTCTCATCCTCAACTCTTTTGGAGGGCAACAGAAAGTGAAGAGGACAAGGAGGTTTTCATAGAAGAGAGTAGCCTGTAATGCTGCTAAAGGGATACTACCACAATTACATAGGTGATCTGAATGAAATGATACCATAATGAGGAGGGATTCATATACAGCACAGTGAGTCACAAGCATCCATTAATCTGTTTATTCTGCGAGGCACTTTATTATAATGTTATATAGCATCATATAGAGTATACTGTGGTGAATAGATCCCCTCTGAGTCTGTGTGGTGGCCCATCACACATGTGCTCGGCCAACTGAGTGAGTTGGGGAGCTCTCTTCCCTGAGGACTGCAGAGCACACATCACCAGGCAGGCAGGCAGTGGCTCTGAGTCAACCGCCTGTAACCTGCCTCCCAGTCCCACAACACAGACAGACCGCAGCTAGATAACCCCAAGGGCCACTGCACTGGCTACGTGCAGGGCATTTATTTATGTTTGGGAATGGAGATATGAGTGTCACCTCTGTGTACTGGTGTTTTTCCTATTTTGTTGGCTTACAACCTGGAATTAAAATGGATTTTTGTGGGGTTTGTATCATTTGATTTACACAACATGCCTACCACTTTGAAGATGCAAAATATTTTTATTGTGAAACAAACAAGAAATAAGACAAGAAAACTTGAGTGTGCATAACTATTCACCTCCCTAAGTCAATACTTTGTAGAGACACCTTTTGCAGCAATTACAGCTCCAAGTCTCTTGGGGTATGTCTCTTTAAGCTTGGCACATCTAGCCACTGGGATTTTTGCCCATTCTTCAAGGCAAAACTGCTCCAGCTCCTTCAAGTTGGATGGGTTCCGCTGGTGTACAGCAATCTTTAAGTCATACCACAGATTCTCAGTTGGATTGAGGACTGGGCTTTGACTAGGCCATTCCAAGATATTTAAATGTTTCCCCTTAAACCACTCGACTGTTGCTTTAGCAGTATGCTTAGGGTCATTGTCTTGCTGGAAGGTGAACCTCTGTCCCAGTCTCAAATCTCTGGAAGACTGAAACAGGTTTCCCTCAAGAATTTCCCTGTATTTAGCGCCATCCATCGTTCCTTCAATTCTGACCAGTTTCCCAGTCCCTGCCGATGAAAAACATCCCCACAGCATGATGCTGCCACCACCATGCTTCACTGTGGGGATGGTATTCTCCTCTCTTGGCAGGTTTGTTGTGGTGCCATATTCTTTCCATTGTATTTTATAATGGATTTAATGGTGCTCCGTGGGATGTTCAAAGTTTTGGATCTTTTTTTATAATCCAACCCTGATCTGTACTTCTCCACAACTTTGTCCCTGACCTGTTTGGAGAGCTCCTTGGTCTTCATGGTGCCGCTTGCTTGGTGGTGTTGCAGTTTCTGGGGCCTTTCAGAACAGGTGTGTGTATATATTCTGAGATAATGTGACAGATCATGTGACACTTAGATTGCACACAGGTTGACTTTATTTAACTAATTATGTGACTTTTGAAGGTAATTTGTTGCACCAGATTTTGGGGCTTCATAGCAAAGGGGGGAATACATATGCACACACCACTTTTCCATGATTTTTTTTATTTTTAGAAACAAGTAATTTTTTTCATTTCACTTCACCAATTTCAAATTCACATGGAATCCAATTAAAAATAAATTTAAATTACAGGTTGTAATGCAACAAAATAGGACAAACGCAAAGGGGGATGAATACTTTTGCAAGGCATTGTAGCTGTAGTATCAGTGTACTGTGGTGTGATGTTCCATTGTCTAAGCCAGTATATCTGACTTTTGTAGGAGTGCCAACTAAGCTGGCTTCCAGCATCTGGTTAAGAGGTGTTACACTTGGCCGTTTGCCCAATGTTTCACAAAGCCTCCTGCTCTGACAGTTGTAAATAAGTCACTGCTGTGGGTTGAAGGATGATGTATCTGTTTCTGAGCTGCTCTTAACACATCGATGGGTGGGCTGGTATAGATTTCCTCATTTGTTTGAACAAATCAACAATAAACCTTGATACCTGCATGCATTAGAGTGGTGTTGTGGATAAATGGCAGTTAGCAACAACAGCTGAGATGAGAGGGAGGAGGTGACCTCTGCCATCTTACTGTAACTACTCAGGGACAGCCATTCAGGTCATAGAGGGGAGCCACAGCTTTCATGAGAGTTAAATGCCCCCACCCCCCATCCCCGGTTGAAATGGGCTTATCCCCCTCAACCAGCAAACATTGCTCCCTGATTAACCCTTTCAGGGGTCAAGATGACAGACAACCCAGGCCCTCTGTCACTGTGCAAAGCTAGCATGGTTAGGATACCATATGCCACAGGACTAGTTGACACTCATCCATGTCACCATAACAGTTTGTGACAACGACTATCAAATTATGTGTTTTCTTCACTGGACACACTGTGACAACACATATTGTAACCACAAACAAATCTCCTAGAACGAATATTCCACACAACCACATATCAACATTAAGTCTCCATTTTGTTTAAAATCCCCTCTAGCATCTTTGTCATCATCAGTAGCTGCAGTATGTCGGGTGTGTACTGTGTTGGAGGCTGTACGGTGCCCGATGCTGTTGCCATCGGTGCAGTATGTATCATGTTTCACAGTGGGCTAGTGTGACTCAGTGGAAGAACTGGCTTACGTCCCACAGCACATTTTCCGGTCTCACAGATGTGTCCTCTGCTACTCAGAACATGGGTAGTGATACAGCATGGACTTACAATGAATTACCTCACAATTACCAAGCTACTCTGTACCTTGCAGTTACATTGATTGAATCCCTTATTAATTGTAAGACAGATGCCATTTTTGATTCATTTGTATAATGTTGCCTGGCCCTGATTCCGGGGATTTGATCATGAAACGTGTTTAGTGATAGAAACTGGGACTGTGTCGATAAACTGTCTGTCTGTTGCTTTGAGCCACACAAACCTACTAATACTGTGCTACATGAAGAAATAATGAGAGGTCGTAGCTCTATCTTATAGTAAGATAACAGACGCATTTAGAGCAGCATTGCGTTGATGCTTGACTTGGTTCATGATTCTATTGGTAACTCACATCAAAGGAATTCACATTGTGTTCTGTATTCTATGTCTGTATTCAACTCAAAAATAAGATATTATACACACAAATGTCCTGAACTTGATTACGGCTGTTGTGGCTGTTCAATTGTTCATTAGGGGGAGATTATCCATGGCGCATTGCCATAAGCAGCATCTTCAGGTTAGGGACAGGAGAGAACCCCTCTTCATATTCCTCATGCATAAAAGAACGAGGCCCTTTAAGAGCTTAAATGGTTCACATGCATCTAGTGAGTTTTCAGAGAGCCAAACAGCTGTGCACAGGGATGCTGCTACCCATTAAGAGTTAATGGACTCACTTTCGCAAAAGGACATTAAAGCCACAGTTCTCTGTGCTCAGGGTGCTGTGTCTCCGCTCTATAAATAGCGACTGGCGGCAGAATGGCCCAATACTATTTACAGTCCTCCAGGTATCTGTTGCTGAATCTCAGCCATCTATGGTTGGTCAGGCTCCCCAAGCATATAGAGGTATAATAGTCTCAGCTCAGCTCCCTCCACTGCTTCACAGATACTGTACTGTGATTAAATGCCGTGCCCTTATAATTACACTTCTTTACACGCCATTGTCCCGAATCTGAAATATTGCTGAGGAAATCAAACGTGACATAGTGAAGCCTGCCACGTTACATCACTCAATCCAGACTGTGAAATACGAATTCATTTGTTTGGAGGGTATACCCATATTTGTGTGACCAAATAGCATCAGTATACCATCCATTAAAATATGATTACTGTGTTTATATAACAGCCTCATAAATGTGTTTTACAGTATCTAGGTTCAGAACTGTATCTCACTAGTGTCTAAAATCCAATATCACTTTAATAAACTGTAATACATCAGTAGGCTAATAAAGAAAGGAGTTGTATCAGTCTTCACCAGTTACAGTGAGGCTCAGACAGACAGAGTGACAAGGTAGCACCAGTCTGTCTCCCACAGCCCCCTGGGAGTCTCAGCAGAGCAGCAGAGCCCATGGTGGAGGGAGCCCTGTGTGTCGCTATGAGACCCAGGGAGTGGGCACTAACACTGGGCAAAGACTGGAATGCCTTCACTTGGGCTTTACCAAACAATAGAGGGCGTAGATCTGACTTTGTGGATGGAGACCATCAAAGCGTGTCCTCATACATACAAAATTCATCCACCAGATCAATTAATGAATGTACACTGAGTGTACAAAACATTAGGAACACCTGTTCTTTCCATGACAGACTGGCCAGGTGAATCCAGGTGAAACCTATGATCCCTTATTGATGTTACTTGTTATATACACTTCAATCAGTGTAGATTAAATAAGGATTAAATAAGGATTTTTAAGCTTTGAGACATTTGAGACATGGATTGTCTGTGTGCCGTTCAGAGGGTGAATGGGCAAGACAAAATATTGAAGTGCCTTTGAACAGGGTATGGTATTAGGTTCCAGGTGCACCAGTTTGAGTGTCCAATAACTGCAACGCTACTGTGATTTTCACGATCAATAATTTCCCGTGTGTCCACCACCCAAAGGACATCCAGCCAATTTGACACAACTGTGGGAAGAATTGGTGTCAACATGGGCCAGCATCCCTGTGGAAAAATGTAAAACCTTGTAGAGTCCATACCCCAACGAATTGAGGCTGTTCTGAGGGCAAAAGGGGGTGCAACTCAATATTATGAAGGCATTCCTAATGTTTGGTACACTCATTGTACACTAGTAGTAAGCAGGGTTGGTGTCAATTCCATTTCAACAAAGTCAATTCAAAATTCAAACTAAAATTCAAATATTTTTCTCATAGAGAAGCATAAAATAGAATTGAAATTAGATTTGGAATTTCAGTTTACTTCCTAAATTGACTGAATTTAAATGGAATTGACACCAACCCTGGTAGTGAGAATAGTAGAGCCAATGATGGATTTCTCTAGTCTGCTTTGAGTGACTATTTTATTAGGCAAGTCAGTTAAGAACAAATTCTTATTTTCAATGATGGCCTAGGAACAGTGGGTTAACTGCCTTGTTCTGGGGCAGAACGACAGATTTTTATCTTGTCAGCTTGGGGATTTGATCTTGCTACCTTCCGGTTACAAGTCCAACTATTGCTGTACAATTTCATATTACAATCTTTCTGTATTCACAGTGCTAACAGTCCTTTAGCAGAAGCTCTTATCCAGAGCGACTTACATTTGTGCATTCATCTTAAAATAATTAGGTGAAACAACAACATATCACAATCGCATCAAGTAGATTTTCCTTCAACAAAGTAGTTATCACACAAATGCAGTGCTTGCAGGAATAGACTAGTGGATTTTTATTAGCTTTCTATAGGCCTATAACACGATCCAAAATTGCAAGTTTCGTCATTGAAACAATTATTGTCATAAAATATACCAATAGCTAGTAGTAGCTCAGCTCTGAGAACATGTGTTTGTGTAGAGGCTGCGTCTGATTGGTGTGCCCCCTCTGGGTGGCAGAAGTAATTCACTGGGATTGGCCATCCATCAGGGGCATGTCAGGGAAGGCAACCCTTAGCACGCAATGATGAGGAGGCTCAGACATCCTTCATGTCAAGCAAATGATGCCTCCCTCAATCCTGCCCCTTGTGACTGTGTGTTCATCAAAGACTGAAAGACATAAACTTGGATGGCCCATGGAGAGACAATTGAAATCAACAAAATATGGAAACAAATTGGTGATAATCATTTGAAAGGTTATCCATCATATTGCGGGACAAGATATTATAACCTTCAAACATGTAGACTACACACAGATAGTGTAAATGTGTTTTGTTGGAACTTGTGTATATGTTTTGAGGTTATCAACACTCTGCTTTGAGCCAACAGTGGGATTCAGAAGCCTCAATTATGTAATAGAATCTCAACTCCACTGATACACAGAGAGAAACCAATGGATCTAAATATTTCCAGGAAACAAAAGATGCTGTTTACAATAAGGCAGATTGTATTTTGAGGGCAGAAAACGAGTAATGACCTTTCCAAATATCAACACTGTCACTAAAAATGATATCAATGACAATGGTTGCCTATTAATTCACATGAGATATAGAAGTGACACACACACACACAGGCACACACACACACACACACACACACACACACACACACATACCAGTGGAACGTTGACCTCTTTAATATGAAAGCCCAATGATTTGTTTGTTGTGTTTTAGCCAGAGAGAGACTATGGGTTTAACAGTCGTGAATCGTGCAGACTGTTTGGCAGGTTCTTCAACAGTCCAGTCCATTACGCTTCTCTTCTTCACAACATAACAATACTTACATCACAAACACTAAATATGCTACGATCAAAGAGTGTCAACAATCTGTGCATTCAGTAACCTATTTATCAATGAAGACAAATCATTCAAACCCTGCTGACTTCGTGGAGACTAAGGAATTCCAATGTATCCATCAAATAATAATAATACAATACTAACTCCAAACAGAACGAAATAGCTAATAGAGCTTATATTAGAAAACACCAAGCAAACACAACGATGCTCTTTAGTTTGCAGTAACATATTTTGCTCTGGTTTTCAATGGCATTTTTATCTCGTTTCAATCCATTTCCTTAATCTGTACAAGTGAGAATCGTGTGCGTAGGGAAATGGTCAAAAAAAATATGAGCACCCTAAATACTGTGAACAGAGTTATGTAAACAAATGTGTTCTAAATAAACACTTTATTGCGATGCGTAAGGGCGCCCATGCCCCTCATATATGACATTATGTAAAATGACAGACGCCCCCTTCCTCAAATCGTAATAAAAGACATGTTCTCGAGTCACAGTAGGCTCCTAATTGGAACAATTAGCAAAACACTGTGTCTGACTGCGATTGTGTACAGTCTCGTGCATGGTCACATCTTCATTCTTACCGTTTTGAGCCGAGACGTAATGCAGCACCAAGTTTCCAAAAACGACCACAGCCAACATTACAGCATTGGGCTGCATTCTTGGGGTTCGATGAGAGGACGAGGCAGGGACGAGACAAGGCGATTGTGGGAGATGAGATATTGATCGCGGGAATTATAGATCTGGTCTAAAAGTGCATAGCAGAGGGGATGCGGAGTTCTTTAGAATGATCTACGAAGGCTATAAAGGTAAAGTCCTCCTGAAAATAACGAAATGAAGGCAGCAAGGAATGGTCCAGGACAGGCCGATAGCTCCGTCAGGGATGCCGATGTAGTAGGGCCATAAACGGAGCCTCCTTCGTCGGATTGCGGAGGAGGTCTTTCGATGTCAGTGCGAGCGTCCACGGTTGTAGTTCCGAAGGATCAGAGATGCGCAGACCGATGCGCATTGGCGATCATAGAAACGAGGCGCTTCAGAGCCCAAAATAAAAGTGTACATTTTACAAACAGTCATTCTGAACATGTGCGAATTATTGCCTATATCAATTTGATTACCTTTGCACATTTATTGAGTCAATCGTTTTTATTGACAGACAGTCTATGGACATATGGAATTTTAGCATCGAAATGTGGCGCAGGAAAGCTTGATCGCAAGACGCACATCCACAAACGCGAGCAACCACCAACGCGAGCGCGCAAACACACACACGCACACAGAGAAAGAAAGTGGCCACTTTAGGTGGTTTATCTCTAAGTAGACCTCTTGACCAATTACAATTATAGAGACACGGATAATTGCTATAATTGCAAGGAATTCAGGTAAATCATGCCTGAGGGTAAGTAATTATAGGCTGTGGTTTAATCTTCCCAAATGCCATGCCCCATCATAATACTGTAAATACATAGGAAACAGGTCACTGGGTGGTAACAACCCTGCCATGAACCACACATAGCAGCTAATTTCACCAGAAGACATAACCCAGGACACAGTGAACCCTGGTTACTGTACTGGACTGGACTGGACTGTGTATCAATCAGACTGACCCTAACTAACATGGCCTCCCATTAATCCCTGTTTTCCAGAGCTGTGCAGGTGTTACATGGGCGACATCTGGTGGTTCATTATAGAAGCCAGAATCATACTGGGTATATTGTGTTGTGTGAACATTAGCAGTGGGGAAATCAATATACGTAATGGGTATATATTCATGATTTTTTTTGTAAACAAGTGGAAAACACACTATGATAAATGAAAGGCCAGACTATGGCAACCCATTCAGTCAGTGTGTATACAGTACACATGTAATATCTATTTGAGGGACACTTTTTAAAGTAGTACTGTCCACAATATGATTCTGTGGCCAAATGTATCTGAGAAATTGATTCCAAAGTTGCTGCCAACTGCTGCCGCACTACAGTATCCACCGGCCATTGCACTGTGAGTATTTGTGTGCTAGAAGAAGTATTGTAAATGGCTAGTCTTCTCACCCAATGGCAGAACAAACTGGACTTCCCTCCACTTTACTCTCCACCCTCTAGTTTATCTGTGGAAGAGTACGTTTAAAATGTAACCCCATCTGAAACCCCCCACCAGCCAATCAGCTAGGGAAAGGTCAGAGCCGATGACACACCCTCCTTTGTTCAAAACCAATGAGAGAGGAAGTGGGGCATTTTGCCCGAGGGAAAAACTTACCCCTAGAACTGTTAATCACGCATCACTTAACTGTTGCCAATGTGTTCACAACGGTACACCCTCTGTTGGGCTTTTTACCTCTACTACTCTCATTTTTTGGTATATTTAGTATGGATAGTAGACAACAATGGCTTACCAGACTGAAAAATGAACTTAGCAACAGTCCTCTGGTCTCAAATGTGGCTTTTGGATTTATCCTCATGGGACTAGAGAAGCTGGTGGAGCTGGAGTTTGAGTGTCCTTGCAATCCTAAATGGAACGGAGTGTTTTCATCTGCCTTCTTCATCATTCCTGCTGTCATGGCCTTCACGTTGATGCTGATCATTCAAGGATGCAGGTGCGATACGTGGTGCCAGAAGACTGTGTCTTTTTCCAGTTTTGTTCCTGCAATCGTCTGGCTGATCTTGTTGTTCCTCGATGGCCAGTACTTTGCTTGTGCAATGACAGACTGGAAGGGCAGATTTGTCATAGTTGATAAAGCAGCACCGCAGAAATGGTGTGAGCCAACTAGTGAGGGAGATGTCACACCGCAAGAACTAATGCTCCGCTCGCAGCAGCTATTTGTTGTGTCTCAGGTGAGTCTCATTTCATGCATATCACATGCATACTACATTGTTACATGCATATGTTTCATTATATGAGGTGGGATGAGGAGCTATACGGGCCATGTGTATCAAACGATTCAGAGAGGGAGAGCTGATCTAGAATCAGGTTCCCCCGTCCATGTAATCTTATTCATTAAGATCTAAAAGGCTAAACTGATCCTAAGTCAGCACTCCTACTTGGAAACACTTGATACATATGGCCCCTAGCTCCTTATGTTACTGCACAGCTCTTACCTGTTACAAATCACTCTACCTATGTGGAGTGACGGAGTTGTGGGTTATCAATGACAAAGACGTCTAGTCTATGCATTGCAGTCACATTTAGGATGTTATTCACCTTATTCAATCTTTATTTCTGCCCCCTGATATATCAGGTTATAGGTATATTTCTTCTCATAATCATCTGTGTGGGACTCATAGTGTATGTGATCAGAGAGAGCTGCCAGCAGGAGTCTGAGATGCAGGATGCAGACGTAGCAGAGCTCACCGTGCTCAGGATGAGCTCTCTGAGAACCAGGACAACGTGAGAGGACAGGCTCCTCCACCCCACCCATCCTCTCACCTGGCTGGCCTGCCCGCTGAGGCAGCTCTCAGATGGTTCTGATGGCTCTGAGGCCCTTGCCATAGCCCATGCCTTGTGTAGAGACTTTGTAAATTACCTGAATTGACAGCTTCGTTTGAAAGTACTCTTTCTATTTGTAAATAAGGATTTTTTGGGGGGGGGGGATTTCTTTTACCATTTTTGGGATTTACATTTTGCATTTTCAATGACCCCATCATTCAGAGAGTGAGTGCATTTCATGAAACTAATGACAGAAATGCCTTCAAACGGTTGCATGCGGCACCCATGGAATGTATATGAGAGCAACATACGTGTAAACCATGAACATATGTGTATACCATGAACATACATGTATACCATGAACATACGTGTATACCATGAACATACGTGTAAACCATGAACATAGGTGTATACCATGAACATACGTGTATACCATGAACATAGGTGTATACCATGAACATACGTGTAAACCATGAACATACGTGTAAACCATGAACATAGGTGTATACCATGAACATAGGTGTATACCATGAACATACGTGTATACCATGAACATAGGTGTATACCATGAACATACGTGTAAACCATGAACATAGGTGTATACCATGAACATACGTGTATACCATGAACATAGGTGTATACCATGAACATACGTGTAAACCATGAACATACGTGTAAACCATGAACATAGGTGTATACCATGAACATAGGTGTATACCATGAACATACGTGTATACCATGAACATACGTGTATACCATGAACATACGTGTAAACCATGAACATACGTGTAAACCATGAACATAGGTGTATACCATGAACATACGTGTATACCATGAACATACGTGTAAACCATGAACATACGTGTAAACCATGAACATACGTGTATACCATGAACATAGGTGTATACCATGAACATACGTGTATACCATGAACATATGTGTATACCATGAACAGACGTGTATACCATGAACATAGGTGTATACCATGAACATAGGTGTATACCATGAACATACGTGTATACCATGAACATACGTGTATACCATGAACATACGTGTATACCATGAACATACGTGTAAACCATGAACATACGTGTAAACCATGAGCATACGTGTAAACCATGAACATAGGTGTATACCATGAATATACATGTATACCATGAACATACGTGTAAACCATGAACATAGGTGTATACCATGAACATAGGTGTATACCATGAACATACGTGTATACCATGAACATACGTGTATACCATGAACATATGTGTATACCATGAACAGACGTGTATACCATGAACATAGGTGTATACCATGAACATACGTGTATACCATGAACATACGTGTATACCATGAACATACGTGTATACCATGAACATACGTGTAAACCATGAACATACGTGTAAACCATGAACATACGTGTAAACCATGAACATAGTTGTATACCATGAACATAGGTGTATACCATGAACATATGTGTATACCATGAACATACGTGTATACCATGAACATACGTGTATACCATGAACAGACGTGTATACCATGAACATAGGTGTAAACCATGAACATACGTGTAAACCATGAACATACGTGTAAACCATGAACATAGTTGTATACCATGAACATAGGTGTATACCATGAACATACGTGTATACCATGAACATACGTGTATACCATGAACATACGTGTATACCATGAACAGACGTGTATACCATGAACATAGGTGTATACCATGAACATACGTGTATACCATGAACATACGTGTATACCATGAACATACGTGTATACCATGAACATACGTGTATACCATATGCAGGCTTTTCTTTCATTATCATCAACCGCATTTGGCCCAGCAACAGTGGGGATCCACTTACACACTGTCATGTCATGGACCTGCCTTCAATGAAATATACGTTTATACAGTCATACAGGCAATTTTATACTAACTGGTTGAGCCAGTTTTAATTTGTTGCTTCATGATGACAGTACCTCATGTATATTTTCTACTTAAGACATTTTGACTAATTTCAGACCCAGTTCTAGGTCAAATAGAATGTACAGTACCAGTCAAAAGTTTGGACACACCTACTCATTCCATGTTTTTTCTTCATTTTTAATATTTTCTACATTGTAAAATAATAGTGAAGATTTCAAAACTATTTGACCAAGAAGGAGAGTGATGGAGTGCTGCATCAGATGGCCTGGCCTCCACAATCACCCGACCTCAACCCAATTGAGATGGTTTGGGATGAGTTGGACCGCAGAGTGAAGCAAAAGCAGCTAACAAGTGCTTAGCATATGTGGGAACTCCTTAAAGACTGTTGGAAAAGCATTCCAGGTGAAGCTGATTGAGAGAAGGCCAAGAGTGTGCAAAGCTGTCAACAAGGCAAAGGGTGGCTACTTTGAAGAATCTAAAATATATTTTGATTTGTTTAACACTTTTTGGTTACTACATGATTCCATATCTGTTATTTCATAGTTTTGATGTCTTTGCTATTATTCTATTATGTAGAAAATAGTTTTTAATAAGAAAAACCCTTGAATGAGTAGGTGTATCCAAAATTGTGTCTGGTACTGTATCTGACGGCCATTTTGCAGCTGGGCTGGGCTACGCTGCACTTCACTTCCTATGGTTTCCCATTCTGGCCATCTGCAGGTATATACTAAAGGACTGGTCTTTACCCTGGCTGGGAGGTGTACCTCTCCGGCCTGCCTTCTCATTCTGTTTAGAGGCCCATCCCATCACTCCCAGACCACTGACTTCCAGGCTCAAACCCAGGCCCAGCTAAACTACATACAGTAGTTGACATTATTCAGAGAAAAGGGATATCTCTCATACTAAGCAGAATATGTACATGTAGCACTGTTGAAAAGGAGTCGTGTTATGTGTTGTCTCATGTGTAACACTGGATATTAGGTTTAACCAGGGACAAATTCAAATGTAACAACTGGTCTGTCTGTACAATGCATTTGTTATAACATAAATTATTTATTTAATGAAAAAAGCTCAGGCTTTTGTACAGTTCTGTAACACATGCAGAATACAATATTATGACTATTACTATCAAAACAGAAGTTATGCCATCATTTACATGATGAAATATAATACATATGAAATGTTTTTGGCTGCAGATGTAATAAAACAACGCTATTATCCATCACTGTCAAGTAGGCAACTATCCATTATGCTAACAAGTGGTATCAATCTCTCTTGCCAGTAAATAATGTATTTACATTTTTTCTTTCTCAATTAAATTTGTATTTTATTTTATTGTATTTCACCATTATTTAACCAGGTAGGCTAGTTGAGAACAAGTTCTCATTTACAACTGCGACCTGGCCAAGATAAAGCAAAGCAATTCGACACATACAACAACACATGGAATTAACAAACATACAGTCAATAATACAGTGGGAAAAGTCTATATACAGCGTGTGCAAATGAGGTAGGATAAGGGAGGTAAGGCAATAAATAGGCCACGGTGGCGAAGTAATTACAATATAGCAATTAAACACTGGAATGGTAGATGTGCAGAAGATGAATGTGCAAGTAGAGATACTGGGGTGAAAAGGAGCAAGATAAATAAATACAGTATGGGGATGGGGTTGTTGGATGGGCTATTTACAGATGGGCTATGTACAGTTGCAGTGATCTGTGAGCTGCTCTGACAGCTGGTGCTTAAAGCTAGTGAGGGAGATATGAGTCTCCAGCTTCAGTGATTTTTGAAGTTCGTTCCAGTCATTGGCAGCAGAGAACTGGAAGGAAAGGCGGCCAAAGTAAGAATTGGCTTTGGGGGTGAACAGTGACATATACCTGCTAGAGCGTGTGCTACGGGTGCGTGCTGCTATGGTGACCAGTGAGCTGAGATACGCCGGGGCTTTACCGAGACTTGTACATGACCTGGAGTCAGTGGGTTTGGCGACAAGTATGAAGCGAGGGCCAGCCAACGAGAGTGCACAGGTCGCAGTGGTGGGTAGTATATGGGGCTTTGGTGACAAAACGGATGGCACTGTGAGAGACTGCATCCAATTTGTTGCGAAGAGTGTTGGAGGCTAGTTTGTAAATGACATCGCCAAAGTCGAGGATCGGTAGGCGTAGAGGTGTCGTCTGCGTAGAGGTGGATCAGAGAATCACCAGCAGCAAGAGCGACATCATTGATGTATACAGAGAAGAGAGTCGGCCCGAGAATTGAACCATGTGGCACCCCCATAGAGACTGCCAGAGGTCCGGACAACAGGCCCTCCGATTTGACACACTGAACTCTATCAGAGGAGTAGTTGGTGAACCAGACGATGTAATCATTTGAGAAACCAAGGCTGTTGAGTCTGCCGATAAGAATGTGGTGATTGACAGAGTCGAAAGCCTTGGCCAGGTCAATGAATACAGCTGCACAGTAATGTCTCTTATCGATGGCGGTTATGATATCGTTTAGGACCTTGAGCGTGGCTGAGGTGCACCCATGACCAGCTCTGAAACCAGATTGCATAGCGGAGAAGGTACGGTGGGATTCGAAATGGTTGGTAATCTGTTTGTTAACTTGGCTTTCGAAGACCTTAGAAAGGCAGGGTAGGATAGATATAGGTCTGTAGCAGTTTGGTTCTAGAGTGTCTCCCCCTTTGAAGAGAGGGATGACTGCGGCAGCTTTCAAATCTTTGGGAATCTCAGACGATACAAAAGAAAGAGGTTGAACAGGTTAGTAATTGGGGTTGCAACAATTTGGGCAGGTAATTTTATAAAGAGAGGGTCCAGATTGTCTAGCCCAGCTGATTTGTAGGGGTCCAGATTTTGCAGCTCTTTCAGAACATCAGCTATCTGGACTTGGGTGAAGGAGAAATGGGGGAGGCTTGGGCGAGTTGCTGTGGGGGGTGCAGGGCTGTTGACCGGAGTAGGGGTAGCCAGGTGGAAAGCATGGCCAGCCATAAAAAAATGCTTATTGAAATTCTCAATTATAGTGGATTTATCAGTGGTAACAGTGTTTCCTAGCCTCAGTGCAGTGGGCAGCTGGGAGGAGGAGCTTTCCTAACTGCCTGTGTATATTGGTTCCTAACTTCCCTGAAAAGTTGCATATCACGGGGGCTATTCGATGCTAATGCAGAACGCCACAGGGTGTTTTTTTGCTGGTCAAGGGCAGTCAGGTCTGGAGAGAACCAAGGGCTATCTATATCTGTTCCTGGTTCTACATTTTTTGAATGGGGCATGCTTATTTAAGATGGTGAGGAAGGCACTTTTAAAGAATAACCAGGAATCTTCTACTGACGGGAGACCCATTACGGATGCAGGCAATGAGGCAGTGATTGCTGAGATTGGTTGAAAACAGCAGAGGTGTATTTGGGGTGCAAGTTGGTTAGGATGATATCTATGAGGGTGCCTGTGTTTACAGATTTGGAGTTGTACCTGGTGGGTTCATTGATCATTTGTGTGAGATTGAGGGCATCAAGCTTAGATTGTAGGATGGCCGGGGTGTTAAGTATGTCCCAGTTTAGGTCACCTAGCAGCACAAACTCTGAAGATATATGGGGGGCAATCAATTCACATATGGTGTCCAGGGCACAGCTGAGGGCAGAGGGTGGTCTATAGCAAGCGGCAACAGTGAGAGACTTGTTTCTGGAAAGGTGGATTTTTAAAAGTAGAAGCTCGAATTGTTTGGGTAGTAAGACAGAACTCTGCAGGCTATCTCTGCAGTAGATTGCAACACCGCCCCCTTTGGCAGTTCTATCTTGTTGGAAAATGTTATAGTTAGGGATGGAAATTTCAGGATCTTTGGTGGTCTTCCTAAGCCAGGATTCAGACACGGCTAGGACCTCTGGGTTGGCAGAGTGTGTTAAAGCAGTGAATAAAACAAACTTAGGGAGGAGGCTTCTAATGTTAACGTGCATGAAACCAAGGCTTTTACGGTTACAGAAGTAAACAAATGAGAGCACCTGGGGAATCGGAGTGGAGCTAGGCACTGCAGGGCCTGGATTAACCTCTACATCACCAGAGGAACAGAGGAGGAGTAGGATAAGGGTACAGCTAAAGGCTATAAGAACAGGTCGTCTAGTACGTTTGGAACAGAGAGTAAAAGGAGCAGGTTTCTGGGCGCAATAGAATAGATTCAAGGCATAATGTACAGACAAAGGTATGGTAGGATGTGAGTACATTGGAGGTAAACCTAGGCATTGAGTAATGATGGGAGAGATATTGTCTCTAGAGACGTTTAAATCAGGTGATATCACCGCATATGTGGGAGGTGGAACTAAATGGTTGGTTAAGGCATATTGAGCAGGGCTAGAGGCTCTACAGTGAAATAAGACAATCACTAACCAGGACAGTAATGGACAAGGCATATTGATATTAGGGAGAGGCATGTATAGCCGAGTGATCATAGGGGTCCAGTGAGTGGTTGGGCTGGCTGGAGACACGGCGATTCAGACAGCTAGCAGGCCGGGGCTAGCAAACTAGCAGAAGGGCCTTAGAGGGACGTTGCGACGGAGGAAAGTCTGTTTTAGCCTCGTGCGGTGACGTTGATAGACCAGTCGTGATGGATTAGTAGGTTTCGCGCGAGTTGCAGAGGGGTCCAAGTTCAATTGGCAAAATAGGTATTGTGGCCCAAGAAATTGGCCAATGGATCTATTCAGCTAACAGTCCATATGCTCAAGACAGCTAGCGGGCCACGGCTAGCAAGCTAGCAGATGGGCATTCAGTGGACGTCGCGACGGAGGGGCCTGTTGGAAAATAAAACCTTGGGCAGATAACGTCGGTAGTCCAGTCGTGATGGATAAGCAGGACTTCGTTGAGTAAAAGGGCCCAGGCCAATTGGCAAAATAGGTATAGTGGCCCAAGAAATTGGCCAATAGGCTTATTAGCTAACAGTCCGATATGCTGAGAGTTTCCCTCCCTCTTTATCTGTATTAGTCTTGACACAAATGAGCGAAATAATTCCTCATCAGCTCCACCTGGAATATCAATTGTGATTGAACTGTAGTGAGAGGATGTTTCTTTGATGTACCGGCTATCTGATGGCCGTACTACTGACACACTGTGACCTCTTGAATGCAGCGCTTCAATAATGACCTTCATGTTCACTCAGTGGCTGCCTCTTGAAGAAACACCAGGACTTTCCCACCATGGACAGCAGGAATAGAGAGGGTCAACAGGGTAACAATGAAGATACCAGGGAGACACATCTTCACTAGCTGCTTCACATAAGCATGCATCAATTTTACCTGAAATATACAAAAATAAGGTCAAATAAATCTAATGAAATTATGTTTTGACATGAGAATAATTAAAACAGGACTATTTTTGTCTTCTTTAGGCTACAAATAAGTCTACACCCTACAGAATATTGATTGGCCTACTTTAAAGTTTAGTCAAGTTATGTCAAAAGGTTGATTACGTAATACAGTATAATCTTTCACTCAGAGAGAATTGTTTTTAAAGTCTCTAGACATCCGCGTTGCTCCATCCGCAATTTTCAAACGCTCCGGTTTTTCAAGAGATGACACATGTAGGTATAGAGAATGGGCGCGTTCGAGCTGATCCCTTTTGTCAAGTCGGTCACCGCCTTATTGCATTGTAGGGATAACAAGTTTTGACCGCAAGTTTCTGGAGTTACTCTTCACCAACCACATCCTACAGCCTTCGCCTCCATTATCAACCACTCATTAGGGGGGTTTTGTTTGACCCACAGCAAACGTGACCAAAGACATGACTGAAACAGGCAACTTTGCCGCTATTCATGCCAAACAGTGGGTATATACAAAATAATTATATTTGAGGCTCTCTCAATTCATTGTAGGCCTACAATGTACATACATATGATTTCGATTTGTGATATGGGGGTTGGAGACATTATATTTCAACATTATAAAGAAAAACGTTTATAATGGCAACTGCCATGCTGATCTGCGCCTTGCTGTTGGAAAACTATTTTACTGTCCGACTTTTCAGTTGTTGCAGATGAACCTTCCCCGACTTCACTCCGCGTCTTTCGTCTACAGTCGGATGCTTTAGCCTTATAGACGGTGGAACTCCCCTGCCTGCTTTCGGGACTTTAACCATCTCTGGACCCACACAGACCTGCGCTTTCGGCGGGGCTGGTCCCGGTCCAACAGCGCGATCAAGACCACCTTCCTCAACGTTGGTCTCATTGTTGAAAGAGCCTACTCTGCTATCTTGACTATTTATTATTGCATTTCTCTCCAAAACTGCATTTTGGAGGGAAATTATATTATAGGCTCTCACAATTAATGTGTGGATGTCATCGAATAAATAATATACTTGGCAAATAAATTAATAAAAAATGTGAAGAAATTATGCAATCAAACTTTTTACGTAATCGCACATTTTTACTGAATATGTGTGCAAAAAAAAATCTACATTCATATTTTGCTACTTTCTGTCGTCTACGCATACAATTTGGTGCATAAATTCGATTTACACAGAACGCACTGCAACTGCCTGATGCAACGCAATGCAGTAAGGCAAATGCAGCGTTCCATTGGAAGTGAATGTACTTCTGGTGTGTCGAAACGCAACAACACAGTCGGTGTGTTCGAAGCGTAATTCAAGAGCTTCGACTGTTTGGAGAGGAATTCCGAAGTTACTTTCGTCTGGATCGAAGCCAGTTCGATCACCTGCTCCAGATGGTTGGAGCCAGGATCACCCGGATGGATAACAACTACCGGGAGTCCATCAGCCCAGCTGAACGCCTGGCGATTTGTCTCCGGTAAGCTACATTCTAGTAAATTTTTAAAGCATTTGATACCATAATTGATTGATATTTGATATTGTTTTTATGTGCAACCTAGCTAGCTAAAGGGCTCTAGTTAATAGTCCCTATTTGACATCAGATGTACTTTTACGGAATGTTCATTGGGACTATAACTTTTCCCAAAGTTGGTTTATAATCCTTTTTTAATTATGCAATGTTACCAAATGAAAAGAAAGGTGCCTTCTGCCCTGGTGAAGGTAGGCTAGTCTTCTCCAGGACCCATTGTTGTTCAAGACAGTTACAGTCATTCATTACATTCTTATTGGACTCACATACACTCTTAGAGAAAAAGGTTCCAAAAGCGTCCTTCTGCTTTCTCCATAGGTTCCAGGTATAATACTTAATACATGGAACCCAATAGGATTCTACTTGGAACCAAAAGGGGTACTACCTGGAACCTAAAAGGGATCTCCTATGGGGACAGCCAGAGAACCATTTTAAGTAGATAGTACCATTCTTTCGAAGAGTAGAGTTGGCCTGGACTACAGTTTATTGATATAGTCATAGACTGAATTGTACTGTTTCAAGGCATTGTTAATGATGGTTGATTAGTATTACAATATAATTAGTAAAGCATAATAAACAGTAATGAGGTAGCTATGTGAGTAGATATAATATGTGGGTGGAATTCAAGTTATATACAATATTGATAATTACTTTGGATTATATTTTAGATTCTTGGCGACAGGGGACTCCTACAGGACCATAGGATTCAGCTTCTGAGTTGGATGGTCCACGGGGGCAGGCATTGTCCCCTCTGTGGCACAAGCCATTTGGGACGGTCTGGTTGGTGAATACATGCCTGTCCCCAAGGAGGAAGACTGGAGGGTCATCGCTGCTGAGTTCCTGGAGAGGAATTTCCCCAACTGTCTTGGCTCCATTGATGGGAAACATGTAGTAATCCAGGCTCCACCATGCTCGGGTTCGCAATTCTACAACTACAAGGGTACATATTCAGTTGTACTCTTGGCTGTAGTAGATGCCATCTACTGTTTCCATGTTGTCGATGTTGGTGCTTACGGCAAGGGAAGTGATGGCATGACCCTCCGAGACTCTGCCTCTGGCCAGGCACTTCAGGATGGCACCCTGGATATTCCACCACCTGCATCACTCCCTGGGGCTGAAGACCTGGGATCTGTTCCCCACGTCTTCGTCGGCGATGAGGCCTTCCCTTTAAGACCTAACCTCATGAGGCCCTACGCTGGACGCCAGCTGCCATTGCCAAAGCCTGTAAGGATCTTTAACAAACGACTGTCCAGGGCAAGGTTAGTTGTTGAATGCGCCTTTGGGATTCTGGCAGCCCGGTGGAGAATGTATCGGAAAGTGCTTGGTCACAGCCCCTCAAATGTCGATACCTGCGTGAAGGTCACGTGTGTTCTCCACAACTACCCGCGGAGGTCAGGAGCCGCTCCGGATGGAGATGGCCACGCCAAATGGTCACCTTCCTGATGTCACCAGGGCATGTGCCAACAACGCCCCCAGACAGGCACTCCAGGTGATGGAGAAAGCTGACCACCTACTTCTCATCGCCAGCAGGTGAAGTCCCATGGCAGTATGCCGTGGTGTGAAACGGCTCTTTGAAGAGCCCCATAACACAAAAGGTTATTTTAAGAACCAACCACCATCCACCGTTGTCCATAAAATTGCATTTTTCAATTTGGGAGTAAAGACCACATCTTAACCCCTTCCCTCTCCCATTAACATCAGTATTATACACACAACTGCAGACCGATACAGGGACTACTCATAAAGCCTAGACATAGTAGGGGAACTACAGACATGGCCATAAAGAGAGAGAGGGCAGGGCACTGGAGATCTGAGGTACGAAGAGGTGTGTGTGTGTGTGTCTGTCTCTGAAAAAAAGGGAATAATATGTAGCCATAACACAGTTAAACAAACAAATGGCCCCTGGACCAGTCTTGTTCGGACCAGTCGATGGAACAGAACTTCACAAAAAGTTTCAACACCCTGGTTTTCAAGTGGTTTTAAATGAAAGAAATATATTGACCTTTAGTCTCGTAAGAAACCAAGAGCATCTGTGAAAACTCGGTATGAGTTTCAATTCAGAAATCTATGCAACACTAATAATGAATGCTATTCTAAGACTTTATAAACAAATTACTTTATGAATTGACTGAATTTAAACGTAACTGACGTGTGTGAAAAGAAAGGTACAATGAGGGAGGTCAAAACAACAACCAGACAACTCCTCTCCTCTTCCTGTCCTTCCTGTGAGCTGGTCGGCTAAATTGACTCCATTTCTGAAAGGGAAGAGAAAAACAACACATACAAGCTTAACATAATGACACCATAAAAGGTGAGATTTATGTTAACTAAATACTGCTTGCATAGTGTAGTTAGTGACATAAATATAGGAACAGTGTGGTAAAGTTGGTAATACTTGCTGTTTACTCATGGAATTTGTATTTCAGATCAAAAGATGAATATGACAGGGAGATATTTCGATATTTCGTTTTAGGATATTTTCTAACCCAGAAACAACAGCTATACATTTGCCTCATATTAATACTTTGATCTGAAATACCAATTAACCTACATGACTATACTGTAAAAATGACCTACTTTACTTCACTGTCGCACACTTATGACACTACCTGTGATGTGGAGAGAAAAAAAACGTACCATTGAATTCGGCTTCGAAAAGCAGCTGATACATTTGCTTCTCTTTGCTGAGGCAGCCTTCTCAGGGTTGGCACCAAGCTCATGGCAAAGAGGGTCTCTTCATCCTCCTTCCTGTGAGCATCAGGTTGGGCTGCATCCCTCTCGACGGCTTGGAGGAGCGTCTGCTGAAATGAGTTGAGTGGATCTGGGGGCTGGTACCTCTGATGACACCTGGTGTGACATTGTTCCTCTTCGATTCTCTCTCTGTTTCTCTCTTTTTCTCTCCACGGCCACATCCTGCTCAACGAGGTCCTCAGTGGTCACTTCCGTGAGGTTCATAATAATCTCAGGCGGTCCTAGATCCAGAGGTGCTTCCTCCATTTCATAATCTTCCATGGCTGCACCGGTGGTGGTCATACTCGTGGATGATGTTGTAGAGGGTCTCACTCCACCGGTGGAGGTGATGATCGCATTTGTAGGTGACGTTGAGGGTCTTGATGCTCCGATGGCGACAACACTTGTGGATGACATAGTAGAGGGTCTGGCAGTAAGATTGCCACTCGTTGCCCTAGGTACAATAAATGGATCCAGAAAAGAAAGAATGTGGCAGAAGCGCCAAGGCTGCTGACCTGAAGCTGCTGACCCAGACCTCTTCTTCTCTTTCTCTGCCCTTCTCTCTCTCTGATATCTGTCCCCGAGTCCTCTCCACTTCCTCCTACAGTCTTCTTCTACATAGACATGAACATGACATGACAAGCCAAACCATTACCTAGCATAACTATAGTTATTAGATAGCTATCATGGACATGTCACCTACTGTACACATAGACACACACACACACGGTTATCTGACCAAATTATCAGGGGTACAGTAGTATCTACCATTTCGATTACTATTTATATAGCATACACACTCTCACTCTTTCAAACATTATTATTTGGTAAAGTTATCAGGGGTAGTAACTAGCATAATTTATTTGACTATTTCTTTCACACACACCTCATTGGCTAGGTTAGCTAGCTAGCTAACGCTAACTAGCCACATCTAGCACAAGCTCACCACTAAACTAACCTGGCAATCCTACTATCGTGGACACTTGTCTCCAAGCAGCATTTTTTTGTGTTTATGTCCCTGTAGCTGTCGGCAGTTGTGTCAAAAAGACACGGTTTTGAGGATACTGCAAAAATGATTCTCTCCTCCATGTGTCCAACCGCATGCGACCATTTGCAAAAGGTACCTGCATCAGTATAGTTGCCTAGCTGCGCAAAATGTTATGCAGCAGTGATGCAACACGCAGTCGGTGTGTTTGAAGCGTAAGGAAGGATCACATAATTTAATCCAGGTCATCAAGAGGGATCAGCCAATTAATTATACTTGTGAGAAAATGTTCCTTAACTGCAGGTAGCAGTAAATCGCCAACCTTGACTTTATACCTGTTCAAACAACCCACTACTGGTGGCAGTATGCACCCTTTTAGTTTGTTTATCAACTCATAGAAGTAAAAGAATTAAGAAAATTGAATACTTAAAACTGGAGATGCTCTCTTTATTTCAATTTATTTTAGAATAATGAATTGTGCAAAGTGCCCATATATTTTACCGCATCTGTCTGTGTTGTATACAACCCAAAGAAATGTGTCATCCATTTCTTTGTCTTTATGGTAAGGTAGTTGTGCTAACTACTTGAAATCTTACAAACAGAGGCTATTAACTGTGGGCTCTCGTTCTCCGTGGCCGTCATGGGTAGGACATTTAAGCTTGTTAACCATCGCAAGGCTGCCAGCCCAGACGGTATCCCTAGCCGCGTTCTCAGAGCATGCGCACACCAGCTGGCTGGAGTGTTTAGGGACATATTCAATCTCTCCCTGTCCCAGACTGCTGTCCCCACTTGCTACAAGAAGTCCACCATTGTTCCTGTACCCAAAAAAGCAAAGGTAACTGAACCAAATGACTATCGCCCGTAGCACTCACTTCTGCCATCATAAAGTTCTTTGAGAGGCTAGTTAAGGATAATCTCACCTCTACATTACCTAACACCGTAGACCCACTTCAATTTGCTTACCGCCCCAATAGATCCACAGACGATGCAATCGCCATCGCACTGCACACTGCCCTATCCCATCGGGACGAGGAATATCTACATCAGAATGCTGTTCATTGACTATAGTTCAGCCTTCAACGCCATAGTACCATCCAAGCTCATCATTAAGCTCGGGCCCTGGGTCTGAACCCCGCCCTGTGCAACTGGGTCCTGGACTTCCTGATGGGCTGGCCTCAGGTGGTGAAGGTAGGAAACAACACTTCCACTTCGCTGATCATTAACACAGGGGCCTCACAAGGGTGCGTGCTCAGCCTCCTCCTGTACTTCCTGTTCACCCATAACTGCATGGCCACGCATGCCTCCAACTCAATCATCAAGTTTGCAGACGACACAACAGTAGTAGGCCTGATTACCAACAATGACGAGACAGGCTACAGGGAGGAGGGCCCTGGCGGAGTCGTGCCAGGAAAATAACCTCTCCCTCAATGTCAACAAAACGAAGGAGCTGATCATGGAATGCAGAAAATGGCAGAGGGAGAACGCCCCTATCCACATCGACGGGACTGCAGTGGAGAAGGTGGAAAGCTTCAATTCCTTGGCGTACACATCACTGACAGTCTGAATTGACAGTCTGAACCCAGCTACACAACTCTGCACCTTGTGCCCGATATAGATGGACATGGAATCACTGGCCACTTTAATAATGTTTACATACTGCTTTACTCATCTCATATGTATATACTGTATTCTAGTCTAATGTATTTAGTCAATGCCAATGTAAATTGTTAGATACTACTGCACTGTTGGAGCTAGGAACACAAGCATTTCGCCACACCTGCAATAACATCTGCTAAATATGTGTATGTGACCAATAAATTAGATTTGATTTGATACATACTGATAACCTTATGCCTAACCCTAACCTGGAATGAAGACCCCCAAAAATGTTTTGTGTTAAAAAAAATATAAAAAAAATAAAACAATTTGGTCTGTGTCACGCCTTGGTCTTAGTATTTTGTGTTTTCTTTATTATTTGTTCAGGCCAGGGTGTGACATGGGGTTATTGTGTTGTCGTATTGTTTTTTTTGTAGGCATTGGGATTGTGGTTGATTAGGGGTGTGTCGAGTGTAGGCTTGGCTGCCTGAGGCGGTTCTCGATCAGGGTCAGGTGCTTCTCGTTGCCTCTGATTGGGAACCGTATTTAGGTAGCCTGAGTTCGCTTTGTATTTCGTGGGTGATTGTTCCTGTCTCTGTGTTAGTTTGCACCAGAATAGGCTCAGTCACTTTGGATTTTCTTTTTTCATTGTTTTGGAAGAGAAGAGAACGAGCGCCATTCTCCTTGCGGAGATGGTGCTAAATCCATCAACACGGTTGGTCCCTGGGATTGGGCTGGCCAACACGATTCGGTTTGCTTGGAAGGAAAAGGAGTTGGAGCCTTTAGGACGGGAAACTTTTGGAAGGATAATATTGATGGGGATTCTAAAGCTGACGGTGAAGGACGTGTTTTGTTTCCAAGGCAACTCGTTGGAGGGAGCATATGACGTGGCACTATATACAGAGGAGAAACACGATGATATCCTGAGAAGGGCAAGAGCAGTGGGAGGCGAGAGGCCGATGAGCCACTATGAAATAACAAGCCTGGCGAAGAATAACTTTAGGGTTGTAACTGTCAACATTTACAACCCATACGTTAAGGATGAAGAGGTGAGGGCCTTTCTGGGGAGATACATGGATAACGTCTCCTCAGCAAGGCACCTCAAAGACTCCCTTGGGTTTTGGAATGGGAGGAGAGGCTTCCAGGCCCTCCTCAGAGAGGACCCAAAGGGACATGGTGGCTACCTCCATCCTCCTGCTATGTTCTCCCTAGGGGCTGACAGGGGGACGTTGTTTTATGCACGTCAGCCCCCATTTTGCAGGCGCTGTATGGCCTACGGCCACATATTTGCCTCGTGCAGCACAAGAAAATGCAGATTTTGTGGATCTGAGGAACACGAGGCGAAGGATTGTGACAAGCCTAAGGCGTGCCACGGGTGTGGCTCGTCAGCACACCTGTGGCGGGGGTGCCCGGCTCGTCAGAGGTCATATGCGTCTGCGGCTGGGGGGGGAGCAGGAGCGGGGGATGGGGGAAGAAGAGGAGGGGAAGGAAGCAAGCCTCATGACCAGAGTACAGGTCCAGAGGGGAAGGCCGCAAGGAAGGAGGAGGAGCAAGAAGCGGCGGATGGAAGAGAGAAGGAAACGGAAGGCACGGGAGTAGGAGAACCAGGAAAAGCGTCGGAAGAAGGCAACCGAGTGGAGGAGCATGAGAGAGAAGAAAGCGAGGCAGGAGTGTTGGAGAAGGAGACGGTGGAAGAGCAAGTGGACTGGGGGGAAAGTGCCCTGGTGGAAGAGATGAGGGGTATGGTGGAGGAGCTGGTGGGGGGGGAGGGTGGTATCTCTCCACTGCCGCCATCACCAAAGAAGAGAATGAAGAGGAGGGTGCGATTGGCCGACAGTGAGAGGGAGGGGATGGCCAAGAGAGTGATGGGGGTGGGAGAAACCTCTGGGTTGCTGCTGGTTTCCCCAGGCCCTCAACTTCTGTTGGGTGGGGACACACCTAACAAGACTCAGGACTGGGTACAGGAGGAGGTGGGGAGTTTTTTGTTTGGGGACTCAGCCTTCCCGATTTTTTTCCAATCCAGCTGCACCACTGGGGAGGGGGAGGATTGTGGGGGTAGACCCAGGGTGCAGGGCACCCCGGAGCCAAACACTATTCCTGCATCCTGGGTTGGTGAGATGGAGGAAGTGGGGGGGATGTCGGGAGTACGGATGGTGTTTTCACCGGTAGATATGGAGCAGGGGAGCATCGGGTGAGTCTCCTGTTTTAGATTTTTTTTCTGTCTGGGTTTAAAATTTGAGTGTATTACATGTTTTTATTTGATTCTTTCATGGGGTCTAATTTTACTTTTGTTACTTTAAATGTAAGGGGTTTAAGGGATTTTGTTAAGAGGAGGGCGGTTTTTAGTTATTTGGAAGGTGTGGGTTTGATTTTTGTTTTTTACAGGAGGTTCACCTGAGGGATGGAGGGGATGTTAGTAGGTTTAAGAGGGAGTGGGACAAGGGGGAGTCGGTTTGGGGTATTGGGGGGGTGCACTCATCGGGGGTAGGGATTTTGTGTGGGCACAGGGAGGTAAAAGTGGAGGATTCTTTTGTGGTAATGCAGGGGAGGGTTATAGGGGTGGATGTCACGATAAGGGATTGTAAATTTAGATTAGTGGTGGTGTATGGGCCACAGGTGGTGGCAGACAGGAGGGAGATGGTGGACTGTCTGACGCCCCTGTGTGTCACAAATAGGAAATTAGTGATAGGGGGGGATTTTAATACAGATTTAGGAATAGCCCCCCTATTCCTAAATCTGTATTAAAATCCCCCCCCCTATCACTAATTTAGCAGTGCAGGCGCCATTACCAGGCTAATGGCTTGCCATGGTCTGGTTGATGGTGGTCTGCACACTACTCCGAAAATGGCCGGTCCTACATGGCGCAACTCCAGGGGGGTTGAGCGGAGGCTCGACTATATTTTTGTACCCAGGTCTTTGGGTAAGTTGTCTGGGCGGCTGTTGCCTGTTTTCTTTTCGGATCACGATGGGGTGCTCCTGCAGGTGGGGTCGCCAGTCTGCCTCTTTGGTAGGGGGTACTGGAAGTTAGATCGGGATGTGCTGGAGGAGTAGGCTTTTGTTGACGGGTTTTATGATTTCTTTTGGAGGCTTGAAGGCCTCCGGTCCATGTGCGAGGGGGTGTTAGAGTGGTGGGAATTAGTTAAGGTGAGGATTAGGGCTTTTATAATAGGGTATTGCAAGAGGAAAAAAAGTGAGGAGAGGAGGGAGGTGGATCGTATCCAAAGGTTAATTGAACTCGAGTATGAGGCAGGCAACCTCGGCGGGTCGTTTGACTGGGAGAGATCCGCTACCCTAAAGGCGCAGCTCAGGGAGTTGCAGGAGCGGAAGGCTCGAGCTTTCCTGGAGCGTGCGCATAGTGGCTTTCTAGAACACAATGAGACTTGTTCCGCTATGTTCTTTAAGTCGGTTAGGGCCAGACAGAGTAGGAAGGTAATGCATGGCATTAGGGAAGAAAATGGTAGTATAGTTAGAGAACCAGAGGATATGGTCAGGGTGACAACTGATCATTTCCAAGGTTTATTTAAGGAAAGGGAAATAGATGTAGAGCAGGGAAATGTGTTTTTAGAACACTTGTCCAGGCGGTTGCCGGAGGACATTAGAGAAGTGATGGAGGCCCAGATTTCACTAGAAGAGGTTGAGAGCGCTCTTAGGAGGATGGGAAAAGGGAAGGTGCCTGGGATGGATGGGCTGCCGGCTGAGTTTTAATAGATCCTTTTTATTCAGAGTGTTAGGTCGATTAGGATTTGGGGAGAAGTTCATAGGATGGATTCGTACATTATATGTCGGAGCGGGGTGCCGAGTTAGTGTAAATAGGGTGTCAGGCAGGGGTGCCCACTCTCGGCTCTCCTCTTCGTTCTGTACATGGAGCCTCTGGGGGCTGCCATTAGGGCAGACACAGGGGTGGAAGGCTTGTTGATCCCTGGAAGTGGTGGGCTGCGTGTTAAGATGACGCAGTACGCCGACGACACTTCCTTGCTGCTGTGCAAGGACTCGTGCCTGACAAGGTCCCTTGCCATCTTTGGGGATTTCACCCGAGCGTCGGGAGCGGTTCTGAACCATGCAAAGTCTTCCGTCAAGTTTTTCGGTAGATGGCGTGGTAGAACGGATGTGCCCGGGGGGTTATCTCTCTGTGAGGGGGCCCTGAGGATTCTCGGGGTCCATTTTGAGACCTCCGGCTCAGCGACGCTAAACTGGAACATGCGTATCGCAGTGGTACAGAGGAAGCTAGCAATGTGGAAGGCTAGGTATTTGTCTTTTATGGGCAAAGTCCTGGTCCTAAAGGTGGATGTGTTGCCGTCTCTTTTGTATTTGGCGTACATCTACCCATTGCCGGCTTGTCTGAGGAGGCCTCTAGTGAGGCTTGTGTTTCAGTTCATGTGGAGTGGCAGGAGCGAGTGGGTCGCCAGGGCACGCATGCTCTGTCCCATCAGGGAGGGAGGTAGGGGGGTACCACATTTCCCCCTCAAGCTGGATGCAATTTTTGTTTCTTTCTTGTTAACGGAGCTTGCTCATCCAGTGATACACCCGTCCGGTTACCTCCTGCGGGTGTTCTTCTCGTATCAGGCGAGAAGCGTAATGGTGTGGTCTAACACGGGTCCTCGGGCGGAACAGCTGCCGTGGCAATTTGGTCATGCGGCCAAGTGGCTGCGTGCACACCCTGAGGTTGAAGTTGCCCGAGTAGGTTTAGATCACAGGCACCTGTACGAGGAGGTCTTAAAGGCAGGGAGTCCGGCGCCTGTAGTGGGAATCTCGGAAGTGGTCTGGGAGGGAGTGCAGGCGCGGGGACTGGACAACAGGCTCAAGGACCTGAATTGGTTGAGCCTCCATAAGTGCTTGCCGGTACGTTCCATCATGTACCGGTATAGTTTGGTGCAATCCCCCACCTGTCCAAGATCCTCTTGTGGCAGGGAGGAGACTGTGCGCCATGTCTTTTGGGACTGTGCCTTTGCCGGAGTAGTATGGGCTAGGGCACGGGTGTTGTTAGGTTTGGTAAGGGGGGATTTTGTATTGACGTGGGCCAGGTTAGAGAGAGGTGTAGGGAGAGCGAGAGGGACGGATAGGGACAGGTTTCTGCTCTGGCTTCTCATGAGTCTCTTTAAACGGGGGCTGTGGGAAGCCAGGCAGAACATGGTGAAGACAGGGAGAGATTGGGGGGTGGAAGGGATAGTGAGGAGGGTGGAAGGAGATTTGAGGGGGAGGATGAAGAGGGAGGAGAGGAAGTGGGGGCAGCATGCTGCTCGGGAGAGGTGGAAGGGGGGTTTAGGGCTGGGTGTCATTTATATTTGTAAGGGGATAGATTAGCGACGGGGAGATAGGGAAAGGTAGTTTGTAGGGTGACGGGGAGGGAAGATGCTCCCCTGAGGTTTTGTTTGGGGTTTTTGTTTTGTTTAGTTAAATTAAAATACCATTGTTGGAGTATGTATGAAAATTATGAGTTGTAAAGAATGAATGGTATTGAAGGTAATAAATAATTTTTTATAAAAAATAATTAGGTTTCACGTTCCGTTTGTTGTTTTTGTATTTATTAGTTATTTTCATGTATCGCACTTTTCTTCATTAAAGACATGAGTAACCACCACGCTGCATTTCGGTCCGACTCTCTCTCAACAAACGAAGAACGCCGTTACAGAATCACCCACCACACACGGACCGAGCGGCGTGGTTACAGGCAGCGACCGCAGGAAAAGCGAAAGGAGGACGTTATGGACAGCAATGGCATGGAGTATACGACGTGGGAAGAAATCGACAGGTGGGCGGCCAACCCAGAGAGAGTGCAGGAGCCCGCATGGGATTCGCTTGAGCAGTGCGAAGAAGGCTATAGGCGAATGGAGTCGAAAAGGAAAACACTGCGGCGCAGAGCGAAACCCGAAAGTCACCCCAAAAAATTTATTGGGGGGGGGCTCAGGGAGAGAGTGGCAGAGTCAGGAGTCAGACCTGAGCCAACTCTCCCTGTTAATCATGAGGAGCAGCGATATAAGGACTTCTGGTCTTGGGAGATGATATTAGACGGAAGAGGACCCTGGGCTCAGCCTGGTGAATATCGCCGCCCCAAGGAGGAAGCAGAGGCAGCAGGAGATAGGAGCCGGCGATACGAGGGAACACGGTTGGCAAGGAATCCCGAGAAGCAACCCCAAAAAATTATTGGGGGGGGGCTTACAGGGAGTATGGCTATGCCAGGTAGGAGACCTGCGCAAACTCCCTGTGCTTTCCGGTGGGCTAAAGAGACCGGGCAGGCATCGTGTTATGCTAGTGAGCGCACGGTGTCTCCAGTGCGGGTGCATAGCCCGGTACTGTTCATACCAGCCCTTCGTATTTGCCGGGCTAGAGTGGGCATCGAGCCAGGTAAGCATGGGCAGTCTTGGTGCTCAAGAGCTCCAGTGCGCCTGCACGGTCCGGTCTATCCAGAGCCACCTCCACACACCAGTCCTCCGGTAGCAGCTCCCCGCACCAGGCTTCCGTGTCCTCGCTCCAGTATCACCAGTGCCCGCACCACGCATCAGGCCTACAGTGCGCCTCGCCTCTCCTGCTCTGTCGGAGTCTCCCGCCTGTTCAGCACAGCCAGAGCCTTCCTTCCCTCCTGCGCTGTCGGAGTCTCCCGCCTGTTCGGCGCAGCCAGCGTTTTCCTCCTCTCCTGAGCTGTCAGTCTGCAAGGAGCTGTCAGTCTGCAAGGAGCTGCCAGTCTGCAAGGAGCTGTCAGCCTGCAGGGAGCAGTCAGAGCTGTCAGTCTGCATGAAGCATCCAGAACTGCCAGTCTGCAAGGAGCTGCCAGTCTGCAAGGAGCTGCCAGTCTGCAGGGAGCTGCCAGTCTGCAAGGAGCTGCCAGTCTGCAAGGAGCTGCCAGTCTGCAAGGAGCTGCCCGTCTGCAAGGAGCTGCCAGTCTGCAAGGAGCTGTCAGTCTGCAAGGAGCTGTCAGCCTGCATGGAGCAGTCAGAGCTGTCAGTCTGCAAGGAGCTGCCAGTCTGCAGTGAGCTGTCAGTCTGCAAGGAGCGGTCAGTCTGCAAGGAGCTGTCAGTCTGCAAGGAGCTGTCAGCCTGCATGGAGCAGTCAGAGCTTTCAGTCTGCAAAGAGCTGCCAGTCTGCAAGGAGCTGTCAGCCTGCATGGAGCAGTCAGAGCTGTCAGTCTGCATAGAGTAGCTAGATCCGCCAGTCAACCAGAATCTTCCAGATCTGCTAGTCAACCAGAATCTTCCAGATCTGCTAGTCAACCTGAATCTTCCAGATCCGCCAGCCAGCCAGGATCTACCGGAGCCTACTACCTACCTGAGCTTCCTCTCAGTACTGGACTTCCTCTCAGTACTGGGCTTCCCCTCAGTTCCCGGGCTGCCCCTCAGTTCCGGGCTGCCCCTCAGTTCCGGGCTGCCCCTCAGTTCCGGGCTGCCCCTCAGTTCCGGGCTGCCCCTCAGTCCCGGGCTGCCCCTCAGTCCCGAGCTGCCCCTCAGTCCCGAGCTGCCCCTCAGTCCCGAGCTGCCCCTCAGTCCCGAGCTGCCCCTCAGTCCCGAGATGCCCCTCAGTCACGAGCTGCTCCTCAGTTCTGTGGGGTTCTGGGTGAGGACTATTAGGCCATGGTCGGCGGCGAGGGTGGATCAGGCCAGGGTGTGACATGGGTTATTGTGTTGTCGTATTGGTTTTTTTTGTAGGCATTGGGATTGTGGTTGATTAGGGGTGTGTCGAGTGTAGGCTTGGCTGCCTGAGGCGGTTCTCGATCAGGGTCAGGTGCTTCTCGTTGCCTCTGATTGGGAACCGTATTTAGGTAGCCTGAGTTTGCTTTGTATTTCGTGGGTGATTGTTCCTGTCTCTGTGTAGTTTCACCAGATAGGCTGTAATTAGGTTTCACGTTCCGTTTGTTGTTTTTGTATTTATTAGTTATTTTCATGTATCGCACTTTTCTTCATTAAAGACATGAGTAACCACCACGCTGCATTTCGGTCCGACTCTCTCTCAACAAACGAAGAACGCCATTACAGTCTGTCAAACAAAAACAATGTGTGCACTAAAATTACAAAACGTTAACTCTGACAGCCCTAAAATATATATACAGTGCCTTGCAAAAGTATTCAGACCCCTTGATTCTTCACATTTTACTGTGTTAAAGTGGGATTAAAATGGATTTAATGATATATTTTTTGTCAGCAATCTACACAAAATACTCTGTAATGTCAAAGTGGGGGAAAAAAGAAAAAAAATCATGACCAAAATATAGTTGTTGCATAAATATTCAGTATTCTTTGTTTAGGCAAGCCTAAATTAGTTCAGGAGTAAAAATATGTCTTAACAAATCATATATTAAAAGGGGTTGACATGATTTTTCTATGACTAACACTTCCTCTGTCCCCATACATGGGCCTTCTGAATGGCGCAGTGGTCTAAGGCACTGCATTGAAGTGCTAGAGGCGTCACTTCAGACGATCCCGGGCTTTATCACAACTGGCCTTGATTGGAAGTCCCATAGGGCGGTGCACAATTGGCCCAGCGTCGTCCGGGTTAGGGGAGGGTTTGGCCAGAGTAGGCAGTGATTGTAAATAAGAATTTGTTCTTAATTAACATGCCTAGTTAGATAAAATAATACATAGAACATCATGTTCGAATAATAAGAAGGCAAAACAGTTGAAACTGGAGCAGCAGCACGGCCAGGTGGACTGGGGACAGCAAGGAGTCATCATGTCAGGTAATCCTGGGGCATGGTCCTCCGAGAGAGAGAAGGAGAGAATTAGAGAACGCACACTTAGATTCACATAGGACACCGAATAGGACAGGAGAAGTACTCCAGATATAACAAACTGACCCTAGCCCCCTGACACATAAACTACTGCAGCATAAATACTGGAGGCTGAGACAGGAGGGGTCAGGAGACACTGTGGACCCATCCGAGGACACCCCCGGACAGGGCCAAACAGGAAGGATATAACCCCACCCACTTTGCCAAAGCACAGCCCCCACACCACCAGAGGGATATCTTCAACCACCAACTTACCATCCTGAGACAGGGGCGAGTATAGCCCACAAAGATCTCCTCCATGGCACAACCCAAGGGGGGGGCGCCAACCCAGACAGGATGACCACATCAGTGAATCAACCCACTCAGGTGACGAACCCCTTCCAGGGACGGCATGAGAGGGCCCCAGTAAGCCAGTGACTCAGCCCCTGTAATAGGGTTAGAGGCAGAGAATCCCAGTGGAAAGAGGGGAACCGGCCAGGCAGAGACAGCAAGGGCGGTTCGTTTCTCCAGAGCCTTTCCGTTCACCTTCCCACTCCTGGGCCAGACTACACTCAATCATATGACCCACTGAAGAGATGAGTCTTCAGTAAAGACTTAAAGGTTGAGACCGAGTTTGCGTCTCTGACATGGGTAGGCAGACCGTTCCATAAAAATGGAGCTCTATAGGAGAAAGCCCTGCCTCCAGCTGTTTGCTTAGAAATTCTAGGGACAATTAGGAGGCCTGCGTCTTGTGACCACAGCGTACGTGTAGGTATGTACGGCAGGACCAAATCAGAGAGATAGGTAGGAGCAAGCCCATGTAATGCTTTGTAGGTTAGCAGTAAAACCTTGAAATCAGCCCTTGCTTTGACAGGAAGCCAGTGTAGAGAGGCTAGCACTGGAGTAATATGATCACATTTTTTGGTTCTAGTCAGGATTCTAGCAGCCGTATTTAGCACCAACTGAAGTTTATTTAGTGCTTTATCCGGGTAGCCGGAAAGTAGAGCATTGCAGTAGTCTAACCTAGAAGTGACAAAAGCATGGATAAATTTTTCTGCATCATTTTTGGACAGAAAGTTTCTGATTTTTTCAATGTTACGTAGATGGATAAAAGCTGTCCTTGAAATGGTCTTGATATGTTCTTCAAAAGAGAGATCAGGGTCCAGAGTAATGCCGAGGTCCTTCACAGTTTTATTTGAGACGACTGTACAACCATTAAGATTAATTGTCAGATTCAACAGAAGATCTCTTTGTTTCTTGGGACCTAGAACAAGCATCTCTGTTTTGTCCGAGTTTAAAAGTAGAAAGTTTGCAGCCATCCACTTCCTTATGTCTGAAACACATGCTTCTAGCAAGGGCAATTTTGGGGCTTCACCATGTTTCATTGAAATGTACAGCTGTGTGTCATCCGCATAGCAGTGAAAGTTAACATTATGTTTTCGAATTACATCCCCAAGAGGTAAAATATATAGTGAAAACAATAGTGGTCCTAAAACGGAACCTTGAGGAACACCGAAATTTACAGTTGATTTGTCAGAGGACAAACCATTCACAGAGACAAACTGATATCTTTCCGACAGATAAGATCTAAACCAGGCCAGAACTTGTCCGTGTAGACCAATTTGGGTTTCCAATCTCTCCAAAAGAATGTGGTGATTGATGGTATCAAAAGCAGCACTAAGGTCTAGGAGCACGAGGACAGATGCAGAGCCTCGGTCCGATGCCATTAAAATGTCATTTACCACCTTCACAAGTGCCGTCTCAGTGCTATGATGGGGTCTAAAACCAGACTAAAACATTTCGTATACATTGTTTGTCTTCAGGAAGGCAGTAAGTTGCTGCGCAACAGCCTTTTCAAAAAATTTTGAGAGGAATGGAAGATTCGATATAGGCCGATAGTTTTTTATATTTTCTGGATCAAGGTTTGGCTTTTTCAAGAGAGGCTTTATTACTGCCACTTTTAGTGAGTTTGGTACACATCCGGTGGATAGAGAGCCGTTTATTATGTTCAACATAGGAGGGCCAAGCACAGGAAGCAGCTCTTTCAGTAGTTTAGTTGGAATAGGGTCCAGTATGCAGCTTGAAGGTTTAGAGGCCATGATTATTTTCATCATTGTGTCAAGAGATATATTACTAAAACACTTGAGCGTCTCTCTTGATCCTAGGTCCTGGGAGAGTTGTGCAGACTCAGGATAACTGAGCTTTGAAGGAATACGCAGATTTAAAGAGGAGTCCGTAATTTGCTTTCTAATAATCATAATCTTTTCCTCAAAGAAGTTCATGAATTTATCACTGCTAAAGTGAAAGTCATCCTCTCTTGGGGAATGCTGCTTTTTAGTTAGCTTTGCGACAGTATCAAAAAGGAATTTCGGATTGTTCTTATTTTCCTCAATTAAGTTTGAAAAATAGGATGACCGAGCAGCAGTAAGGGCTCTTCGGTACTGTCTTTCCAAGCTAGTCGGAAGACTTCCAGTTTGGTGTGGCGCCATTTCCGTTCCAATTTTATGGAAGCTTGCTTCAGAGCTCGGGTATTTTCTGTGTACCAGGGAGCTAGTTTCTTATGAGAAATGTTTTTAGTTTTTAGGGGTGCAACTGCATCTAGGGTATTGCGCAAGGTTAAATTGAGTTCCTCAGTTAGGTGGTTAACTGATTTTTGTCCTCTGGCGTCCTTGGGTAGACAGAGGGAATCTGGAAGGACATCAAGGAATCTTTGTGTAGTCTGTGAATTTATAGCACGACTTTTGATGTTCCTTGGTTGGGGTCTGAGCAGATTATTTGTTGCAATTGCAAACGTAATAAAATGGTGGTCCGATAGTCCAGGATTATGAGGAAAAACATTAAGATCCACAACATTTATTCCATGGGACAAAACTAGGTCCAGCGTATGACTGACAGTGAGTGGGTCCAGAGACATGTTGGACAAAACCCACTGAGTCGATGATGGCTCCGAAAGCCTTTTGGAGTGGGTCTGTGGACTTTTCCATGTGAATATTAAAGTCACCAAAGATTAGAATATTATCTGCTATGACTACAAGGTCCGATAGGAATTCAGGGAATTCAGGAACGCTGTATATGGCCCAGGAGGCCTGTAAACAGTAGCTATAAAAAGTGATTGAGTAGGCTGCATAGATTTCATGACTAGAAGCTCAAAAGACGAAAATGTCATTTTTTTTGGTAAATTTTAATTTGCTATCGTAAATGTTAGCAACACCTCCGCCTTTGCGGGATGCACGGGGGATATGGTCACTAGTGTAGCCAGGAGGTGAGGCCTCATTTAACACAGTAAATTCATCAGGCTTAAGCCATGTTTCAGTCAGGCCAATCACATCAAGATTATGATCAGTGATTAGTTCATTGACTATAATTGCCTTTGAAGTAAGGGATCTAACATTAAGTAGCCCTATTTTGAGATGTGAGGTATCATGATCTCTTTCAATACTGACAGGAATGGAGGTGGTCTTTATCCTAGTGAGATTGCTAAGGCGAACACCGCCATGTTTAGTTTTGCCCAAACCAGGTCGAGGCACAGACACGGTCTCAATGGTGATAGCTGAGCTGACTACACTGACTATGCTAGTGGCAGACTCCGCTATGCTGGCAGGCTGGCTAACAGCCTGCTGCCTGGCCTGCACCCTATTTCATTGTGGAGCTAGAGGAGTTAGAGCCCTGTCTATGTTGGTAGATAAGATGAGAGCAGCCCTCCAGCTAGGATGGAGTCCGTCACTCCTCAGCAGGTCAGGCTTGGTCCTGTTTGTGGGTGAGTCCCAGAAAGAGGGCCAATTATCTACAAATTCTATCTTTTGGGAGGGGCAGAAAACAGTTTTCAACCAGCGATTGAGTTGTGAGACTCTGCTGTAGAGCTCATCACTCCCCCTAACTGGGAGGGGGCCAGAGACAATTACTCGATGCCGACACATCTTTCTAGCTGATTTACACGCAGAAGCTATGTTGGTGATCTCTGACTGTTTCATCCTAACATCGTTGGTGCCGACGTGGATAACAATATCTCTATACTCTCTACACTCGCCAGTTTTAGCTTTAGCCAGCACCATCTTCAGATTAGCCTTAACGTCCGTAGCCCTGCCCCCCGGTAAACAGTGTATGATCGCTGGATGATTCGTTTTAAGTCTAATACTGCGGGTAATGGAGTCGCCAATGACTAGAGTTTTCAATTTGTCAGAGCTAATGGTGGGAAGCATCGGCGTCTCAGACCCCGTAACGAGAGGAGTAGAGACCAGAGAAGACTCGGCCTCTGACTCCGACTCTCTGCTTAATGGGGAAAACTGGTTGAAAGTTTCTGTCGGCTGAATGAGCGACACCGGTTGAGCGTTCCTACAGCATTTCCTTCCAGAAACCGTGAGAAAGTTGTCCGGCTGCGGGGACTGTGCCAGGGGATTTATACTACTATCTGTACTTACTGGTGGCACAGACGCTGTTTCATCCTTTCCTACACTGAAATTTCCCTTGCGTAACGATTGCGTCTGAAGCTGGGCTTGCAGCACAGCTATCCTCGCCGTAAGGCGAGTACAGCGACTGCAATTAGAAGGCATCATGTTAATGTTACTACTTAGCTTCGGCTGTTGGAGGTCCTGACGAATCGTGTCCAGATAAAGCGTCCGGAGTGAAAAAGTTGAGGAAAAAAATAAATATATATATATATATAAACGGTAATTAAAAGTAAAAACCGTAAAGTTGTCAGGTAGCAAAATAGGTTGGCAACAAAACTCACAGCAACTCGAAAACAAGTCTGCAAGTTGTGCTTAAAATGCTATGGTCCTATTATACACTGAGTGTTGCTGGGTTTTTCACAGCCAACAGTTTCCCATGTATCAAGAATGGTCCACAACCCAAAGGACATCCAGCCGACTTGACACAACTATGGAAAGCATTGGAGTCAACATGGGCCAGCATCCCTGTGGAATGCTTACGACACCTTGTAGAGTCCATACCCCAATGAATTTAGGCTGTTCTGAGGGCAAAAGGAGGGAAATATACTCTCTGTATTTCTAAGTGAACTAAATCTAAGTGAGGCTTCCAAGCAGAGTCCTTTAGAGAAACGTCAGACAATAGAAACACTTCTTCTGCTCTATGCAGACCACCTTGGTTGGCTTATTTATTGCAGATCAATGCTGTCATTTTATAAGCATCAGTATGAAAATCCCTATATTACCTCTGAATTATCAACCCTTCCAGAATGAATGAAGAATGATGTTGTCGTTAAAGTCTGCATAACAACAAACTGAAAGTTCTTTGTTCTTTTGAAATGACCTCCACAATAGATGTGGAAGGAAAAAAGAACAAACCAATGAGGGACAACGTGTTTTTGGAAAACATCTAAGCTGCATGATATCTTTATTAAAAAACAGAGCTCCTTGACGGTCTTCTGGAGAATCAACATTTACATCAGTTTAACTATTACACACAAAGAAAGCAGCCACACACAACTATAACAGCATTCATTTTTAAAGTGCACATTTGGACTTTCCTATTCAAACCTTTGATTAAATGGGCTGAACAGTTAAAGTACAGTTGTATGTTTAGCAAAATCTTCAAAAAGCAAATAGATAAAACATCTGTCAACAATACTGTATGTCTACATCAATGCCACATATATTTGTCATGTGAACAAAAAGTATAATGAGTGAGACAAGTAAAAACATATTGTTGTACCACACTGTGTACAGATGAAAGCCATAATCATTCCTCTTTCATTTTCATTTTCAAACATGACCTGCAACAGAAACATCTGATAATGCCAATGAAAGCCAGCAGAGTAAATAACACAACAGTCAGTAAAAAGACCATTACATCTACAGAGTGGTACGAGTACCAGGGCATTCTGTAGGACTCTGTACGCAGGTGAGCAGCACCTTTGTGTCTCATGACAAACTCAATCCAGAAGAGGGCAGTGTCCAGGGGCTCCATTGGCACGTCCCTGTGTAGCCTGGAGAGTCTCTGCATGTTCGTCCTGTAGGATGGCTCATCCAGAACTTCCTGTAAGGCCTGGGAGAATATGTTTCTATCTAGTGTTGCTAAATCCACAACCTTTGCTACACCCTTCGCTTTCATTCTAGAAAGATTGTCCGTTTGGTCGAACACCAGAGGAAGGCCTACTATTGGAACACTGTGGTAGATAGCCTCGAAAATCCCATTTGTTCCTCCGTGAGCTACAAACAGCCTTGTCATAGGGTGTCCTAAAAGATCATTCTGAGGCATCCAGTCAACTAGTAAGGTGTTGTTACCCAGAGTAGCTGGCCTGTCTCCTTTGTACCTCCAGATTACCTTCTGAGGCAGTTGGGCAAAAGCAACAGCTATCTCATCAGCTATATCATGTGGAAGCTGCCCAATTAAAGTCCCCAAAGACATGATAATGACTCCATGCACCCCAGAACTCTGAACAAACTCCTCTAGTTCTTGGGGAAGAGGCTTGGCAGGTTTACATTGGAACCCTCCCATATATATAACATTAGGCATGGTGGGACGAGGGAACTCAAACACAAAGTCAACTCTCATGAGCCATAAATCAGCAGCTTGAAACAATGAGAGGTAGTCGACCTCAGGACCAAAGTAACGACTAACTAAAGCAGAATAATGAGGTCCCATTGTCTGTCTGTACAGATACTGCCTGATGATATAAACAAGGAAGTTACGGACCCTCTGAAAAAAACTCATCTTGTCTGTTAACTCTGCAGCAGGAATTGGAACATAAGATAGCGGTGAGGGAGCAATAACAAAATGACCCTCACCGCCTATAGTCCATCTAACATTGAAAACAAGTGGCACATTTAAATAGTGCGCCAGCACAACGCCTCCCCCATTTAATGGGTCTGTCAGAACCAAGTCATACTTGGTTTCTCTAATAGACTGCATCAACTGTTTATTCTCTAACATTTTGATTATCATCTCACACACTTTGCGGTGAATTTCTAAAAACCCGTCCTTCAACTCCATGTCCAAACTAAAACGAGTCCAAGCAGAGTTTCCCTCCCTCTTTATCTGTATTAGTCTTGACACAAATGAGCGAAAGAATTCCTCATCAGCTCCACCTGGAATATCAATTGTGATTGAACTGTAGTGAGGGGAGGTTTCCTTGATGTACCAGCTGTCTGATGGCCGTACTACTGACACACTGTGACCTCTTGAATGCAGCGCTTCAATAATGACCTTCATGTTGACCCAGTGGCTGCCGTCTTGAGGAAACACCAGGACTTTCCCACCATGGACAGCAGGAATAGAGAGAGTCAACAGAGTAACAATGAAGATACCAGGGAGACACATCTTCACTAGCTGCTTCACATAAGCATGCATCAATTTTATCTGAAATATACAAAAATAAGGTCAAATAAATCTAATACTACGTTTCTTTTCTTTAGGCTACAAATAAGTTCCTACACTGTCCACAATATTGATTGGCCTACTTTAAAGTTTAGCCAAGTTATGTCAAAAGGTTGATTAAGTAATACAGTATAATATTTCACTCTGTCACAGAAATACTTTTTTTACATGAGGCATTTTAAAAACAGGCTTGATTGTGACCGCTTAATTATATATTTTTCGCTACAAATAAGTCCCTACACTATCCACAATACTGATACTTTCAAGTTTAAACAACTTTTCATAAGAAAAGATTGATCACGTAATACAGTATAATCTTTCATTCTGAGAGATCAATTATTTTCTTTTCCAATATAAATGTCTATTGAACGTTAGGAAATAGTCCAATTCTGTAGATTTTGCCGAGGTGAAACCTATTTCACATCCTAATGTTAGGCTACAGGTTAACATTGTATTATATTTAGCAGTAGCTCCGAATAAACAATCTATCGTGAGTGTGAACAAACAACGTCACGACAGAATCAATTCATGCGGTACCTAATTTAATTGAAGGCTTACGTTCCGGTTTTCATCCAAAGAGAGCCCGTCTGTCTATAAATCAGTTCGAAGGTATTTGCAATAATCTCGGAAATCAGAGAAGAAGAGGCGAAATCAGTAGTCTCTAGACATCCGTGTTGGCTCCCACAATTTTCAAATTCTCCTGCTATTTCTGTGTTTCAAGGCCGTAGACTTGTCAGCATATAGAATGGGTGGGTTCGATCCGACCGCTTTTATCAAGTCGCTCACCACCTTTCAAAGCGTATTGCGTAATGACAGGGCCGGTCCTGAACGTTCTGCAGCCCTTGCCGAGACAAAAATCTGCCCCCCCCCCCCCCCCCCCCCCTATTTTTTATCAGCTAAAAGTTGGAGGAATAGAACATAATAGCAGCCCAAATAATAAGCCTATGCTACAAATTAAACACAGTTTAACACATCTCGTTAGTGGGCTATATTATCAGTTCAATGTCAATAACATAGCCTAATATTTTCAATCTGATTACATTGATAAAATCACCAATGCCCTGGATGTTCTGCCGCCCTAGCCTAGACAAGAATAATTACATTTTAGCATTGGCGGAAATCCCCCGTCCTCCCTCATCCTGGGAAAAATATGATTTGAATAATTTCAAATTTGAATAATGATTTCAATAATATGAATAATACGCAATGAAAGCACTTGTGCTGGTTATAGACACTTAATAGCGCGTTTTTAAGTTTCAAAAGAATGAGACCCCCGCCCTTTGCCTCACAATGGTTTGATCCACTGCCTCCCAGCACTGAGCAGTGGCACAAGATGCAGGTACTGTGCATGTGTGGGAATCTGACAGTGTCTGTCATTGGTGGCTGACATCTAGTAAGTAGTTGAAACAAAGGATATGTTAGACATTTCTTTACTTCTACCACTCAATACAAGAAAACACATTTATAACCATCACCAGTCTTAATTTTCACTGCATTAAATTACAGGTCACTCTCTATGTTAGCTAGTGGTTAGCAACATTAAATTGCAGGTCACTCTCTTATGTTAGCTAGCGGTTAGCAACATTAAATTACTGGTCACTCTCTATGTTAGCTAGCGTTTAGCAACATTAAATTACTGGTCACTCTCTATGTTAGCTAGCGGTTAGCAACATTAAATTACAGGTCACTCTCCATGTTAGCTAGCGGTTAGCAACAGTTTGCTAGCTATCTACAGTAACATCAACCAGTGTTTGCAGCTATTTGAATTTGAGTCAATGAGAGAAGTTAGCAATGCAATGTAGTGTTCCTTAGCTGGCAAGGTAACAGAGGGTTCGTGTCTACCGTCTGAAAGACATTCAATGCACGTAACTAACGTGAGGTTAATCCAATCAATCGCACCATAGCGATGTTGTTTTGTGTTGGCAGGGTTCACACACACACAATAGCTGAATTTGCAGAGCTAGCGAGCAAACTAAAGCAAACATTAACTATCAAGCTAGATAGTACCTATTCCATTTTATGTGGCGTAGTCAAAGATGGAATCTTTGCTATTGTCTGTTTATTCCAAGATCAGCATGCAGCTGTAGTGCTTCAAAGTCCCTGTGATAAGGTTAGCGATAAACTGAACCGTTGTCTTAAATATCTGTAATGGTCTCATTGCAAAAGCAAAAATTGTCGCTAGGGGACTTTAAAGTACCTGTGTGCGGATCTTGGAGTAAACTGACGATAGCAAAGATTATATAGCAAACACCACAGAAATGAGATGCCCATCTCCTACTGTAAATAACCTGCACACTGTGTGTGTAGCCAGCCAGCCAGGTAGAAAAATGAAAAAAAAGACAGACATCAGAGTATTTTTTCAGTACACCAAAACGCAAGGTAAGAACCCTAGTAGCCTAATATCTCAAAGACTAGTTGATAAAATGCTCATAAGAAAGAAGTGAAATGGAAATGTTTCACAATGATGTCACTGGGCAGAGCAGGCAACAGACAGCAGAGCTGGGGACAGATGGGCAGGGACATACTGGCAGAGGCTGATAGGCAGGGACAGACTGGCAGAGACAATGCCATGGATACCCTCACTCTCAACTTAAACTGGTGACTGAACTAAGATTTGTTTAAGCCAATGGTATTGCTGTTGTGATTAATTGTGTAGTTTTTGGTACCGGTAGGTAGGAGTACGGCAACACCTTACAGACTGTGAGGCAGTGAGGGTGGTGAAAGGGAAAGAGCCAGGGAGAGAGACTTCAGAGGACAGTGTCACAGCCACGGCAGGACCAGGTGTCAACCTTGTTGCCAGCAGCACCAGTATAGGGGACAGTGGCACAGCCACGGCAGGATCAGGTGTCAACCTTGTTGCCAGCTGCACCAGTATAGGGGACAGTGTCACAGCCACGGCAGGACCAGGTGTCACCCTTGTTGCCAGCTGCACCAGTATAGGGGACAGTGTCACAGCCACGGCAGGACCAGGTGTCACCCTTGTTGCCAACTGCACCAGTATAGGGAACAGTGGCACAGCCACGGCAGGACCAGGTGTCAACCTTGTTGCCAGGTGCACCAGTATAGGGGACAGTGTCACAGCCACGGCAGGACCAGGTGTCAACCTTGTTGCCAGCAGCACTAGTATAGGGGACAGTGGCACAGCCACGGCAGGACCAGGTGTCAAACTTGTTGCCAGCAGCACCAGTATAGGGGACAGTGGCACAGCCACGGCAGGACCAGGTGTCAACCTTGTTGCCAGCAGCACCAGTATAGGGGACAGTGGCATAGCCACGGCAGGCCCAGGTGTCAACCTTGTTGCCAGCAGCACCAGTATAGGGGACAGTGGCACAGCCACGGCAGGACCAGGTGTCAACCTTGTTGCCAGCTGCACCAGTATAGGGGACAGTGTAACAGCCACGGCAGGACCAGGTGTCACCCTTGTTGCCAGCAGCACTAGTATAGGGGACAGTGGCACAGCCATGGCAGGACCAGGTGTCAAACTTGTTGCCAGGTGGACCCGTGTATAGGGGACAGTGTCACAGCCACGGCAGGACCAGGTGTCACCCTTGTTGCCAGCTGCACCAGTATAGGGAACAGTGGCACAGCCACGGCAGGACCAGGTGTCAACCTTGTTGCCAGCAGCACCAGTATAGGGGACAGTGGCACAGCCACGGCAGGACCATGTGTCAACCTTGTTGCCAGCTGCACCAGTATAGGGGACAGTGGCACAGCCACGGCAGGACCAGGTGTCAACCTTTTTGCCAGCTGCACCAGTATAGGGGACAGTGTCACAGCCACGGCAGGACCAGGTGTCAACCTTGTTGCCAGCAGCATCAGTATAGGGGACAGTGGCACAGCATTGTCCAGTTACCTCAGTGATGGCACAAAACCATATAAGCCACACCCACAATTTATAGATCCGCAAACTCTTGCCTACAGAGTGTTGACCTTTCAAGAGAGATGGTTTTGTGATTTCCTCTGGCTACATTATAAATGTCTTTTCACTGTAGCCAAGGGTTTTCAAGCCAGCCATCTTTTGGCCAAAGAGCGGATGCTGCCTTCATTAGTGCAGGATTTAGGAAGTGGAGAAAAGCCATTGTAAAATTCACAGCACATCAAAACTGCCAAACCCACCGCCAATTTGTAACTTTAACAGCACACCAGCTAAATCTAATCAGTGTCCAGTTATCCAGCGCGTGGGGTTAACAGCAGAAATGACGAAAGCTACCTTGCACTGTATGAGAAAGCAACGGCATTGATTGACTCCAATGAATCCATTGAGACACACTCAAGACGATTTGCTGGCAAAGCAGTGGATCACTATAGGGCAGAATTCTTTTAAGTGTTGCATGGTGTGCAGGTTCAGTTTGGTGACCATTTTGACGAGGACAGTCTAAACGTCCTGCAAAAGTTGGAAAGAGCGCTTCTTACGGGGGAGTTGGATGAGTCTCTAGATCAGTACCCTAAGTTGAACATAGATTCTCTTTCAGTGCAGTTGCCTCGCTTTTGCAACAAATACCCCTATAGCAGCCGTGGAGAGGCAGCAGAGATCCACAGGAGGCTTCCAGTGGAGGTGCGGGAATTGGTTGACCAAGTTGAGGTGCTGATCAGAATTTGGTTTGTGGTGCCAGTGTCTTCATGTGAGGCTGAGAGGAGTTTAAGTGCACTCCATAGTTTAAAGACTTGGTTACGGGCCAGCATGGGCCAAGAGAGACTAAACGGTGTAGTTATCTGTAATGTACATAAAGACAGGCTGGACAGTCAAGAGGGAAAATATCTGCCAGCAATTTGTTGGATCCATTGGAACCCACAAACATATGTTTGGTTCTTTTGTTCAGTAGTGTGTATAGTAGTGGTTCTCAACCTTTTTTGGGTACAGGAACCCCTGCATATTTTGAGGCAAGGTTTTGAGCGGTCCTCGAGACCTCCACCCCCTCTATATTATATGTAAAGTTACTGGAATCCTTGTGGTGCTGAATACATTCATTACACTTTTTATTTCACGAACCCCTTGCAATTACACCAGGGACCCCTAGGGGTCCACGGACCACTGTTTGAGAACCCCTGATGTATAGTATGATATTTGTTCTTTTGTTTAGTGGTTTTTAGTACATGACAGTACACTTACTAATGATTTATTTTGTTATTTTATTTCAAATTGCAGACTTTGTGTGACATACTTGTCCATAGCTGCTGTTTGAAGAGTTGAGACACTGACTGAACAATAAATACATATTTTTGAAGGATATTTTGGTTGATTTATTTGGGTTATTCCTTGAAGTAGTTCTTTCACTTTTAAAACTGTACTTATTTTTAGCTTTTTGTTCTTTTCAAGCTATTGTAGTAGACTCAGGACAGTAGCACATATTTAATGACTATATAAATGTATCAGAAAAAGTTAAATAAATAGGTCAATTCAATACGGATACCAACTAAGTTGTCATTCTGGAAGGTTCTCCCATGGCACTTTCAAAAGTTACTTTTCCTACCCAGATGCAGAAAACTGTAAGCTTCAACTGCTGGCTACTCGTCCGTTGTACAGTGGCTTGCAAAAGTATTCACTTGACATTTTTCCTATTTTGCTGTCTTACAACCTGGAATTAAAATAGATTTTTGGTGGGGGTTCGTATAATTTGAAGAACAAGAAATAAACAAGAAATAAGAGAAAAAAAACTGAAAACTTGAGCGTGCATAACTATTCACCCCCCAAAGTCAATACTTTGTAGAGACACCTTTAGCAACAATTACAGCTGCAAGTCTCTTAGGGTTTGTCTCTGTAAGTTTGGCACATCTAGCCACTGACCACCCCTGCCACTCCTTTCCTTCAAGTTGTATGGGTTGCAACTTTGTGATGGTTCTCAATGGAGATTATTTTAGATGAGATCACACCATGTTCATTGTATTTATGAAAACTGCACCCATATACAGTGTACAGTACCATTGCCACCTACTGGCCTTTCTTGGTATTGCTGCCACAAAGAAACACAGTGGGAAAAATAGTTAAGCCCGCACAAAGAGCAGGCGGGCCTACCGGCTTAAAGAGCCCAACTAATCAACCTCAACAAGGAACAGGTGAAACTAAACAGACAAAACAAACAGAAAAGGGAAAAGGGATCGGTGGCAGCTAGTAGGCCGGTGACGACGACCGCCGAGCGCCACCCGAACAGGGAGAGGAGCCACCTTCGATAGGAGTCGCGACAGTACTCTCTCCACCTGCCCATTACTCTCGGGGTGATAACCGGAGGTCAAGCTGACCAAGAACCCCAGACGTTCCATAAACACCCTCCACACTCGGGACGTGAACTGGGGACCCTGATCAGAGACGATGCCCTTGGGCACCCCGTAGTGCCGGAAGACGTGGGTAAATAGAGCATCCACAGTCTGTAGGGCCGTAGGGAGACCGGGCAACGGGAGGAGACGGCAGGACATAGAAAACCGAACCACAACAACCAGGACCATGGTGTTCCCCTGAGACGGGGGAAGATCGGTAAGGAAAACCACCGACAGGTGAGACCACGGCCGGTGTGGAACGGGGAGGGGTTGTAACTTCCCTCTAGGAAGGTGCCTAGGAGCCTTACTCTGGGCGCACACCGAACAGGAAGAGACATAGAATCTCACATCTCTAGCCAAGGTGGGCCACCAGTACTTCCCCCTAAGACCCCGCACTGTCCTCGCCACACCAGGATGACCCGAAGAGGGTAGTGTGTGAGCCCACCGAATCAATTGATCATGAACACCAAGCGGCACGTACTTGCGACCTGTAGGACATTGTGGAGGCGCAGGTTCCAACCGTAACGCCCGCTCAATGTCTACGTCCACCTCCCATACCACCGGTGCCACCAGCCTAGAGGCTGGAAGGATGGGAGTAGGATCGATGGGACGATCCTCTGTCTCATAGAGACGGGACAGAGCGTCGGCCTTCGTGTTCAGGGAACCTGGTCTATACCAGATTGTGAACCTAAATCGGGTGAAGAACATGGCCCACCTTGCCTGACACGGATTCAGTCTCCTCACTGCCCGGATATACTCCAGATTCTGGTGGTCAGTCCAGATGAGGAAAGAGTGCCTAGCCCCCTCAAGCCAGTGTCTCCACACCTTCAGGGCCTTTTCCACAGCTAACAACTCCAGGTCCCCCACATCATAGTTACGCTCCGCCGGGCCGAACTTCCTCGAAAAGAAAGTGCAGGGGCGGATTTTCGGTTGCGTACCCAAGCGCTGTGATAGCACGGCACCCCCCCCCCCCCAGCCTCGGACGCGTCCACCTCCACTATGAACGCTAATGAGCGGTCCGGGTGCGCCAACACGGGCGCATCAGTGAACAGCGCCTTCAACCGATTGAAGGCTCTGTCAGCCTCTGCTGACCACCGTAAACGCACCGGCTCCCCCTTCAGCAGTGAGGTAATGGGGGCCGCTACCTGGCCAAAACCCCGGATAAACCTCCGGTAGTAATTGGCAAACCCTGAAAACCGCTGCACCTCCTTCACCGTGGTTGGAGTCGGCCAATTACGCATGGCCTTAACACAGTCACACTCAATCACCACCCCCGAGGTGGAAATGCGATAACCCAGGAAGGAGACGGCTCGTTTGGAGAACACACACTTCTCAGCCTTGACGTATAGGTCATGCTCCAGCAGTCTCCCAAGCACCTTGCGCACCAGAGACACATGCGCTGCACGTGTGGTGCAAAATTATACGCGCTCCTGAGGTCCAGTTTCATGAAAAACTGCGCTCTGTGAAATGATTCCACAGCCGTAGCGATGAGAGGTAGCGGGTAACTAAACCCCACTGTGATAGAATTGAGACCACTATCATCAATGCACGGACGCAGACCTCCCTCCTTTTTCTTCACAAAAAAGAAACTTGAGGAGACGGGTGAAATGGAGCGCCGAATGTACCCCTGTCCCAGAGATTCCATGACATATGGCTCCATAGCCAACGTTTCCTCCTGTGACAATGGGTACACGTGACCCCTGGGAAGCGCAGCGTTGACCTCGAGGTTTATCGCACAATCCCCCTGTTGATGAGGTGATAATTTAGTCGCCCTCTTCTTACAGAAGGCGATAGCCAAATCGGCATATTCAGAGGGAATGCGCACAGTGGAAACCTGGTCTGGACTCTCCACCGACATGGCACCAATGGAAACTCCCATAAACCTACCTGAACTCTCCTCTGACCACCCCTGGAGAACCCCCTGTCTCCACGAAATCCTGGGATTGTGACTGGCCAGAAAGGGGCCCCCCAGCACCACTGGAAATGCAGGTGAATCGATAAGGAAGAGACTAATCCGCTCCCTATGATTCACCTGCGTTACCATGTCCAGTGGAACCGTGGCCTCCCTGACCAGCTCTGACCCTAATTGCCGGCTATCTAGGGGGTGCACGGGGAAGGGGGGATCTATCGGCACCAGCGGAATTCCCAGCTTGAGGGCGAGTCCTCGATCCATAAAGTTCCCAGCTGCGCCTGAATCGACTAGCGCCTTATGCTGGGAAGAGGGAGAAATATCAAGGGAAAATTTTTTATATAAACATGTGACCAACAGGGGGCTCTGGGTGAGTTTGATGCTGACTCACCTGGGGTGACCGAGAAGTGTTCTGCCTGCCCTCTCGACTCCCAGAGGGCTCCTCCCCCTCCGGTTCCCCTTGAAGCTCCCCCCTAACTCCATAGGAATGGGAGCGAGAGGGCTAGGAAGTGCGCTGGAGCCGGCCGCCGGGGGAGGAGTGGGCGGACTCGTCGGAGGAGCCTGAGGTGAAGTGGGGAGACCACTCCTCTCCCATCGGTCCGTTCTCTCCATCATCTGGTCCATCACAAACCCAATCCGATGGAGGATGGTGGTGTGATGGAGGACACGTTCCTCCATCGATGGGAGAAGGTGGCCGCTACTCCATGCTCTTGGTGTGGGCTTCTGTAACGATCTAGTCATAGTGGGTGCGGAGTCAGGCGCAGGAGGCAGAAAGTTCAGGATAGCGTTTATTACGCACAGGGAAAAAAAATAAGAAGAACCTGATGGTCGCTCTGACAAAGCTCTAGAGTTCCTCTGTGGAGATGGGAGATACAACAAATTGGAATTCGTAACATATCATACGAAATGGATGATGGACATCCACAAATGAATGCATGCCATACAAAACGTAACATATCATACTAAATGGACTGTCTTGGATTTATGTACAGAATAATACAACATGCTCTGAGACCAGGTTGCAGCCTGGGAAATCCCAGAACTGGTGCAACATCACTGGAACATTGTTAATGTGGAAATCAACCCGTCTGCCTAGGATGACTAAAATGATCCTGAATTAATCGTGAATATTGATGAGTAAGAAAGTTACACAGGGTCAAAGATCATACCTCCAGACATGCTAACCAATAACAGTGGAGGTCAGCATGTCTTAAGCATAAAGTATGTTATGTTGAACTGGGTGAATAGAATGTGAATAAGTCATCCAATATGCTGTAATAGAAATAAAGTGTAGCTCCCTAATCTTAAACTGCATCAATGATTGCCAATATAGAACTAACTCGTGTTTAATTCTACCCCACATGATAGGGAGAATTGGATAAATTGGAATCTTGCCATATAGATAACATTATGCATGGTGGAAGGGAGCTTACACACAAAGTCATCTCTCATGAGCCATAGATCAGCCCCCTGTAATAACTCATAGAAGTCCAAATCTGGTTGGAAAAACTCATCACAAACAGCCTGGTAATGTGGCTGGAGAGTCAACCTGTCGTAAACAGTAAATAGCAAATAGAAAAGCATATCCTTTACTCTCTCTCTCTGTGAGAGTCATTTTGTCTGAGTGCCCTGATAAAGTTATTGAAATGTACGACATTGGTGATGGAGCAAAAGTTAAATGTCCCTCTCCACTGGTTACCCACCATACATTGTAGACTCAATTGTTTGACAGACCTTGTAACTATGAACAGAAAATCTCTCAATAAGAGAGAGAGTTCAATAAACTCATCTGAGTGAATCAATGTTCCTGTGTTTGGACTTTCACCTTCATGTTGTTTTTAGACTCTCATAAGAATGTTACAGATGAACTACATGTTCCCTCAATCGCCAATCTAATGTGTTCCCGCATATAAATACTTAGGCATTTGGATATGTATGGATTTGACATTAAAAAAGTTGGCTTTTTCTATAGAAACAGATGTTGTCTTTCTCGAAGCAGTAGGAAGCAGGTTATTCAGTCAACCTTTTAGTGAATCAATGTTCCTGTGTTTTTGTGGACTTTCACCTTCATGTTGTTTTTAAACTCTCATAAGAATGTTACATATGAACTACCTGTTCACTCATTCTCCAATCTAATGTGTTCCTGGATATGTATGGATTTGACATAAAAGGCACAGGTAGATGAGCTGGTTAAGAAGTTTTAAAGTTGGCTTTTTCTACAGAAACAGATGGTGTCTTTCTCTAAGCAGTAGGAAGCAGATCATTAGTCATCCTTTGATCTGTTCTTGATTATGGTGATATTATTTATCAAAGTGCAGCTGCTACTACTCTTAAACCTTCAGATGCCATATACCATAGTGGGCTTTGTTTTGTTACAGGTGACAGTTTTGATACTCATCCCTGTATCCTGTATCACAAGTTTGGCTGAACGTCGCTAAAGACCTGTAGATCTCTACATTACTCCCTTTATATTTACAAGGCCCTACTTCATAAACTTCCATCTTATCTAACTTGGCTGTTGAAGTATACACACCTGAGTTGCCTAACCCTTTCACAGGATTGGTTAACTGTTGAGGTTCCTAGGGTTTCCAAAGCTAGGTAAATCTGCTAGGTAAATCTGCTTTTAGTTTTAATGAACCATATTGAATGCACCATTTGCAAATGTATAACGTTTAATACAGAGATTGTTTCTCTCTCTATATCAATTGCATTCTTTATGATTGGCTTTACAAATTCCTCATCCATAGCATCAGTGACAGGTATTGTAAAAGAACTGTAGTAGGATGACTCTTGTTTGATGTACCAGCTTTTTGTTGGTGTGTCCCTGAGAGTGAAGAGCCTTGATCAGAATGTCCATGTTAACCCATTGACTTCCCTCCCCGGGAAAGACCAGCAACATCCCACCATGGCAAACTGAACCACACGTAATCAACAGAATTATCATTAGGCACAAAGTCATGTTTCCAATATATGTTATCATTTATATGATATACAGTGCCTTGCGAAAGTATTCGGCCCCCTTGAACTTTGCGACCTTTTGCCACATTTCAGGCTTCAAACATAAAGATATAAAACTGTATTTTTTTGTGAAGAATCAACAACAAGTGGGACACAATCATGAAGTGGAACGACATTTATTGGATATTTCAAACTTTTTTAACAAATCAAAAACTGAAAAATTGGGCGTGCTAAATTATTCAGCCCCTTTACTTTCAGTGCAGCAAACTCTCTCCAGAAGTTCAGTGAGGATCACTGAATGATCCAATGTTGACCTAAATGACTAATGATGATAAATACAATCCACCTGTGTGTAATCAAGTCTCCGTATAAATGCACCTGCTCTGTGATAGTCTCAGAGGTCCGTTAAAAGCGCAGAGAGCATCATGAAGAACAAGGAACACACCAGGCAGGTCCGAGATACTGTTGTGAAGAAGTTTAAAGCCGGATTTGGATACAAAAAGATTTCCCAAGCTTTAAACATCCCAAGGAGCACTGTGCAAGCGATACTATTGAAATGGAAGGAGTATCAGACCACTGCAAATCTACCAAGACCTGGCCGTCCCTCTAAACTTTCAGCTCATACAAGGAGAAGACTGATCAGAGATGCAGCCAAGAGGCCCATGATCACTCTGGATGAACTGCAGAGATCTACAGCTGATGTGGGAGACTCTGTCCATAGGACAACAATCAGTCGTATATTTCACAAATCTGGCCTTTATGGAAGAGTGGCAAGAAGAAAGCCATTTCTTAAAGATATCCATAAAAAGTGTTGTTTAAAGTTTGCCACAAGCCACCTGGGAGACACACCAAACATGTGGAAGAAGGTGCTCTGGTCAGATGAAACCAAAATTGAACTTTTTTGGCAACAATGCAAAACGTTATGTTTGGCCTAAAAGCAACACAGCTCATCACCCTGAACACACTATCCCCACTGTCAAACATGGTGGTGGCAGCATCATGGTTTGGGCCTGCTTTTCTTCAGCAGGGACAGGGAAGATGGTTAAAATTGATGGGAAGATGGATGGAGCCAAATACAGGACCATTCTGGAAGAAAACCTGATGGAGTCTGCAAAAGACCTGAGACTGGGACGGAGATTTGTCTTCCAACAAGACAATGATCCAAAACATAAAGCAAAATCTACAATGGAATGGTTCAAAAATAAACATATCCAGGTGTTAGAATGGCCAAGTCAAAGTCCAGACCTGAATACAATCGAGAATCTGTGGAAAGAACTGAAAACTGCTGTTCACAAATGCTCTCCATCCAACCTCACTGAGCTCGAGCTGTTTTGCAAGGAGGAATGGGAAAAAATGTCAGTCTCTCGATGTGCAAAACTGATAGAGACATACCCCAAGCGACTTACAGCTGTAATCGCAGCAAAAGGTGGCGCTACAAAGTATTAACTTAAGGGGGCTGAATCATTTTGCACGCCCAATTTTTCAGTTTTTGATTTGTTAAAAAAGTTTGAAATATCCAATAAATGTCGTTCCACTTCATGATTGTGTCCCACTTGTTGTTGATTCTTCACAAAAAAATACAGTTTTATATCTTTATGTTTGAAGCCTGAAATGTGGCAAAAGGTTGCAAAGTTCAAGGGGGCCGAATACTTTCGCAAGGCACTGTATAAAACAAACAGAGCTAGGAAATCATATTCAGTTTGTATGACACGTTGAACGGATTTTGACATATAGTCAGTTAGCTGACTATATATTATCATTTATGTACAAGCATTTCGCTACACCCGTGATAATATCTGCTAAATGTGCATATGCGACCAATAAATACAATTTGATGTGATACAAATCATGAAAGACCATGAAAGCTCTTCTCAATAGGGCGTAATTAATTCTCTATAGGGTTTTGAGAGATTGAGACAATGAAGATGAAACTTTATTCTTCATTTAGATTCACATTTGATACAGTATGTAAACAATATCTCACAATACATTACATCCTTGCCTATGAACATTAACTTAACGTAATTATTATTAGCTTATTCAGTCTGGAGGTAAGATGTAGTGAAATGTTACATATAAAATGTGTAGCTCACTTTGGCTTTTGTGTGGAATGTTGGTTTATAAGTGTTAAGTAAATGTCAAAGTACTGCTTTTATGAGAACCTTTCCATTTGTTAAATTTACCAATGATTTAAGGCTGTTCTGAGGGTAAAAGGAGGGAAATATACTCTCTGTATTTCTAAGTGAACAAAAAACTAAGTGAGGCTTCCAAGCAGATTATTCCTCAAACCAGGAAGGCAACTACGTCCATTTCTGTTGGTAAATTTCATCCCGTCTAGGTGTTTAATTTTATTGGTCCCTGATCTGACTTTTTCCTTTCAAACATACTGTATCATAGCATATCAAACGTTTGTTGCCGTGCCATAGGCCGGTCTAGTACCATCTACCCACAGCACATACAGTGGGGAGAACAAGTATTTGATACACTGCCGGTTTTGCAGGTTTTCCTACTTACAAAGCATGTAGAGGTCTGTCATTTTTATCATAGGTACACTTCAACGGTGAGAGACGGAATCTAAAACAAAAATCCAGAAAATCACATTGTATGATTTTAAGAGGTTAAAGAGGTTAAAACCTCTTAAAGAGACTGTGAATTTTTGCAGCTTTTTGTGAAAAATCGCGCAAAAGTTCAACGTCCTGCTACTCATGCCAGGAATATAGTATATGCCAGGAATATAGTATATGCATATGATTAGTATGTGTGGATAGAAAACACTCTGAAGTTTCTGAAACTGGTTAAATCATGTCTGTGACTATAACAGAACTTGTGTAGGAGGCAAAATCCAAAGGAAAACTGTTCACAAAAAACACCAAAAAAATATCCCTCCGCCAGTCTCTGTATTGTCTATGGCAAGGGGAAATAGATAGCGTCCAGTTTACAATGCCTACAGCTTCCACACGATGTCGCCAGTCTTGGCAATTGGGTTGAAGTTTATCCTTGGTGAAATGAGAAATAGGCACTTCATCGAGTACACCGGAGGAAGTTATGAAAGGGAGAATATGGACCATGATTTCAAGACTTGCTGCTATTGAATACAGATCACCCCGTGATCAATTTGATCGATTATTAACGTTTACTAATACCTAAAGTTGGATTACAAAAGTCGTTTGAAGTGTTTTGTCAAAGTTTATAGGCAACTTTTTTAATTTAAAAAAATTACGTTGCGTTTTGGAATGGTGCTTTTTCCTGGATCAGACTGGCTTCATAAATGGACATTTTGGGTATACATGGACAGATTTAATAGAAAAAAAGACCCAATTGTGATGTTTATGGGACATATAGGAGTGCCAACAAAGAAGCTCGTCAAAGGTAATGAATGTTTTACATTTTATTTCTGCGTTTTGTGTAGCGCCGGCTACGCTAATTCTTTTGTTTGCGTCCCCTTTAGGTATTTCGGGGGTTGCATGCTATCAGATAATAGCTTCTCATGCTTTCGCCGAAAAGCATTTTAAAAATCTGACATGTTGGCTAGATTCACAACGAGTGTAGCTTTAATTGAGTACCCTGCATGTGTGTTTTAATGAAAGTTTGAGTTGTATCGAGTACTATTAGTTGTCACTCTGAAATTTCCGCTGATGTTGATCCCTGTACAGGGACAGCAGCCATAAAAGGTTTTAAGTAATTAATTTGCATTTTATTGCATGACATAAGTATTTGATACATCAGAAAGGCAGACCTTAGTATTTGGTACAGAAACCTACCAATTTTTTCAGCTCCAAGGGCCAGTACATCAAGAGCCAGACTAGTGCAACATTTTGGGTCAGTCACAGAGGAGGAAGAATCAGGTATTGATGAGATATTGAATATATTAATCTATACAATTCCTTGTTATTCAGTGGCCTTGTAATTAATTTATTGTATTTTTATTAAATCTGTCATTTGTAGTTGAAACAATAACAAAGTACACTCCCCTCCCCTGTTTTGGTTAAAAGCTGAGTGATGGGGTTGGCGAAATGTAACCACTTTCAATTTATTGACAGAGCTATTATTGCAATAACTTACCATCAATGTTATTAAAATAATAGGTTTAACCATATATCATTAATATAAATCCAAAAATGGCTTTATCAACTTCTGAATGTCCCTTTAAGTCTAATCCTTTCCTTTTTTGCATATCTTATTTTAGAGACGAGGACCCGTGGATTGGAATCCACTCCATTTTTAAACATTGATGAAGAAATAGGTATGTTTCAATTGTTTTACTTTCAAAATTGGGGTCATCTTGGTGTTACTGAATTATACTGCACTACATCTTTATTTTGACAGCGATGCAACATTTTTAAATGTGTCTCAAGTCTCCAGAATTTCAGATTTGAGATCAAATGTTTGATATGAGGTTACAGTGCAGAATGTCACCTTTTATGTCAGGGTATTTTCAGACATTTCTGATTTACCGTTTCGAAATGAAAGCACTTGTCAAGTTTTATTAGTCGTATGTACAGGATACTGATGGTAACACGATCCAACGAAATGCTTACTTGCAGGTTGTGTCACGTTCATCATAAAGAGGAGACCAAAGCGCAGCCTGATTAGAATACATATTATATATTTTAATAAAGACGGACACTAAACAAACTACAAAACAAACGTGAAGCTATACTATAAATGTGCATACACAGGCAACTAGACATAGACAATAACCCACGAAATACCCAAAGAAGATGGCTGCCTAAATATGGTTCCCAATCAGAGACAACGATAAACACCTGCCTCTAATTGAGAACCAATCTAGGCAACCATAGACATATATAAACACCTGCATGATAAACAACCCCATTAACCTACAAAACCCCTAGACAGTACAAAAACACATACATCACCCATGTCACACCCTGACCTAACCAAAACAATAAAGAAAACAAATAATACTCAGGTCAGGGCGTGACAGGTTGCTTCTCGACAAAGCAATTGAAAATGCATAGAGTATAGAGACTAATTCAACATTTTAGCATCACTGTCCAAATACTTCTGTAGGGGAGTGCAATAACAACATCCAAATAGTTATGTAGGGGAGTGCAATAACAACATCCAAATACTTCTGTAGGGGAGTGCAATAACAACATCCAAATACTTCTGTAGGGGAGTGCAATAACAACATCCAAATACTTCTGTAGGGGAGTATAATAACAACATCCAAATACTTCTGTAGGGGAGTATAATAACAACATCCAAATACTTCTGTAGGGGAGTATAATAACAACATCCAAATACTTCTGTAGGGGAGTGCAATAACAACATCCAAATACTTCTGTAGGGGAGTGCAATAACAACATCCAAATACTTCTGTAGGGCAATAACAACATCCAAATACTTCTGTAGAGGAGTGCAATAACAACATCCATATACTTCTGTAGGGGAGTGCAATAACAACATCCAAATACTTCTGTAGGGGAGTATAATAACAACATCCAAATACTTCTGTAGGGGAGTATAATAACAACATCCAAATACTTCTGTAGGGGAGTATAATAACAACATCCAAATACTTCTGTAGGGGAGTGCAATAACAACATCCAAATACTTCTGTAGGGGAGTGCAATAACAACATCCAAATACTTCTGTAGGGCAATAACAACATCCAAATACTTCTGTAGAGGAGTGCAATAACAACATCCATATACTTCTGTAGGGGAGTGTAATAACAACATCCATATACTTCTGTAGGGGAGTGTAATAACAACATCCATATACTTCTGTAGGGGAGTGTAATAACAACATCCATATACTTCTGTAGGGGAGTGTAATAACAACATCCAAATACTTCTGTAGGGGAGTGTAATAACAACATCCATATACTTCTGTAGAGGAGTGCAATAACAACATCCATATACTTCTGTAGGGGAGTGTAATAACAACATCCATATACTTCTGTAGGGGAGTGCAATAACAACATCCATATACTTCTGTAGGGGAGTGTAATAACAACATCCATATACTTATGTAGGGGAGTGCAATAACAACATCCATATACTTCTGTAGGGGAGTGCAATAACAACATCTATATACTTCTGTAGGGCAATAACAACATCCTGGCAGAGATTTTTCCTCCACATTTCCTTTAATATGAAGCAATCTGCCATTCCACATTATGGAATTAGTCTTAGTTGAATTCATTCAAATCCACTATTGGAATGTTTACACAGAGTCGTTCCTTTTGTAACCACTGTCTGTAATTGTGAAAGCTGGAAGCATTTGCCTTTGAGGAGAGTTTACTGTGTAGTCAAAATACACTGAGTGTACAAAATATTCCTAATATTGAGTTGCACTCCCTTTTGCCCTCAGAACAACCTCAATTCGTCAGGGCATGGACTCTACAGGGTGTCGAAAGCATTCCACAGGGATGCTGGCCCATGTTGACTGACCCATGTTGAATGCTTCCCACAGTTGTGTCAAGTTGGCTGGATGTCCTTTGGGTGGTGGACCATTCTTGATACACACGGGTAAATGTAGATCATGAAAAACCCAGCTGCGTTGCAGTTCTTGACACAAACCGTTGGACCTGGCACCTACTACCATACCCCTTTCAAAGGCACTTAAATATTTTGTCTTGCCCAGTCACCCTCTGAATGGCACACATACACAATCCATGTCTCAATTGTCTCATGGCTTAAACATCCTCCTTTAATCTGTCTCCTCCCTTTTATCTACACTGAAGTGGATTAAACAGGTGACATCAATAAGGGATTATAGCTTTCACCTGGTCAGTCTGTCAGGGAAAGAGAATGTTTTGTACTCAGTGTGTTGTTGCTGTTTTAAAAACATTCAGAATTTCTATTCGAAGATGGGATCAAGTTCTATTGTTTGATATTCCAATTTAGACTTTACTCAATATTTTGGTCTGTCCTCTAAGTGAATTTACTGTAGAATCAAAGCTGAGGTTTTTGGCTTGTCACACCATAGATTGTGCAGAGATATATTTGCTGTCACCTACTTACAGCCCTGTGTGCGTTTTAATAGATTAATTATATAATATTCTTAATTGAATCCTTTTCCCATTTTTTGTGTTTTCAAAAAAGCAATACTTCATAGAGAAATGAACATCCTCCTAGCTGACTTAGAAGGCCCTGAGTGTTGAAATCCTGCTGTGCCTGGTGCATCGCACAGTTGGAGTGTGAGGAAGGAACTCTCACAGGATAGGTGGAGGGAGTCCAGGCCTGAGATGGTAGATTCTCTGTGATGTAGAGACTGTCTGCCGAAACAGCTTTACTGCGAAGACTGCGATGTCTCTACACATGCAAAGTTCCCCCTGCACAACAGACAGTCCATCATCGAGGGGTTCTACACGCCCCTTCCTCCAACTACAGCCATATCTCTCCACAGTGATGGCAAATATGCACTTCATGAACAGGGTGTGTTTTCATTGTTTTTGCGGCTGAATGTATTATATCAAAGTTCAAATGTATTCTTGTATATTGTTGTATATAAATATTGTCCCTAGATTGTTTCTTACCATTGGATGTACCAGAGGTGATATGTGGTTGCCTGACAAGCACCATCCATGTTGGCCCCTGGAAACATATAGTCCTCGTAGTAATAAATGGTATGTGCAATACCTTCACGAACCAAACAGTGATGTAGCAATGCAATGTAAAGCAAACTTCATTCAGACTACATTTTTTTCCTCAAGCTCGCTGCAATGTCACAGTGCCTGTGTCTGATCTGATAAAGAATGGGTACTGGCCTGCCACTTTCAACTGTGACACCATATACCAGGTAGATCTGTTCAGCTCTTTTGAGGAGCTGAAAGTGTCAGCCCCAGGAATGTCCCATCTGGCATTTATGTGGATTTTGGAGCAGCAAACTGACTTCTTTGGCAGGGTAACAATCAATTATACTCAGCTTTACCAATGTATGACTTCAGGTTAACTATGTTACAACACTTTGTGTAACAACTTTATTTCCAGTACTATAACTATGTTAAAACTTCAGGTCTCTTGCTACAGTGTGTTAGCCTCCTGCACCACTGTCCTGCGATGCACCTTATCTGTGCCCCTCTTGCTACAGTGTGTTAGCCTCCTGCACCACTGTCCTGCGATGCACCTTATCTGTGCCCCTCTTGCTACAGTGTGTTAGCCTCCTGCACCACTGTCCTGCGATGCACCTTATCTGTGCCCCTCTTGCTACAGTGTGTTAGCCTCCTGCACCACTGTCCTGCGATGCACCTTATCTGTGCCCCTCTTGCTACAGTGTGTTAGCCTCCTGCACCACTGTCCTGCGATGCACCTTATCTGTGCCCCTCTTGCTACAGTGTGTTAGCCTCCTGCACCACTGTCCTGCGATGCACCTTATCTGTGCCCCTCTTGCTACAGTGTGTTAGCCTCCTGCACCACTGTCCTGCAATGCACCTTATCTGTGCCCCTCTTGCTACAGTGTGTTAGCCTCCTGCACCACTGTCCTGCGATGCACCTTATCTGTGCCCCTCTTGCTACAGTGTGTTAGCCTCCTGCACCACTGTCCTGCGATGCACCTTATCTGTGCCCCTCTTGCTACAGTGTGTTAGCCTCCTGCACCACTGTCCTGCGATGCACCTTATCTGTGCCCCTCTTGCTACAGTGTGTTAGCCTCCTGCACCACTGTCCTGCGATGCACCTTATCTGTGCCCCTCTTGCTACAGTGTGTTAGCCTCCTGCACCACTGTCCTGCGATGCACCTTATCTGTGCCCCTCTTGCTACAGTGTGTTAGCCTCCTGCACCACTGTCCTGCGATGCACCTTATCTGTGCCCCTCTTGCTACAGTGTGTTAGCCTCCTGCACCACTGTCCTGCGATGCACCTTATCTGTGCCCCTCTTGCTACAGTGTATTAGCCTACTGCACCACTGTCCTGTGATGCACCTTATCTGTGCCCCTCTTGCTACAGTATGTGTTAGCCTCCTGCACCACTGTCCTGCGATGCACCTTATCTGTGCCCCGCTTGCTACAGTATGTGTTAGCCTCCTGCACCACTGTCCTGCGATGCACCTTATCTGTGCCCCGCTTGCTACAGTATGTGTTAGCCTCCTGCACCACTGTCCTGCGATGCACCTTATCTGTACCCCTCTTGCTACAGTGTGTTAGCCTCCTGCACCACTGTCCTGCGAAGCACCTTATCTGTGCCCCTCTTGCTACAGTATGTGTTAGCCTCCTGCACCACTGTCCTCGGTCAGAATTGAAGGAATGATGGATGGCGCTAAATACAGGGAAGTTCTTGAGGGAAATCTGTTTCAGTCTTCCAGAGATTTGAGACTGGGACTGACAGAGGTTCACCTTCCAGCCTGACAATGCCTAAGCATACTGCTAAAGCAACACACAAATTATTTAAGGGGAAACATTTAAATGTATTGGAATGGCCTAGTCATTGCCCAGACCTCAATTCGATTGAGAATCTGTGGTATGACTTAAAGATTGCTGTACACCAGCAGAACCCATCCAACTTGAAGGAGTTGGAGCAGTTTTGCCTTGAAGAATTGGAAAAATATCACAGTGGCTAGATGTGCCAAGCTGATAGAGACAATCCCCAAGAGACTTGCAGCTGTAATTGCTGCAAAAGATGGCTCTACAAACTATTTCTAGTTTGTTTCAAAAATTAATTCCAGGTTGTAAGGCAACAAAATAGGAAAAATTCAAAGGGGTTTGAAAACTTTCGCAAGCCACGGTACAATGGCCTAGTAACCAGCAGTTGAAGCTTACCGTTTTCTGCACCAGTAGAGCCTCTGTCTGGGTAGGAAAGGTAACTTTTGAAAGTGCCATGCTTAGTTTCAGAAGAATGTCTAAGTTGTAATTATTTTTTGCCTCGGTGCCTTGGTGATTTTATCAATGTAATCAGATTGAAAATATGTGGCTATGTTATTGACATTGTAATGATTATACAACCTACTAACCAGATGTGTTAAACTGTGTTTAATTTGTAGCATAGGCTTATTAATTGGGCTGCTGTTATGTTCTGTTCCTCCAACTATTAGCTGATTTTAAAAAAAGGGGGAGCTGCAGATTTGTCCAGGACCGACACTGCCGTTCATTATGCAATAAGCTTTGAAAGGCGGTGAGCGACTTGATAAAAGCGATCTGCTCGAACGCACCAATTCAATGTGCTGACAAGTCTACGGTCTTGAAAAACAGAAATAGAAGGAGCATTTGAAAATTGTGGGAGCCAACGCGGATGTCTAGAGACTATACTGATTTCGCATCTTCCTCTCTGATTTCCGAGATTATTACAAATACCTTCGAACTGATTTACAGACAGACTGGCTCTGAAATAGCCTTCATTTCAAATTCTTTGTTCTTTGGATGAAAACCGGAACGTAAGCCTTCAATTAAATTAGCCCCGCATGCATGGATTCTGTCGTGACGTTGTTTGTTCACACTCACGATAGATTGTTGATTCGGAGCTACAATAATACAATGTTAACGTGTAGCCTAACATTAGGATGGGAAATAGGTTTCACCTCGGCAAAATCTACAGAATTTGACAATTTCCTAACGTTCAAGAGACATTTATATCGGTGAAAAAAGTATTTCTCTCTCAGAATGAAATATTATACTGAATTACGTAATCAACCTTTTGTTATGAAAAGTTGTTTAAACTTGAAAGTATCAGTATTGTGGATAGTGTAGAGACTTATCTGTAGCGAACAATATAGTCAGGCGTCACAATCAAGCCTGTTTTAATTTTTCTCATGTAAAACAAAAGTATTTCTCTCTTAGAGTCAAAGATTATACTGTATTACGTAATCAACCTTTTGACATAACTTGTCTAAACTTTAAAGTAGGCCAATCATATTGTGGACACTGTTTGTACTTATTTGTAGCCTAAAGAAAAAAAACGTAGGCCTGTTTTAATTATTCTCATGTCAAAACATAATTTCATTAGATTTCTTTGACCTTATTTTTGTATATTTCAGGTCAAATTGATGCATGCTTATGTGAAGCAGCTAGTGAAGATGTGTCTCCCTGGTATCTTCATTGTTACCCTGTTGACCCTCTCTATTCCTGCTGTCCATGGTGGGAAAGTCCTGGTGTTTCCTCAAGACGGCAGCCACTGGGTCAACATGAAGGTCATTATTGAAGCGCTGCATTCAAGAGGTCACAGTGTGTCAGTAGTACGGCCATCAGACAGCTGGTACATCAAAGAAACATCCTCTCACTACAGTTCAATCACAATTGATATTCCAGGTGGAGCTGATGAGGAATTCTTTCGCTCATTTGTGTCAAGACTAATACAGATAAAGAGGGAGGGAAACTCTGCTTGGACTCGTTTTAGTTTGGACATGGAGTTGAAGGACGGGTTATTTGAAGTTCACCGCAAAGTGTGTGAGATGATAATCCACATGTTAGAGAATAAACAGTTGATGCAGTCTATTAGAGAAACCAAGTATGACTTGGTTCTGACAGACCCAATAAATGGGGGAGGCATTGTGCTGGCGCACTATTTAAATGTGCCACTTGTTTTCAATGTTAGATGGACTATAGGTGGTGAGGGTCATTTTGTTATTGCTCCCTCACCGCTATCTTATGTTCCATTTCCTGTTGCAGAGTTAACAGACAAGATGAGTTTTTTTCAGAGGGTCCTTAACTTCCTTGTTTATGTCATCAGGCAGTATCTGTACAGACAGGCAATTAGACCTCATTATTCTGCTTTAGTTAGTCGTTACTTTGGTCCTGAGGTCGACTATTTCTCATTGTTTCAAGCTGCTGATTTATGGCTCATGAGAGTTGACTTTGTGTTTGAGTTCCCTCGTCCCACCATGCCTAATGTTATATATATGGGAGGGTTCCAATGTAAACCTGCCAAGCCTCTTCCCCAAGAACTAGAGGAGTTTGTTCAGAGTTCTGGGGTGCATGGAGTCATTATCATGTCTTTGGGAACTTTTATTGGGCAGCTTCCACATGATATAGCTGATGAGATAGCTGTTGCTTTTGCCCAACTGCCTCAGAAGGTAATCTGGAGGTACAAAGGAGACAGGCCAGCTACTCTGGGTAACAATACCTTACTAGTTGACTGGATGCCTCAGAATGATCTTTTAGGACACCCTATGATAAGGCTGTTTGTAGCTCACGGAGGAACAAATGGGATTTTCGAGGCTATCTACCACAGTGTTCCAATAGTAGGCCTTCCTCTGGTGTTCGACCAAACGGACAATCTTTCTAGAATGAAAGCGAAGGGTGTAGCAAAGGTTGTGGATTTAGCAACACTAGATAGAAACATATTCTCCCAGGCCTTACAGGAAGTTCTGGATGAGCCATCCTACAGGACGAACATGCAGAGACTCTCCAGGCTACACAAGGACGTGCCAATGGAGCCCCTGGACACTGCCCTCTTCTGGATTGAGTTTGTCATGAGACACAAAGGTGCTGCTCACCTGCGTACAGAGTCCTACAGAATGCCCTGGTACTCGTACCACTCTGTAGATGTAATGGTCTTTTTACTGACTGTTGTGTTATTTACTCTGCTGGCTTTCATTGGCATTATCAGATGTTTCTGTTGCAGGTCATGTTTGAAAATGAAAATGAAAGAGGAATGATTATGGCTCTCATCTGTACACAGTGTGGTACAACAATATGTTTTTACTTGTCTCACTCATTATACTTTTTGTTCACATGACAAATATATGTGGCATTGATGTAGACATACAGAATTGTTGACAGATGTTTTATCTATTTGCTTTTGAAGATTTTGCTAAACTTACAACTGTACTTTAACTGTTCAGCCCATTTAATCAAAGGTTTGAATAGGAAAGTCCAAATGTGCACTTTAAATATGAATGCTGTTATAGTTGTGTGTGGCTGCTTTCTTTGTGTGTAACAGTTAAACTGATGTAAATGTTGATTCTCCAGAAGACCGTCAAGGAGCTCTGTTTTTTAATAAAGATATCATGCAGCTTAGATGTTTGACAAAAACACTTTGACCCTCATTGGTTTGTAATTTTTTTCTTTTGTGGAGGTCATTTCAAAAGAACAAAGAACTTTCAGTTTGTCGTTATACAGACTTTAACGACAACATCATTCTTCATTCATTCTGGAAGGGTTGATAATTCAGAGGTAATATAGGGATTTTCATACTGATGCTTATAAAATGACAGAATTGATCTGCAATAAATAAGCCAACCAAGGTGGTCTGCATAGAGCAGAAGAAGTGTTTCTATTGTCTGACTTTTCTCTAAAGGACTCTGCTTGGAAGCCTCACTTAGATTTAGTTCACTTAGAAATACAGAGAGTATATTTCCCTCCTTTTACCCTCAGAACAGCCTTAAATCATTGGTAAATTTAACAAATGGAAAGGTTCTCATAAAAGCAGTACTTTGACATTTACTTAACGCTTATAAACCAACATTCCACACAAAAGCCAAAGTGAGCTACACATTTGACATGTAAGTAACATTTCACTATATCTTACCTCCAGACTGAATAAGCTAATAATAATTACGTTAAGTTAATGTTCATAGGCAAGGATGTAATGTATTGTGAGATATTGTTTACATACTGTATCAAATGTGAATCTAAATGAAGATTCATCTTCATTGTCTCAATCTCTCAAAACCCTATAGAGAATTAATTACGCCCTATTGAGAACAGCTTTCATGGTCTTTCATGATTTGTATCACATCAATGGTCGCATACGCATATTTAGCAGATATTTTCGCGGGTGTAGCGAAATGCTTGTACATAAATGAGAATATATAGTCAGCTAACTGACTATATGTAAATATCCGTTCAACGTGTCATACAAACTGAATATGATTTCCTAGCTCTGTTTGTTTTATATTTCAGATAATTGATAACATATATTGGAAGCATGACTTGTGCCTATTTATAATTATGTTGATTGTGTGTGGTTCAGTTTGCCATGGTGGGAAGTTGCTGGTCTTTCCCGGGGAGGGAAGTCAATGGGTTAACATGGACATTCTGATCAAGGCACTTCACTCTCAGGGACACACAGTCAGAGTGGTACCGAACGACAAAAAGTTGGTACATCAAACAAGAGTCGTCCTACTACAGTTCTATTACAATACCTGTCACTGATGATATGGATGAGGAATTTGTAAAACCAATCATAAAGAAAGTAATTGATATAGAGGGAGGAACAATCTCTGTATTAAACGTTATACATTTGCAAATGGTGCATTCAATATGGTGCATTAAAACTTAAAGAAGATTTACCTAGCTTTGGAAACCCTAGGAACCTCAACAGTTAACCAATCATGTGAACGGGTTAGGCAACTCAGGTGTGTAATACTTCAACAGCAAAGTTAGATAAGATGGAAGTTTATGAAGTAGGGCCTTGTAAATATAAAGGGAGTAATGTAGAGATCTACAGGTCTTTAGCGACGTTCAGCCAAACTTGTGAAACAGGTAGTTCATATGTAACATTCTTATGAGAGTTTAAAAACAACATGAAGGTGAAAGTCCAAACACAGGAACATTGATTCACTCAGATGAGCTCAGTGAACTCTCACTCTGATTGTGGGATTTTCTGTTTATAGTTACAAGGTCTGTCAAATAATTGAGTAGGATAGGTCCATTTATGTGTTTAAACAAAAACAAGGTCAATGTTAACAAAGCCACTCTAAAGTTTTGTCTTTAAGGCATCCTGTCCCTACAGGAGAGCCAGTATGACCTGGTGCTTACTGACCCAGCATGGGGGACTGGTTTTTTGGTGGCTCACTATCTTCAGCTACCTCTAGTCTACAATGTATGGTGGGTAACCAGTGGAGAGGGACATTTAACTTTTGCTCCATCACCAATGTCGTACATTTCAATAACTTTATCAGGGCACTCAGACAAAATGACTCTCACAGAGAGAGAGAGTAAAGGATATGCTTTTCTATTTGCTATTTACTGTTTACGACAGGTTGACTCTCCAGCCACATTACCAGGCTGTTTGTGATGAGTTTTTCCAACCAGGTTTGGACTTCTATGAGTTATTACAGGGGGCTGATCTATGGCTCATGAGAGATGACTTTGTGTTTAAGCTCCCTCCCACCATGCCTAATGTTATCTATATGACAAGGTTCCAATTGATCCAATTCTCCCTATCATGTGGGCAGACAAAAGCACTTTGGGGCGGCATTTTGACAATTGGCTGCGGTCCTCCTGCGCCCCTGATCGGTTACTACACCGCCTGCGGCACCCTAGCCACAAGATCATAGCCACCCCAATTGTGAAACATTAATACAAATTAATCTGCCAATTAAATGATTGTATTTTTTGTCATGTTTGTGTGTGAAGAAGACGATTAATGTTAGCTAGCTACTACTAGTGGATATAATTTTAGTTAAAAGTAATCTATAGAGATTTGAAACAATTTGCTACCATGTCTAAGAGACACAAACTATCAGGAAGCTATTTTTTTTAAACAATGAGAAGAGAGGCACAATCTCTAAACCAAAGAAATTTGCTGGTGAAATTTATCCGCGTGCAGCAATGTCCATCAGCGGGTGAGGAAAATGACAAGCCTAGCCTTTCATTTACCGAGAACGAGCCCCAGTTCGCTGCTTCTGGCAAACCGGAGGAGTCCGAGCCATGCACTTCCACCGATGATGAAAGCTCTCAAACAATGCCGGCGAAGACCCTACTATCTTGGACCCAGACTCAGATTCGTTGCTCCCCGTCTCGGATGACAGTGGTGGTGCTGCTGCTAAATCCGACTCCCAGACAAAAAAACATAAAAGATCCCGCTGAGTGGCCAAAATATAGGAATGGATCTTTACGGGATATGTTAGTGCAGGCTGGGCCACATCAGGATAAGGAGGGGAATTTCCCAAGAGATGAGGGGCAACGAAAGCTTTCGGTGGCCCACTACAATAGGAGAATGGCGAACGGGGAGAGAGTGGAGAGACCAAGGCGTATCAATTCCAAGCAAAACGATGCAGCCTTCTGTTTTTGCTGTAAACTTTAATCACACGAGTGCACATCTGCGCTGGTCAGGGATGGAAGCAGGGACTGGAACAATCTGTGCCACCTACTCAGCTTGCATGAGAAGTCGCATGAACACATTGATAGTTTCCAGAGGTGGAATGAGCTGGAGATCAGGCTGGTGTCCAAGCAAACTCAAATGATTTGATTCCAGGACCATGGACAGAGACGGAGAGAAAACATCGCTGACTGCAATGCAGCACCACAGCAGTGAAAGATGCCACTCTAGCTGGAGATTAAATAAATACATGTTTGAAACTGATGTTGGACAATCAAATTCAACATGTAACTAAACGAAATTCGTTCCGGCTGGGTCATTGACATGAAGCTTATTTTACACTGCTCCAGCGAAACGAGGCCCGCCATGCATTTATGACAGCAGTTGTTTCCAAAGCTCAAATGATCTTACTCTGTTTTACAGTTCTACAGAAATATTACAATATATGTCAAACACGTTATATAAAAGTGTTATTTTTATTGTAATTGTAACAATTATGGTGTCGTGCCATGTGTGACAACCGGTGGGATATTATGAATAAGAAACTCGTTTTCTACAATAGGTAGTAGGTAGCATAGTGATAGCAACATTGTAACTCTCCGATGCATGGGGTTAAATATAATTGGAGCTTATTTGTTCATCTTCCAATAAATAAGTGGTAAGTCTACCTGTTTGACAGACACACTTATCAAATCCATAGATGTCGGTATAGCCAAAAACTAAAATACTGTCGCATGCACGGATTAAATACCTCCGTGTCTGGGAAGGGCTTGGTGTGTTTGACTAAAACTTGGGCTCGAGTTGAGGGAGGGTATCACATACCCTTTGTTAATGAAAATGATATCTATTGTTTGCTTTATATTTTGAAATAAATACATAAAACGTATCCAGATTATATCAAGCGTTCTATAACAATTCTTAACTCGGTGATTGATGCCTTAAACGGAACCCAATCCGGCTGCGCGCCTGCGCCATCGTCCATGAATTTATTTTGTCCCCCCACACCAAACGATCACAACACGCAGGTTAAAATATCAAAACAAACTCTGAACCAATTATGTTAATTTGGGGAAAGGTCGAAAAGCATTAAAGATTTTGGGCAATTTAGCTAGATAGCTTGCACTTGCTAGCTAATTTGTCCTATTTAGCTAGCTTGATGTTGCCAGCTAATTTGTCCTGGGATATAAGCATTGAGTTGTTATTTTACCTGAAATGCACAAGGTCCTCTACTTCGCCAATTAATGCATGCATAAAACGCTCAACCAAATCATTTCTAGTTTTTCTTCTCTTGACTTTATATTGCGATTGGCAACTTGCATCAATTAGGTGCATTACCGCCACTGACCTCGGTCGTCTTTCAGTCACCCACGTGGGTATTTTATTTATTTTTATTTGACTTTTATTTAACTAGGCAAGTCAGTTAAGAACAAATTCTTATTTTCAATGACGGCCTAGGAACAGTGGATTAACTGCCTGTTCAGGGGCAGAACGACAGATCTGCAAAATAATTGTAGAAATCCTTATTGTTAAATTATTGCACCCACACTGCTCTCTCGCGTCAACGAGCGTCTGTGTTGCCAAGAGATAAAATATAAGTAATTCCTGCCATCTCCTCATTGATTTTCCCCGAGCTGACAAGGTACAGATCTGTCGTTCTGTACCTTGTCAGATCTGTCGTTCTGTACCTTGTCAGATCTGTCGTTCTGTACCTTGTCAGATCTGTCGTTCTGTACCTTGTCAGATCTGTCGTTCTGTACCTTGTCAGATCTGTCGTTCTGTACCTTGTCAGATCTGTCGTTCTGTACCTTGTCAGATCTGTCGTTCTGCACCTTGTCAGATCTGTCGTTCTGCACCTTGTCAGATCTGTCGTTCTGTACCTTGTCACATCTGTCGTTCTGCACTGTTCCTAGTGGATGCATTTTTTACTGCAAGTTTCTGCAGTGGCTCTTCACCAACTTCATCCTGCAGCCATCGCCTCTATTGTGGGAGGCTCTATTGTCAACCAATCAATAGGGTGTTTTTGTTTGATCCACGCAAACGAAATAATGATATTTGAGGCTCCCTTGCACTCTCTAAATTTATTGTATACCTACAACGTACACATGTGATTTCAGTTTGTGAGTGTGTGGTTTGCGGGTTGGGGACATTTTATTTCGACATTATAAAGGAAAACGATTAAACTGGCAACTCTGCCATGTTGATCTGAGCCTTCTACACTATGCCGTGATTACACCTTTAATGCGCCAAATGATACGCCGCATCATCTGTATATGTGTGCAACAAAAGTTCAACATAACTAATGCACAACACAGAACACACTGAAACTGCCTCTCCAACGCAATGCTTCAAGGCAAACGTAGCGTTCCATTGGAAAGAATGTACTTTGCAATAACTCTGTCTGTGCGATCGAGGAGTTACCACACAAAATATTGCGTTGTGCGCGATACCAGTTATCATACATGTGTGCATCTGCCATGTCTTAGCATTTTTTATTTAACTAGGCAAGTCAGTTAAGAACAAATTCTTCTTAGACGGCAAAAGGCCTCCTGCGTGGAGGAGGGCTGGGATAAAAAAATATATTTTTAAAAAGGAGGATAATACAGTAAGGCACTAAAGTAATACTGCAAAAAAAAACACAGCAAAGGAATAGACGTTTTGGCCTAAATGCAAAGCAGAATGTTTGGGGCAAATCCAACACAACACAGTAACTGCCTCCTTGTTTTCAAACATGGTGGTGGCTGTATCATAGTATAGGTATACTAGACATCGGCAAATATGGAGTATTTCAGTATAAAAAGAAACACAAAATCCTAGAGGAAAACCTGCTTCAGTCTGCTTTACACCAGCAACTGGGCGAGGAAGTCACCTTTCAGCAGGACAATAACCTAAAACACAAGGTCAAATCTACACTGGTGTTGCTTTCCAAGAAGACAGTGAATGTTCCTGAATGGCCAAGTTACAGTGCTTAAATCTGCTTGAAAATCTATGGCAAGTTTGAAAATGCCCAACATCTTGTAAGAGCTTGAAGAATTTTGAAAATAATAGTGGGCAAATATTGCACAATCCACGTGTGCAAAGGTCTTAGAGACTTCCCCAAGAAGCCTCAGAGCTGTAATCGATGCCAAAGGTGTTTCTAACATGTATAAACCCAGGCGCTGAATACTTATTCAAAGACTATATTTTAGTTATTACATTTGATTCATCTTGAAAAAGTTTAAGAATTCTTCTTCCACTGTGTTATTACAGAGTATTTTGTGTAGATTGTTGACAAAAAATAGCAATTAAATTAATTTAAATCCCACTTTGTAACACAATAAAAGGAGAAGAAAACCAAGGGGTAGGAATACTTTTTTTTGCAAGGCGCTGTATACCGTGACTTTGGAAAGTATTCACACCCCTTGACTTTTTCCAAATCTTGTTACTTTTTTGGTTACTGATTGGTGTCACAGTTTTGCCCCAGCTCCAGCCAACACGCCTGACTCTAATAATCACCTAATCATGATGTTCAGTTTAGAATGCAATTTCATTAATCAGCTGTGTTTGCCAGGGATGGAGAAGAAGTGTGACAACAATCAGGCCCTCAAGGACTGGAGTTGCCCACCCCTGCTTTAAAGCCTTATTCTAAAATGGATTAAATCAAATAAATCCTCAGCAAGCTACACAAAATACCCCATAATGACAAAGTGAAAACAGGTTTTTAGAAATGTTTGCTAACTTATTAACAATAAACAACAGAAATACCTTATTCACATAGGTATTCATACCCTTTGCTGTGAGACTCAAAATTGAGCTCATGTGCATCTTATTTCCATTAATCATCCTTGAGGTGTTTCTACAACTTTGAGTCCACCTGTGGTAAATTCAATTGATTGGACATGATTTGGAAGGCACACTCGTGTCTGTATAAAGTCCCACAGTTGACAGTGCACGTCAGAGCAACAACCAAGTCATGAGGTCGAAGGAATTATCTGTAAATCTTCGAGACAAGATTGTGTCACGGCACAGATCTGGGGAAGGGTACCACATTTTTTTTTGCAGCATTGAAGGTCCCCAAGAACACAGTGGCCTCCATCATTCTTAAATGGAAGAAGTTTAGAACCACTAAGACACTTCCTAGAGCTGGCCGCCCAGCAAAACTGAGCAATCAGGGAGGTGACCAAGAACCCGATGGTTGCTCTGACAGAGCTCTAGAGTTCCTCTGTGGAGATGGGAGATACAACAAATTGGAAGTCATAACATATCATACATAAATTCGTAACATATCATCCGAATTGTAATTCGTAACATATCATACGAAATGGGTGATGGACATCCACAAATGAATGCATGCCATACAAAACGTAACATATCATACTAACTAGCCTAGTGGTTAGAGCGTTGGACTAGTAACCGGAAGGTTGCAAGTTCAAATCCCCGAGCTGACAAGGTACAAATCTGTCGTTCTGCCCCTGAACAGGCAGTTAACCCACTGTTCCTATGCCGTCATTGAAAATAAGAATTTGTTCTTAACTGACTTGCCTAGTTAAATAAAGGTAATAAATGGACTGTCTTGGATTTATGTACAGAATAATACAACATGCTCTGAGACCAGGTTGCAGCCTGGGAAATCCCAGAACTGGTGCAACATCATTGGAACATTGTTAATGTGGAAATCAACACGTCTGCCTAGGATGACTAAAATGATCCTGAATGAATTGTGAATAATGATGAGTAAGAAAGTTACACAGGGTCAAAGATCATACCCTCAAGACATGCTAACCAATAACAGTGGAGGTCAGCATGTCTTAAGTATGTTACGTTGAACTGGGTGAATAGAATGTGAATAAGTCATCCAATATGCTGTAATAGAAATAAAGTCAACAAAACATTTTAGCTCCCTAATCTTAAACTGCATCAATGATTGCCAATATAGAACTAACTCGTGTTTAATTCTACCCCACATGATAGGGAGAATTGGATAAATTGGAACCTTGTCATATAGATAACATTATGCATGGTGGGAGGGAGCTTAAACACAAAGTCATCTCTCATGAGCCATAGATCAGCCCCCTGTAATAATTCATAGAAGTCCAAACCTGGTTGGAAAAACTCATCACAAACAGCCTGGTAATGTGGCTGGAGAGTCAACCTGTCGTAAACAGTAAATAGCAAATAGAAAAGCATATCCTTTACTCTCTCTCTGTGAGAGTCATTTTGTCTGAGTGCCCTGATAAAGTTATTGAAATGTACGACATTGGTGATGGAGCAAAAGTTAAATGTCCCTCTCCACTGGTTACCCACATTACATTGTAGACTCAATTGTTTGACAGACCTTGTAACTATGAACAGAAAATCTCTCAATAAGAGAGAGAGTTCAATAAACTCATCTGAGTGAATCAATGTTCCTGTGTTTGGACTTTCACCTTCATGTTGTTTTTAGACTCTCATAAGAATGTTACAGATGAATTACATGTTCCCTCAATCGCCAATCTAATGTGTTCATGGATATAAATACTTAGGCATTTGGATATGTATGGATTTGACATAAAAAAAATAAGTAGATGAGCTGGTTAAGAAGTTTTAAGTTGGCTTTTTCTACAGAAACAGATGTTGTCTTTCTCGAAGCAGTAGGAAGCAGGTTATTCAGTCAACCTTTTATCTGTTCTTGATTGTGGTGATATTATTTATCAAAGTGCAGCTGCTACTACTCTTAAACCTTCAGATGCCATATACCATAGTGCACTGCGTTTTGTTACAGGTGACAGTTTTGATACTCATCCCTGTATCCTGTATCACAAGTTTGGCTGAACGTCACTAAAGACCTGTAGATCTCTACATTACTCCCTTTATATTTACAAGGCCCTACTTCATAAACTTCCATCTTATCTAACTTTGCTGTTGAAGTATACACACCTGAGTTGCCTAACCCATTCACAGGATTGTCACGCCTTGGTCTTAGTATTTTGTGTTTTCTTTAATGATTTGTTCAGGCCAGGGTGTGACATGGGTTTGTGTGTTGTGTTTCGTATTGGGGTTTGTAGTATTTGGGATCGCGGCTGATTTGGGGTGTTGTATAGGCTTGGCTGCCTGAGGCGGTTCTCAATCAGCAGTCAGGTGCTTCTCGATGCCTCTGATTGGGAACCGTATTTAGGTAGCCTGAGTTCGCTTTGTCTTTCGTGGGTGATTGTTCCTGTCTCTGTGTAGTTTCACCAGATAGGCTGTAGTTAGGTTTCACGTTCCGTTTGTTGTTTTCGTATTTGTATAGTTATTTCATGTATCGTCATTTTTCTCATTAAACTATCATGATTAACCACCACGCTGCATTTCGGTCCGACTCTCCTTCAACAAACAAAGAACGCCGTTACAGAATCACCCACCACACACGGACCGAGCGGCGTGGTTACAGGCAGCGACCGAAGGAAAAGCGAAAGGAGGAATGGACATGGGAAGACGTATTGGATGGCAAAGGTTGTTACACTTGGGAGGAGATACTGGCTGGAAGAGATCGCCTCCCATGGGAACAGGTGGAGGCACTGAGGAGAGCAGAGGCAGCCGGAGATAAGAGCCGACGATACGAGGGAACACGGTTGGCAAGGAAACCCGAAAAGCAGACCCAAAAATGTATTGGGGGGGGGCTCAGGGAGAAAGTGGCAGAGTCAGGAGTCAGACCTGAGCCAACTCTCCCTGTTAATCGTGAGGAGCAGCGATATAAGGACTTCTGGTCTTGGGAGATGATATTAGACGGAAGAGGATCCTGGGCTCAGCCTGGTGAATATCGCCACCCCAAGGAGGAAGCAGAGGCAGCAGGAGATAGGAGCCGACGATACGAGGGAACACGGTTGGCAAGGAAGCCCGAGAAGCAACCCCAAAAAATTATTGGGGGGGGCTTACAGGGAGTATGGCTATGCCAGGTAGGAGACCTGCGCAAACTCCCTGTGCTTTCCGGTGGGCTAAAGAGACCGGGCAGGCACCGTGTTATGCTAGTGAGCGCACGGTGTCTCCAGTGCGGGTGCATAGCCCGGTACGGTTCATACCAGCCCTTCGTATTGGCCGTGCTAGAGCGGGCATCGAGCCAGGTAAGCTTGGGCAGGCTCGGTGCTCAAGAGCTCCAGTGCGCCTGCACGGTCCGGTCTATCCAGAACCACCTCCACACACCAGTCCTCCGGTAGCAGCTCCCCGTACCATGCTTCCTGTGCGTGTCCTCGCTCCAGTATCACCAGTGCCCGCACCACGCATCAGGCCTACAGTGCGCCTCGCCTCTCCTGCTCTGTCGGAGTCTCCCGCCTGTTCAGCACAGCCAGAGCCTTCCTTCCCTCCTGCGCTGTCGGAGTCTCCCGCCTGTTCAGCGCAGCCAGCGTTTTCCTCCTCTCCTGCGCTGTCGGAGTCTCCCGCCTGTTCAGCGCAGCCAGCGTTTTCCTCCTCTCCTGCGCTGCCGGAGCCTCCTGCCTGTTTGAAGCAGCCTGAGCTGCCAGTCTGCAGGGTGCTGTCAGTCTGCATGAAGCAGCCAGAGCTGTCAGTCTGCAAGGAGCTGTCAGCCTGCATGGAGCAGTCAGAGCTGTCAGTCTGCATGAAGCAGCCAGAGATGTCAGTCTGCAAAGAGCTGCCAGTCTGCATGGAGCTGCCAGTCTGCAGGGTGCTGTCAGCCTGCATGGAGCAGTCAGAGCTGTCAGTCTGCATGAAGCAGCCAGAGATGCCAGTCTGCAAGGAGCTGCCAGTCTGCAAGGAGCTGCCAGTCTGCAAGGAGCTGCCAGTCTGCAGGGTGCTGTCAGCCTGCATGGAGCAGCCAGAGATGTCAGTCTGCATGAAGCAGCCAGAGATGTCAGTCTGCAAAGAGCTGCCAGTCTGCAAGGAGCTGCCAGTCTGCAGGGTGCGGTCAGCCTGCATGGAGCAGTCAGAGCTGTCAGTCTGCATGAAGCAGCCAGAGCTGTCAGTCTGCAAGGAGCTGTCAGCTTGCATGGAGCAGTCAGAGCTGCCAGTCTGCATAGAGCAGCTAGATCCGCCAGTCAACCAGATTCTTCCAGATCAGCCTGTCAACCAGAATCTTCCAGATCTGCTAGTCAACCAGAATCTTCCAGATCTGCTAGTCAACCAGAATCTTCCAGATCTGCTAGTCAACCAGAATCTTCCAGATCTGCTAGTCAACCTGAATCTTCCAGATCCGCCAGCCAGCCAGGATCTACCGGAGCCTACTACCTACCTGAGCTTCATCTCAGTACTGGGCTTCCTCTCAGTACTGGGCTTCCCCTCAGTTCCGGGCTGCCCCTCAGTTCCGGGCTGCCCCTCAGTTCCGGGCTGCCCCTCAGTCCCGAGCTGCCCCTCAGTCCCGAGCTGCCCCGCAGTCCCGAGCTGCCCCGCAGTCCCGAGCTGCCCCTCAGTTCCGGGCTGCCCCGCAGTCCCGAGCTGCCCCTCAGTCCCGAGCTGTCCCTCAGTCCCGAGCTGTCCCTCAGTCCCGAGATGCCCCTCAGTCACGAGCTGCTCCTCAGTTCTGTGGGGTTCTGGGTGAGGACTATTAGGCCATGGTCGGCGGCGAGGGTGGATTATCCCAGGACGCGAAGGGGAGGAACTATGACATTTATGGAGTGGGGTCCACGTCCCAAGCCGGAGCCGCCACCATGGACAGACGCCCACCCGGACCCTCCCTATGGTTTTGAGGTGCGCCCGGGAGTCCGCACCTTGGGGGGGGGGGGGTTCTGTCACGCCTTGGTCTTAGTATTTTGTGTTTTCTTTAATTATTTGTTCAGGCCAGGGTGTGACATGGGTTTGTGTGTTGTGTTTCGTATTGGGGTTTGTAGTATTTGGGATCGCGGCTGATTTGGGGTGTTGTATAGGCTTGGCTGCCTGAGGCGGTTCTCAATCAGCTTAACCAATCATGATTAACCACCACGCTGCATTTCGGTCCGACTCTCCTTCAACAAACGAAGAACGCCGTTACAAGGATTGGTTAACTGTTGAGGTTCCTAGGGTTTCCAAAGCTAGGTAAATCTTCTTTAAGTTTTAATGCACCATATTGAATGCACCATTTGCAAATGTATAACGTTTAATACAGAGATCGTTCCTCCCTCTATATCAATTACTTTCTTTATGATTGGCTTTACAAATTCCTCATCCATATCATCAGTGACAGGTATTGTAATAGAACTGTAGTAGGACGACTCTTGTTTGATGTACCAACTTTTTGTCGTTCGGTACCACTCTGACTGTGTGTCCCTGAGAGTGAAGAGCCTTGATCTCAGAATGTCCATGTTAACCCATTGACTTCCCTCCCCGGGAAAGACCAGCAACTTCCCACCATGGCAAACTGAACCACACACAATCAACATAATTATAAATAGGCACAAGTCATGCTTCCAATATATGTTATCAATTATCTGAAATATAAAACAAACAGCTAGGAAATCATAATCAGTTTGTAAGACACATTGAACAGATTTTGACATATAGTCAGTTAGCTGACTATCTATTCTCATTTATGTACTAGCATTTTGCTAAACCCGCGATAATATCTGCTAAATATGCGTATGCGACCATTGATGTGATACAAATCATGAAAGACCATGAAAGCTGATCTCAATAGTGCATAATTTATTCTCTATAGGGTTTTGAGAGTTTCAGACAATGAAGATTACACTTGATTCTTTTCTAACCACTAGGCTGGTAACTTAGTGGTTAGAGCATTGGACTAGTATCTGGAAGGTTGCAAGATCAAATCCCTGAGCTGATAATGTACAAATCTGTTGTTCTGCCCCTGAACAAGGCAGTTAATCCTAGGCCGTCATTGTTAAGACTTGCCTAGTTAAATAAAGGTCAAACTTTTAGATTCACGTTTGATACAGTATGTAAACACAATACATTACATCCTTGCCTATTAACTTAATGTAATTATTATTACTTTAGTCAGTCTGGAGGTAAGATGTAGTGAAATGTTACTTACATGTCAAATGTGTAGCTCACTTTGGCTTTTGTGTGGCATGTTGGTTTATAGGGGGTTAAGTAAAGGTCAAAGTACTGCTTTTATCATTTCCTTTCCATTTGTTAAAGTCACAGTGATGGTTACTCAAAACTCAGTGAGTGAACATGATTATAATATGGATGTATATTATTACGATGGATGTATCATATAATATGGTTGTATGATATTAATATATTGTTTAACATAGACACATTTCACAAAGTCAAACAACAAGATCTTCTGGTCCAAACATGTCAATGAAACCCTCTCGGAATTGCCTGTATAGAACTACCTCATGCTTTTTCTACCCCACACGATAGGGAGAATTGGAACCCTACCAAAAAATTGGAACCCTCTATAGATACAACTAGGCATGGTGGGAGGGAGCTTAAACACAAAGTCAACTCATGAGTCAAAGACCAGCCCCCTGTAATCACTCATTGAAGTCCACACCTGTTTGGACAAACCCATTACAAACATCTTGGTAATGTGTCTGAATTAAAAATCTACCCTGAGCTTCCCAATGAAAATAGAATAAAGAGTAAAGAATATGCTTTTCTATCTGTGAAGGTCATTTTGTGTGAGAGCCATGATCCAGTCATTGGAATATAAGACATGGGGGATGGTGCAAGGGTGAAATGTCCCTCTCCATTTGTTATCTACCATACATTTTAGACTAGAGGTAGCTGAAGATAATGAACCACCAAAATACCAGTCCCCCATGCTGGGTCAGTAAGCACGAGGTCATACTGGTTCTCCTCCAGGGTCTTCATTAAATCCTTGTCTTCCAATACAGCAGTTGCCATGTCACATTCCAGTCCATGAACCTTAGACATTGCAGAGAACATCTCGATTTGCAAATGTATAAAGTTTAATACAGAGCTTGTTCCTCTCTCTATATCAATTACTTTCTTTACGATTGGCTTTACAAATTCCTCAAATTCCACACCATCAATGACAGGTATTGTAATAGAACTGTAATGTAGAGACTCTTCTTTAATATACCAACTTTGAGTTGTCCGTACTACTGTGATGGTGTGTCCCTGAGAGTGAAGAGCCTTGATCAGAATGTCCATGTTCACCCAGTGGCTACCTTCTAAGGGAAATTTTCCCACCATCGTAGATTCTCCAAGAAGCAACCAGTAAAGATATGAGAAGTTATGAGCTTATGCTTCCATTGTAGCTTGCCATCTTTCATCTGAATGATAGGAGAAATCAGACGGCAGGTTGAACAGAATGCAAAACAACAAGTCTTGTTGTTGTATCAGGTGGACTCTGACCGACTTAAAAAGGATTGGACCCTTTTTTTCTATTTTCGCCTAAAATGACATACCCAAATCTAACTGCCTGTATGTAGCTCAGGCTCTGAAGCAAGGATATGCATTTTTTGGTACCATTTGAAAGGAAACACTTTGACGTTTGTGGAAATGTGAAAGGAATGTAGGAGAATATAACATATTGTAACACATCTGGTAAAAGATAATACAAAGAAAAAAACAACAACCGTTTTTATATATTTTTTTGTATAATCTTTGAAATGCAAGAGAAAGGCCATAATGTAAGTCCAGCCGAGGTGCAATTTAGATGTTGGCCACTAGATGGCAGCAGTGTATTTAAAAAAAAAAAAACTTTATTTAACTAGGCAGGTCAGTTAAGAACAAATTCTTATTTTCAATGACAGCCTAGGAACTGTGGGTTAACTGCCTGTTCAGGGGCAGAACGACAGATTTGTACCTTGTCAGCTCGGGGATTTGAACTTGCAACCTTTCGGTTACTAGTCCAACTCTCTAACCACTAGGCTACCCTGCCGCCCGAGCAGTCTGAAATGTGCAACGTTTCAGACTGATCCATTGAACCATTGCATTTCTGTTCAAAGTGTTGTATCAAGACTGCCCAAATGTGCCTAATTTGTTTATTAATAACTTTTCATGTTCAAAACTGTGCACTCTCCTCAAACAATAGCATGGTATTATTTCACTGTAATAGCTACTGTCAATTGGACAATGCAGTTAGAGTAACAAAAATGTAAGCTTTCTGACAATATCAGATATGTCTATGTCCTGGGAAATGTTCTTGTTCCTTACAACCTCATGCTAATCGCATGAGCCTACGTTAGCGCAACCGTCCCGCAGGGGACCCACCAATCCTGAAGAAGTTTTAAGTCCCCAACTAAGTCTCCCAGTGTCTAACAGACTCACAGACTTAAAAGCTAATCTCAAGACACTTTTCTAATACAAAGAGATGGTCTTAGAAGCTGGAAAGTAGGAAAATTAATTCACTGTAACAATGATTTGTCTGCTAAATTAACTGTATCCCACAAGCCAAACAGTTGTAGCTTTTGATCATACAAGAGCATTCACAGCTGAATTCTTCAGTGAAGCTTACTCAAAGAGGATTATAATTAAACTCTTGCTTGATCTTGTTATGTAATATTGTTTTTCTGAGAATGTAGCCACTGTCAAAAAAAACAGGCCATTTATTTTGTATTTTACCAACCTAGGGCCCAGTTAATTACGTTTTGGCCATTATTTTAATAAATTATAAAAGAGTAATGTAAGGGTAATATACTGTAAAAGGGTAGTGTATATAAAAAGGTAATATATTTTAAAATGTAATATAAAAGGGTAATGTGAATAAAAGAGGAATGTCAACTTAAATATAAAATATAATTAAATATAAATATATTAAATATAAAAGGTAAAGGGGTCATATACATACACTTATATACTGTACACTTATTTATAAAGGGGGGATTAAAAGTGATTTATTCACCCCTGTTAATTATTAGCTAGTCTCATGTGGCCAGCCTTCCATAATCCTGTCTCGTTAACCGTGAGAAGCCTGTTTTTCAGAGGCAAGAAAAACAATAACTTGTCACACCTGCACCCGCTCCCCCTCCTCGCGCTCGAATGCGCCAGGCTTCCGAAGCATTACACACTCCTGCCACCATCATTACGCACACCTGCCTTCCCTCATCACGCGCTTCAGCAATTATTGGACTCACCTGGACTCAATCACCTGTGTTATTACTTCCCCTATATCTGTTTGTTACCAAGCTCTGTTCCCTGCTTCAGGATTAATGTTTGTTTGCCTTTGCAGACCCGGTTCTGACGCTGTCTCCGTTTGATGTCTGTTCCATATTAAATGTTCGACTCCCTGTACCTGCTTCTCTTCTTCAGCGTCGGTCCTTACATAACCTGGATAATTGTATTCATTGTTATACTTTGTGAGATATGTCTATAGGGAGGTATCCTCCTTCCAGAATATAGAGGGATTATTTCATATGAAACAATTGTATGTTAATTTAATCTAGAAACAGATACAGCAACATAGAGACAATAATCCCTCATTCATATACACAAATCAAAAATTATGATGGAACTAGAATCCATTGCTCTCCCACACCCACATGTGAGTAAGTGTCTCCATCTCTGCACTGACTGTAGTGTCTCTGAATTCGTTGTGCTCAGTGTACATAGACTCAGTTTAGTCTTATCCGCTGCCGCCTGCATGGTTGGGGACAATGATGTTTGCCCATTTGTAGATGACAGGGATGAAGAGCAGAGCAGAGCCCAGTACTGAGACCAGGAGGAAGGTCCACAGGAACACACGATCCAGAACCTGAGCCACAAACTTCCAATCCTGCACCACCTGGAGAGAGAGAGAGAGAGACCAAACATGCCCTTCAGACTCCAACTCATTGACACAGGCTGCGAGGGCTTTGCAGTCAGAGGTGCAGTTGCATGTGACAATCAGAGGATGGAGACAAATACACAATATGGAGAAGATTAATATAGAGAGAGAATTACAGTAAGACTTCAAAAACCTAAATTCAGTACTGTATGATTGATTTTGTATCAGAACAAACACAATATTCTCTCATGCCAACCGTGTCATTGATACTGCAGGGGCAGACTGATTCTCTGTAACTCTATGGGATCATACCTCTCTGACCTCGTTCTCCCTGACCACATGCATGGTGATGTAACGGATAGAGTCCAAAGCAGCCTGCAGGTTATTCATGGGGGAGAGATGAGGGGTGGACTTCATAATGCCCCCTACTGTCCCCTCTCTCCCTGCCAGTCCTGCCCCCTCTCTCCCTGCCAGTCCTTCCCCCTCTCTCCCTGCCAGTCCTGCCCAGGCCCCACCGGGGGTAGCATAGCGGTCCACGTGGCTGCGCATACACAGCAGCTTAGGCAGCCTGTGCAGGAAGATACGACGCACCCAGGGCGCCATGCCTTGGTGCATGGACGTGGAGCGGTGGTGGATGTTGATGGCAAAGACGGTGATGACAATGGAGAGCGTGACAAAGATCATGGTGAACACCAGGTACTCCCCAATCAGAGGGATGACCTTGGAGGAGGACGGAATTATCTCCTCGATCACGAGGAGGAAGACGGTGAGGGACACCAGCACAGAGGTGCACAGGGAGATCTTCTCCCCGCCGTTGGAGGGCAGGTAGAAGACCAGGATGGTGAGGAAGGAAAGGCCGATACAAGGGATAATAAGGAAGAGGGTGTAGAAGAGTGGCAGTCTACGGATGATGAAGGAGTAGGTGATGAAGGGGAAGTGGCAGGATCCGTCCATCCTCAGACCACGGCTGCCTGTTGCTTTCACTATATCCCATTCGCCACTGTCAAAGTAGTCCCTCTTATCCACATGAAAGTCCTCCAGGAGGATGTCAACCTGTTGAATGAATACAAGGTTAGAAAAGATTAAACATCAACAGACGTATCTTCCCTTCAACTCCCCAAAGTATAAACAAGAGATTAACACATTTCTGACATCAATTAATGACTGTATGGTCATTAATATACTGTAGACTGTTTCACAATGCTGTGTAGGCTACAACCTGTGAGCCATCATAGGTCCAGGAGCCAAACTTCATGGAGCAGTTCTGCAGGTCAAAGGGGAAGAAGGTGACATCGATGATGCAGGCTGACTTGTAGTTAGCGGGCTGTGTCCAGGTGATGGTGCCATCATACTTGACAACAGCCTTGGTGACAGAGCCCTCAAAACGTCCATCGGCACTGTTAGAGGAATGGATTAACATCTGTTATTCTTCTACAGGGTCGAATCAGGCTTTTCTTGATGTGTTGGATTAATTGAATTTTGAGCTGTTTAAAATATAGTCTATGCTGTGTAGGGCTGCAAAGCTAATGGTAATTTCCCAAAGTTACTGGAATCTTCAGTCATTTTGGTAAATAACAGAAAATCTATGGCAACCTATCGTAATTTTCGTAATTTATACTTTAAAAATGTATATATATTTTTAAAAAAGAATACATATGTATTAACACAACCCAACCAAGCCACACTGCCCACTTAACCCGAAAGCCAGCCGCACCAATGTGTCGGAGGAAACAACGTACACCTGGTGACTGTGTTAGCGTGCACTGCGCCCGGCCCGCCACAGGAGTCGCTAGTGCGCGATGGGGCAAAATCATCCCTGCCGGCCAAACCCTCCCCTAACCCAGACGACGTTGCGCAAATTGTGCACCGCCCCATGGGTCTCCCGGTGGCGAACCCAGAATCTCTAGTGGCACAGCTAGCACTGCGTAGTACCTTAGACCACTGCACCACTCGGGAGGCTAGTAATTGATCTTTTGAACAATCAGATCAACTCTGAAAAATATCTGACGTTAAAAGATTTGATGTGATTGGTCAAAAGACCAATAGGTAGAAAAAAGAATCCCAGAATTGGGATGCCTGTGTAAAAGCAGCCACAGAGGGCCAGAGATGATTACAGACACCTGTGAAGTACCCACAAATCTTGTAATAGATTACATAAAATCCCTGAAAATCCTTAGAAAGTTTCCAGTATTATACAGTGCTTGACTTGGGATGGAAGTAGTGCAGGAGCTGTATTTTTCAAGTCAGTCCATTAGAGATTATGTTATAGAGACTTCTGATTATTCGCTGTTAATAGTTTAAACATGCCACTTTGTTTACATACCCTACATTACTCATCTCATATGTATATACTGTACTCTATACCATCTACTGCATCTTGCCTATGCCGTTCGACCATCGCTCATCCATATATTTTTATGTACATAGTCTTATTCATTCCTTTACACTTGTGTATAAGGTAGTTGTTGTGAAATTGTTAGATTACTTGTTAGATATTACTGCATGGTCGGAACTAGAAGCACAAGCATTTCGCTACACTCGCATTAACATCTGCTAACCATGTGTATGTGACAAATAAAATTTGATTTGGATTTGATTTGAACTCAGACTTCTCCATGACCTTTAATCTTGCATGGGGAAAGCAGGATATATGCCGCCCCAGGGCTGCCCCATGCCGCCCCAGGGCTGCCCATGCCGCACCAGGGCTGCCCCATGCCGCCCCAGGGCTGCCCCATGCCGCCCCAGGGCTGCCCCATGCCGCCCCAGGGCTGCCCCATGCCGCCCCAGGGCTGCCCCATGCCGCCCCAGGGCTGCCCATGTCGCCCCAGGGCTGCCCCATGCCGCCCCAGGGCTGCCCATGCCTCCCCAGGGCTGCCCCATGCCGCCCCAGGGCTGCCCATGCCGCCCCAGGGCTGCCCATGTCGCCCCAGGGCTGCCCCATGCCGCCCCAGGGCTGCCCATGCCGCCCCAGGGCTGCCCCATGCCGCCCCAGGGCTGCCCATGCCGCCCCAAGGCTGCCCCATGCCGCCCCAGGGCTGCCCATGTCGCTGTATTTGTCATCTCTCATGTCTTATTCGACTAGTATTTTTGAAAGTGTAAGGATAATAATTTAGTTGTTCTGAAATGTTTATTGCTTGCCAACATTTTACTCCCTCTATGTTTACTATAACACACATACATGAATTATTATTTTCAGTTGCCTATCCTGACGTGAAGTTTGTTCTATAGAAGTTTGTTCTATAGAAACTATTTGACTCTGATATGTGCCACAGAAAGTATTTGACTCTAGCCACAAAATTAAGGAAATTAGGAGGGGGGAGGTTTGACACAACACCAGACAGCTATTCCCCAAGTCAACCACAGGTAATATATCCTCCCTTTGCAACCCTTGTGTGGAAGTCATAGGCATGATACTTACTTGTCATAGAGCACAATGTCTGGGATCCAGATGGAGTCCGATGGGACTCTGATGGTAGTGATGCCCAGGTAGTCATCAGTGTTCCAGCGTAGCTTCATGTCCAACCATTCCTAAACAGGAGCGAGAGAGAGATGGATGAGTCACCTTTTTAATATTTGTGTGGTGGAGAAATGACCAGGCAGGAGACACAGTTAGTTTCGTTTAGTCAAAACCTCTCATGCTCAACCGCCCCCGGCACAATAGTGCGCATGTGCATTTCCTATTAGGTGTAGTAACATAACATTGCCATAATACATTACTGCTTAGTAACAGCATAGTAACTAATATAAACAGCTGTAGATCACGGATTCTACACTCCTCCCCCATAGTGTTTAACTCCCAGAGAACAAGGTAAATATGTTATGGAACTACTAATGCAATATCTGAACAATGCCTTCTTAAACATTTTTCAACTACTGGGTTGAAGCAGACTTTTCAAAGCCCAGCACAATTCCAGGGGATTATTCTGCCCTGAAGATGGAATTTGTGTCCTAATAACTAACCCAGGTAATGTCCTTTTATCTTTCCTTTAATCTAGGACATATTAAAGAGTTTGTTTGTTTTACTGTCTGTTACCTCCTGAAACAGCTCAACTCACAGGTCAAGCTTTTGAGGTGCCCTTCGCTGTCAAATAGGATATCTCCGCTCCTCCTAGGCTTCCGGTGGTGGGCCAGGTTCGGGTGGAAGGTCAGGCTCTGTCTCTCTTGTTTGTCCACCGTCAGGAGAATAGTCCTGGGGGTCTCTGCTGGGGCATTGGACCATAGCAGATGATCCACATGAACGTTGACATGGCGATGACCAATTTGGACTTAAGTCAAAGGTCCTCTGCGTTGCAAGATCACACCCGAGTTCCACAGGCGATTGGGGTGTCTGAAATCACGTACCATCACCCTCTCCCCCTCTTTGAATTCTCTGACATATTTGAGTGTCTGACATGAGCTTTCTTCTGCTGTAGCTGGTGCTTTGCCACAGTGCTTGACAAGTCTGGTTTCAACAATGTCAGGCGGGTACGTGGTAAGTAAACAGGAACCGAGGAAGCCTTTGGTGGGTAGGCACAGACTGAACCTCGAGTCTAGTCCTTCTTAAAGTTTTGCACAGCTCTCTCCACTGCTCCGTTTGATGCCGGATGGTAAGGTGGTGACAGGATGTGCCTTACTCCTGCATAGGGAACTGGACGTGGCTTGTGAAAGATTGGCTTGGTTCCTTCTGCACTCTGACTTTTGCTGTGATGTCTTGTATTTCCCTGTAGCCATCTTTGAAAAGTTCTTTGCTGTAATGCATTACTACTTAGTAACAGCATAGTAACTCATATAAACAGATGTAGATCACAGATTATACAACCTTATCATCATTCATGAATGGCCATCTCTTTTTACAAGCGGATTCTTTTGACCAGACTGCTACTGGAAATCACCATAAATTACTTTTCTCCCCCTGAGAGAAAATTGATTCCACTACAGTATACACTGAGTGTACAAAACATTATGAACACCTGCTCATTCCATGACATGGGACTGACCAGGTGAAAGCTATGATCCCTTGTTGATGTCTCCTGTTAAATCCACTTCAATCAGTGTAGATGTAGGGGAGGAGACAGGATAAAGAAGGATTTTTAAGCCTTGAGACAATTGAGACATGGATTGTGTATGTGTGCCATTCAGAGGGCGAATGGGCAAGACAGAGTATTTAAGTGCCTTTGAACGGGGTATGATAGTAGGTGCCAGGCGCACCGGTTTGTGTCAACAACTGCAACACAGCTGGGTTTTTCACACTCAACAGTTCTGTTCTTAATATTTTGTACACTCGGTGTATGTGTAACAATGCAACTTCATATCTGTGATAAGCAGATGTAATATCTCAGAGTTTTTGCATTGTCACATGGTGGATATAAAAATGTATGGCCAAATAAAGTAGATGGGAGAGAAGCACTGATGTGGACAGAGACATATTTTCAATCTTATCTCCTCATTCACTGCTGATGAATAGATGTGGCCATCACGTTAGCTATTGCCCTCTGTTCTCTGATTTGCATGGAGTTGTTTGTCATTGTGACATACTGGTGAGAGGCTGACCTGCAGACCCTGGCTGCAGAGAGCAGATGCAGTCGGAGGATATGAATTAAGCTGCCAGGGGGCTGGGGGCAAGGCAGGCTGCCGGGGGGCGGGAGTTGCAAACTGGGTTGCTCGTGAGAAATGAAGATGTGAGTTCATCGTGAAATGCCACCAGAACAAGGGGACATGCAGGAGGAAGGGAGATTGATTGTTACTCTAAATTCCATATCGCCTTTGATTGTAAAGCTGACGCTGCTGTAGAGCAGTGGTTCCCAACCTTTTTTGTTTACTTTCCTCCCAATTGAATTTTGCTCTGCCTTCAGTACGCCTGAAGATTCCGCTTACGTGCATGTAACCCTATAGACTTATGAGTCTTTTTAATTACCCCCTCTGGATAGGCCAAGTACCCCCGGGGGTCCTAGTACCCCTGGTTGGGAACCACGTTGTAGAGTGTTATGAATTAAACAATGGGTGGGTCTAATCCTGGACGCTGATTGGTTAAAACCGTATTCTAGCTGTTGTCTATTCCACAAGTTACCACCATCTAAAGCTATGACGTTGAAATGCCTATTTGCACTGTTCAATCTCACTGCACAATCCACTGTCTGATCAGCCCAAACAGGCAACTTATAACCTTGACCTTGAATGTAAAAAGCGTCTAGACATTATCTCCCATTTCTTTTAGACTAGCAATTGGTTTTCAATAGTGGAGATTTGTATAAACCTTGCTGTCTGTCTGTCTGACATTTGTAACATTGTTAATTTAGAAACTTGATCTCCAGCTGTTCCATAGTAATGAATGTGTAGGGGTTGGGAGTCGGGACAAGACAGATAGGCAGGCAGCTTTTCTCAGCCAGTCAACATTTTTATGGATATATACAAAGAAATGTCAATTGAAAACAGGTAAAATGAGATGAAGTGCATCTAGTTTGCAGTCTGTCCAGCTTCAGTTTGAAGTGTTTGTGTTGGCTGTGTTGTGGGCTAGCTCCTCTGAACAACAGTGTCCTGACAAGAGAGCACATTTTCTATGCCAGGTGAAATTGCGCGTCATTGTCATTGTTATGGATGTATCCAAATAAATGTCGCTAGAAAACAGCTTAAACAAATGCATATTCAGTTCCTTTGTTGTTATTCTGTCTGCACTGTTTGACGTGACTATAAGTTAGCCATAGTTGGCTAACTAGCAAGCAAGAACGGTGCCAGCCAGTATGGCAATAGAACATTTAGAACGAACGACTGGGTCTCGTCCATAAATACAGAACAAAAATACTTAACAACTGGGTCACGTCTCTGGGAACCGAACCGATAGAACGAACGACCAGCCGGCTTGTAGCAACACCTAGATTTGTGTCGGGACTATATCTTGTGGAACGATGAAATAGTATGAATACATTCCTCAAAATAACTTTTTAATTAAAATATGCAAATCATTATAGAAATATGTTGGTAACTCGTTGTATAAAAGTGATAATGCCCTCAAAGCCAGTGATTGGAGGACATATTGGAATGGTTTGCTTAACAACACCGGTGCCAATATATCCTCCTAACACTGGCTTCTCGGGAATGATCACTTAAATATACTATGCCCCCCCAAAATATGTTTAAGATCTTGCCTGTTTCATCCACACATTGGTTGTCATCAACTGGTTCTTCTCGTCCTGTAATGGAGAGAGCATACTGTAAAGGTTTTTTCTGTACCTTTGTGTTGTTATACTGTCCATATGTGTGTAAATGTGGTAAAAAAATCAACAATGTAAATTAGCCTAAATATATTTATAGTGATATATTCTTTCCAGTGATGTAATGTACTTAAGTAAAAAATACTTTCAACTACTCAAGTAGTTTTTGGGGTATCTGTACTTTACTGTTTCTATTTTTGATTACTTTAACTTTTACTTCACTACATACTCCATACATTTTCCCTGACACCCAAAAGTAATCATTATATTTTGAATGCTTAGCAGGACAGGCAAATGGTCCAATTCACACTCTTAGAGAACATCGCTGGTCATCCCCTGCCTCTGGCGGCCTCACTAAACACACATTGTTCATTTGTATAGGATGTCTGAGTGTTGGAGTGTGGCCCTGGCTACCCATAAATAAATAAATAAATAACAAGAAAATGGTGCCGTCTGGTTTGCTTAATATAAGGAATTTGAAATAGTTTATACTTTCACTTTTGATACTTAGGTATATTTTAAACCAAATACTTTTATACTTTTACTCAAGTAATATTTTACTGGGCTACTTTCACTTTTACTTGAGTCATTTTCTATTAAGGTATCTTTACTTTTACTCAAATATGACAATTGGGTACTTTTTCCACCACTGATTCTTTGCCTTGAAAGTCCAGCTTGCATTGACAAACATCAAAATAATCATCAGGAAAACACAAACCACAATATCCCATAATAATCATATTTTTCTCACCACGTCCACTAGCTGGGAGATGGCCAGTCCAAATCTGACCCGTACTGTGCCGTTGAGGTATTCCACAGGCCTCACCCATTTCTGGTAGTTTCTGAAGAGGTTCTTGAACAGTTTGTCCTCTGTCTTGGCATAGGAGGACAGTTTAGGGATTCCTATAGAGGCAGGGAAACACCACATTAGCCTTCCTTAAGCTGCATCATGTCAGCGACGTGTTAACAGGGGGCATTATCCTGGTAACAGCTCATGGCCCATGTTCAGCCCAGCTAAAGCACATTGACAATATTTCATAGTCCCTGGCACCTGACACGTTGTCAATAACCCCATCAATCAGTTTAATCAGTTCAATCAGTTTAACATGCAGGAAATCACCCCAGCACTCTCAGCATCACGGTAATCACATCTCTGGTCTCTGTTATCCCCAGATCAGGACCAGACATTCACTTTCTAGAGAGGAAGAAATCTAACTGTCACTTTGTCATGGCAACATAGTCAATACCTTTTATTCATGATTTGGTGTTTTCCACTCCTCGTGGAAGGAGACAAAGGTCAAATGTGTCCTTCCTGTTAGAATTCTCTGCAAACTAGTACATTTGATCAAATATGTTGGTGAATATTTACAGAGGTGTAATTTTATTTACAAGGAGCATGTTTGAATAATATATTTGATTGTATTTTCCCTCAAATGAATCCTCTTCTTCCATGGACGAGACTCCTCTGCTACCAATACAGTGGTGCTTCATCTCCAGCTCTTCGCCATGGAAGTAGGCCTATAAACAATCTAACAGTGATTAAAGGTAAGAGTCACTTGGCTGGGGTTCAGGCAACAAAAGGCTGCCCAAACCTTTAAAAGCTGATGAAGGTTTGGCACAGTATAAACTAAAGATAGCAGCCAGGGTAGCATTTGTGCACCTATTTCCTCCGTAATTGATGACTGACTGTTAGCGGGCTGCATAGACATGGAGAGATTAAATATGACTCCATTGTTCCATGTGTGTGATGCCACCACCAGTGTCAAGTGGGAAGGGTTCAATATAGTGTGGGCTGCCAGTCTAGTCAGCCTCCCTCCATCATCCAAAAACAAATGTGTTTCTTCCTATCAGCTCTGTTTTATGTGGCATCTCTCTCTCTGTAAATCCTCAGTCAGTCATCCCTCGCTCTTCTAATTTCATTTGTCTCAGTGTTTTTTCTATCTGGATCATGAGGAAGGAAGCTCCAATGAGTTTTACTCTCCATAACTTCATTACAGATGGGTCTGATCGTGTGACTGTGGTTGATGGATACCTCATTGTATTAGTGCATCAGCTGGCCTCGGTGACGTGCTGGTATCCATGACAGCCTGGTGGTGTAGGCCCTAGGGGGGTTGTTCATGGAGAGAAGGGCTGGAGGATGGATCTATAGACAGAGGAGACTTTTTACGTGTGAAGGACACAGTGAGGTCTTTGTGCCCCCTAAGGGCTCGCTGGGTTTTAGACAGAGAGAGAACGGAGGTGCACCTTTCATATTAATGATGTCAGCCGTCACTCTAGTCCACATACAACTGCAGACTGGGAGGAAAATCTAGAGTTAGCCTCTGTAAATGCAGTTTTAAGCACAAGCAATTCTCAGGATTCAATTATTATATTCAGCACTTTAGTTCAAACGAAGGATGTAACGTTGCTGTATTATCGCTGGAAACAACTCTCCAGCGCAAGGAGAAAAATGAAGAAGTATTGATTCAATTCTTAACGGACAGAAATGCTCTTAAATCATTCCCCACATGCTTATGGGCTTATTTTCTGTACATTCAATTTGGCTGCAAATTTACCTGAGGATGACAGTTAATAACACCCCTGTGTCATCCTCAGGCTCAGGATCAATAGCAACATTCTTAGACCTCAGTCAATATCACTGGGATTAGCAGATTCATCATCCTTAGACTTTGTCTCTGTCACTCTCAGCACAGCTTCCTGCAGAAAATCCTGCTTCATGTCTGGCTTCTCTGGGAGATTCTGAACACTACCCTTTGTGAAAACCACTATAAATATGATCCAACAATGTGTCATATAACACCTATAGTACAACCATCATTTATTGTATGTCATTACAAGTAGTAACTTAGCAATGAAATACCTTTAAGTAATACTTTTTAAATAAGGTATATATGAAATAAAAATCATTTAAGTGAGTAAAGACAACTCGTGCCAAATCTCTTCTGCAGCTAGCTCCGACGTCTTTCATTAGACTAACACCAGCAAGTACGCTAAGAACCACGGGACACTATTCATTTAAACTGAGCAAAAACATCTATTCCAAAGCAGAGGGGAAGATTCTGCACAACTGGAAAATCCTCACAGAGCAAGGGCATTACATACATGGACTACACTATAGGTGCTTCCTCTGATTTTTGTAATGGAGCAACAATTCAGCATGAATTGTCATGATTGAATGATAAACACAATCTTAAGACCACTTCCCAACCCTTTACAATATCTCTAATCCAGTGTCTAGATTGTGTTATAAATGCTCAGTTGTATCTTCATTATGTTCAATCACTGGTTGTATCTACAATTAGCGTGACCTGAGTGTGTGGCCAGTGAGGCATTAGGCCAGTCTATCTCTCCAGAGGATCCCTGGCTGTGTACTGTACTGATGAAAGATGTTCATATTTTATGAGTCACCTCGAAGATGTGGGGTTTACAAAAACGCCCTAAGAGATGGCAGATTAAAATCTGTGACCTTACACATCACCTAACCCTCTTCTGCTGTCCACACAGCCCATGTTATTAAACCCAGCCCGCTAATGAAGGACAGAATTCCAGAAGAGGAGCTCCATTACATTTTTCCATTTTAGTTATTCAGCGGACGCTCACGCTCTTATCCAAAACAAATTACAATCAGCGTCTCACAGTCAGTGCGAGAATCAATCTTGTTTCTGCACAGGCTGGCTGGCGTGGAGGAGGCAACCGTGTGGAGCTATCTGGGCTGGCCAGCTTATATTTCTGATATTGACTGGACAGAGTTATTTGAACTCTGAGGTTCTTTCCCCAAGTCGTTAATAGAGATATTTCTTCCCTTATTCAGCTCATCACCTCTCCCAGCTGTACAGAAGGTCACCAACCACCGGAAATTACTGCACTAAACCAGACAGTGCTGTGTATCATATATACTGAATTAACTGAGAGCAGGATCCCAAACCACTGACCTTCATAATACATGTTGGCAAAGTCTCTGAGACCATACACCTTGATTAGAAATCTACTTAAAAGGGACATTAGGTCTGGATATACTGAGTGGTCATATTGACATTACTCAGCCCATCTGTTAATCAGTTCCTCTTTTAATTTAGTATTAGTCTCAGCTGGCGTTGCCTCTTCACTATCTCCCATCCCCAGACTTTCCATCTGCCCTACCGCTCATCACCTTATCATCCTGTTCCCAGTAGTTGATCCTAGTTGTGCAGAGTGGGTATCTCTCAGTCTGATAACATCTCTGATGGCCCATCACTCTGAGAGTGTCTTCCATGTCCTCCACGGTGGTACTGTAGGGAGAACTTACCCAGAGAGTGACACAGGTGGCAGCAGCAGTATGACAGCAGCAGGAGTAGAGTGGTGGCCGCTGGCCCAACTCTCAGCATGATATCAGAGGGGGCTCCAGATCCACACAGCCAGGGAGCAGTCCCTCAGGCAGCCATGACTACAACACAGCTGGAGCCTAGGAAAACACAGCATTAAAATCACGGCACAGTTCACAAACAGAAGAAGTTATGGGACATGTATACATCCGTATAGATACCGAACATGTACACACAAACATGAATACAGACACATACTGCATTCACACAATAACACATTTTTACATTTGCATACACACACATTTCATCTTACACATTTCACATACACACACATGCACAACAGTGTACATGCGAACACATTACACTCACCTGCTTGGATGTAGTGAACACACACAAACCAATACACATATGCTCACAAACAGACATACTGTGCATATCAGACCTGCATCCTCTATTCCTATCATCCACTCAACACACAATCTATCCGGGATGCAACGTGAGAGTCCAGGCAGTATCGACAGACAGACAGGCAGCGCTGCTCTCTAGTATTCCCCCATTCAATGCAGCCCTGCCTCAGCTCAGACAGACGATGCTTCAGTCCCTTGCTGCTGCCTCTAAATGAACGGTAGTGCACTCTCTCTCCTCTCTCTCCTCCTTTTCCTCCTCCTCAACCTCCTCCAGGAAAAACCAGCCCCCCCCTCTCCCCCAGAAGAGTCTAATCACTAATCACTCCCAGTTATCTTCCCCAGCAGCACACTCCCTGCAGCCTGTAGCCCATCCACAGCCAAGTGTCTACACTGCAAGCCCTGCCCCAGCAGCTCTACCTACATAGATCCAGCACACTGCTGTTGTTCTGTCTCGTTCTCTCCCCACAGACAGTGGCTAGCAGCGAGGCTGCCTCAGCCATACGTCTAACTAAGGTAGCTTCAGACTGTTGCTTCAGGTTTAATGTCAGGGTTAATAGGGGTGGAGGAGTGTGCATCTGTATGTGTGTATTGAGAGATTGTCTAATATACAGCATCCATTCCCCTGATACTACAGTAGCTGGAGTACCTGTGGGATGAGAAGATTTTGATTTTGAGATGTTATTTTGTGTGTATGTGTGTTTGTTTGTGTTTTTGTGTTTGTGTGTGTGTCTGTGTGTGTATGCATGTCTGTGAGCCACATAACTCCATCATGTCTATTATGCATTGTCTCACGTCAGATAGCGGGACGGCCGTCTGCACTGTTGAGTTGAGGGATGAGCGTCACGTAGGAGTGAAACCATCTGGTGTGTGACATGGGTCTATGATGACGATGCCTTGTGAGAGTGACAGCAAATGGAAAATGCTGGGAGGAAAAAAATCAATCTCTTCTGCCTAGCCCCTGGGTCATGGTGTGTGTGGAGAAATGGTAATATGTTGCAGACAGTCTCCCACTCTTTCCCTCCTCTTCACTTCTCCTCCCCTCTTCCCCTCTGCTGGGAGGCATGATGATAGTGGCTTGTCTATTACTAAGCTCTGTCTCCCTCTCCCATTAGACTGAGCTTTCTATAGAAACACTGTACCCACATTAGCCTGCCACATATTCTCCTTTGTCCACATCTCTTTCTCTATGCATGTCTCGGGCTTGTCTTATCAATCATTTGTGTGTCTTAATTCATACTTCCATGTTGGCATAACAAACACGTGGAAAACATTGGCTAACACTTTGTTTGAATTTATATTGCTTTCATTTCAAGCTTGGTGTGTTTTTATTGAATAAAAGGTGGAATAATGTCATCTACATCTTTGCTAGGCTCAAAGATAGCACCCAGACTGCAGACGGCATCAAAGAGTAATATGTTCAAAACCAAAGCAGTATTTAAAAAAACACATCTTAGCATACACCTAGGTGTACAGTATTACTATCCCCATACTTCTATGACCAAAAAGGCAGATAAACCACATGTTCTGTTGTGTCATTTCGCATGTCATATACTACTGTATAGCACTACTGTATAGCACTACTGTATAGCACTACTGTATAGCACTACTGTATAGAACTACTGTATAGCACTACTGTATAGAACTACTGTATTTGTAATGACACAGACTGTAAACAGGGTCCTGTTTTTCTTTCTCCTTCTTTGTTTTCACTTTGGCATAGATGGCAGTTTCACCCTGCTGTTCTGGTCTTTTCACTGAGGGGAGAGGTTGCTAGAATTAGTCAAACATGCTGGACACTGTATGTAGAGAAAGTTAACTGAGTGTTCTGAGAATGAAGTGTCTGTGGGAAACCAAATCGCTACAGTTAGTGTATCTTTATGTAAATATAGCTGTGTCAGTGCACTGTGCTTTGAGTGGTGAGGGACTTGAGTTGTGTTATGAGTCTTTGCTCACATTGCCTTCCTCTGTCTGCAGGCCTGTTGGTCTCTGTGTGTATGTGGCTAAACATTCATCAACCTGTGTAGTATCTGGTTACGTGGGATGCTCAGGGCTGCCTCTACGTCAGTATAACAGACAACAGACAAAAATAGGTATGATGTGAACCTACCTTTGTAACCCATCAGACAGTACATATACGTATACTATACATGTACGTATACTATTCTACTGGTTTCTTTTTTAGTACCTACCTCTTGTTATTACGCTGCACAGAGCCTCATCTCCTGTAGGATCAGTTGGAGAGCTACAGAAATAGAAAATGAACTTCAAACTCAGACATGTAAATATGTAATTCGAGAAATATCAACAATACACCTCGTTAATGTCCCTGATACTGAAGGAAATGTAAGAGCAGGATTCAGACTTACTGATGAACCACCGATCCCATGCCTGCTGGGAATAAAACTGAGATCAGTTCAATGTACTGTAAAGTCTAAGGGACTCCAGAAAAGAGAGGAACAACTATGAGATTGCATACATACCTGACACACCTTGTGAACCCAAGGGCTCAGGATTCTTTCTGTGTAAGGGAAATATTACATATATCATTGATCATTTGTGCATCTTGAGTATGGGAAATGCACTTTACAAATGAAATATTATTATTATTATTATTTGTGTCATATCTTTAGAAATAATGTGGTAGTTACTAAAATGTCTTACCGTAGTCTCCCTGACGATTCCAGCCCTGTATTAGAATGTCTTTCTTAATAGTCAGATACAGTATATCATAAACAAAGTGTTTTCTCGGCTAGGTTATTATTAATAATGTCATGATTAGACAAACTGTACCTCTCCACTCACCTATCATAGAATAGTGTCCTTCATCACCATCAAAGGGGACCTCACTACAGACAAGACATTGACACCATTGTAAACAACTTACAGAAGCCATGGAAAAGGATATCATCTTAGACTATGAAAAGGGTTATTGTATGAAAAGTACTCTTTAAAAATGCATACTAAACCTATATGGTAACTTCATTGTTTCATCAAAGATACTGCATATCAGATATTTTCTTTACCAAAATAGGGAAAACTAACCCAGGCTTATGACACTTTTATGAAAATCGTGTCATCTCAATAGTATGGTGAAATAGCAAAATTGCCCATAAAAAAAAAAATGGTGCTGAAGAGAAACTTACATTACACCAGTTGTGACTAAACATCCAGGATATGGAAATCAAAGACAGAAAACATACATTATAACTTAGTTCTTAAAGAACTTAAGGAAAGGAACAATATGTGATGCAAAATATGCAATGTAAAAATATGAACTGATATACAATACCTGGTACAACTGAGATTAGACTGTATGTTTGATCCGTATCCTGATTCTCACTAAGGGAAGATTACAAATATTTTTTGCCCTGTCTCAACAATATAGACATTGATAAATCAAGTAGTATTTTGTTTTAATTTGGTAGGTTTTCTATACCTTGGTTGATGGTCAATACTTATCACTGTAACAGAAAGAAACAGTAAGGAATGACTTAAAGCATTGTGTTAAAATACATAGATACTTAGTTTAACATCAAGCGTTTGTTTACTTTCCCCCACCATGTCACATAGCTAGACATGGTGATTGTAAGGCCGGGATTCAAATATCTGCGTTTAATCTGCGTTATAGCTTGCTTGATATTTAAAGGGGATTTCCGATTGAGCCGTCATCTGCAGTGTTTTGTGAATGCGAACTGCTAGTGGACTAATCTACAGTTAAAGTACATAAACAAATATCTTGCTAAACTTGACTCTTTACAGATTAGTTTAGCAAAATTCCAAATTCCACATTGCTTGGTTGACATTTAAAGGGAATTTCCGATTGAGGCGTCATCTGCAGTGTTTTGTGAATGAGATCTCCGCAAACGGCGGTGAAAGTGCCTTTTAAAGCTGAATTGTCGGCTGTCCAGCGCACTGTGTTAAGAATTGATTCCTGGCCTAAACTGAACAGACTGTCAACTTCACTTACTTTGTTTCAGGATTCCCCAGTACCTCCACACTAACAGCAGTACAGACAGCGTCAGAAACAGGAGGACCAAGGCTGCTGCCAGTCCCGCTCTCCCTTGTCCTCCCATATTCTCTAGTCCCTCTGTGTAGAACATTGATATGATAGATTCTGGTGTACAGTAAACGCTGGTGTTAAACTTGCTGCCGAGTCAGAGTATGTAGCCTTTCATTGCAAAGCAATATATTGGCTGAAAATGTGACTGAATTACAAATATTCAAACTGCACTGCAACAAATTGACAAATATACTGTATGGATAGCAATCTTATCATTACAAACATAATATTGACAGAATCTTACCTTTCTGTTCTCCATCAACCTGAAATACTACTAAATTATCCCCTGTTGACCTCAAGTGACTGGGTACAAGTTTATCTCTGGTGTACACACAGCTGTAGTTGCCTGAGTCTTCTCTTGTGACATTCTTCATGTCGAAAATAGCGTCATCTTCACCTTTCTCCAGCAGCACAATTCTTATCCCAACTCCATTCTTGCAAAGGTAAAAATTTAACTTGTCCTCAGGTCCTCTGATGCCAGTAGTGCTACATTTAAAATGGATGTTTACCCCTTCAGTCACGCTAGATGGTCCAAATATCTTTGCTGGGTAGATCTCTGCATTAAAAAAATACCAATAAGGGGTGAACCCTTCATTTTCTTTTTGAAAGTGTGACTTAAGTGGAAGTTAGGATTTTCCTTAAGTGTAAGTGTGTGTATTATTAAGAATGTAATTTCTGTTTTAAAAATATATACTGTATTGTATACACTGATGTATTAAATATTTCCAAAACACTAATCACTACAAAACAATAAACAGAAATACTTTACTTTTGTGTTCAGATGTTGCATCTTCACATTTGACAAGGATGGATGCTATGGCTGCATGGACAAATGAATACACTCAGGGAAAGTATTTTGTTCAGGAAATAAACATAAATATTTATTGGAAAATGTTTGTATTACTTGAAAAGTAGAAAATACTCACAGCTCACAAGCCATAGGAGTCCTAATGCTGCCATGATGTTGGCTGAGACTTCAGTGGTGGTTTCAGTGAAATGCACTGTTAACGTACCTTACCTATTCAGACTAATGATGGTAACCACACATTGTACAAGTCAAAACCCGGAACATAGGTATGTTCGGTGCGTTTTCTCAAATACTTTAGACATATTTAGGCATACTTTCATAACAAAGCCATTTCATTATTACAGTGTCACACCCTTATGTTGTGGCCTGGTACATAAGCTACCATTGAAATCATCAGCAACTTTATATCAGATGTGTTTATTTATTAAATATCACATTTTTAGTATCATTTACAGGCTTTCCTTATAGATCTGCTAGTGGACTAATCTACAGTTACAATATAGAAACAAATATCTTGCTAAACTTGACTGTTTACAGATTGGTTTATAATCATTCCAAATTCTACATTCCAAACAGTATACCAATTTGACAAATTAAGGGGTTCAATACAGTTGATATGATTCAATTCTCAGTTTATATACTTTATTGAACATTCTATCTATCACCCATCCTACCAGAGGTCCAATTGATTGTGACTGCAACCATTTTGTACTTTATGTATCCCACTGTAGAAGTAACAGTTTTAAATACAATCCTTCATAGGTTCACACTAAAATGTGAACCTACAACATCTGCTCGTCGAACATGTCATTCCAAAATCATTGGCATTAACATGGAGTTGTTCCCCTCTTTGCTGCTATAACAGCCTCCATTCTTCTGGGAAGGCTATCCACTAGATTTTTGAACATTGCTGAGGGGACTTGCTTCCATTCAGCCAGAAGAGCATTAGTGAGGTCGGGCACTGATTTTGGTCGATTAGGCCTGGCTCGCAGTCGGTGTTCCAATTCATCCCAAAGGTGTTTGATGCGGTTGAGGTCAGGGCTCTGTGCAAACCAGTCATATGCTTCCACACCGATTTCGAAAAAAAAAAAATCTGTATGGACCTCGCTTTGAGCACGGGGGCAGTGGCATGCTGAAACAGGAAAGGACCTTCCCCAAACTGTTGCCACAAAGTTGCAAGCACAGAATCATCTAGAATGTCATTGTATGCTGTAGTGCTCGGATTTCCCTTCACTGGAACGAAGGGGCCTAGCCTATCCAATGAAAAACAGCCCCAGACTATTATTATTTATCCACCAAACTTTACAATTGGCACTATGCATTCGGGCATCCGCCAAACCCAGATTCATCCGCCGGACTTTTTGTAAAAAAAATAAATTATTTCACCTTTATTTAACCAGGTAGGCTAGTTGAGAACAAGTTCTCATTTGCAACTGCGACCTGGCCAAGATAAAGCGTAGTTCGACACATACATTCGACACATACAACAACACAGAGTTAGACATGGAATAAACAAAACATACAGTCAATAATACAGTAGAATAAAATAAAACAAAAGGTCTATATACAGTGAGTGCAAATGAGGTAAGTTAAGGAAATAAATAGGCCATGGTGGCGAAGTAATTACAATATAGCAATTCAACACTGGAATGGTAGATTGGCAGAAGATGAATGTGCAGGTAGAGATACTGGGGTGCAAAGGAGCAAAATAAATAAATAAATACCAGTATGGGGATGAGGTAGGTAGATATTTGGACTGTTTATAGATGGGCTATGTACAGGTGCAGTGATCTGTAAGCTGCTCTGACAGCTGGTGCTTAAAGCTAGTGAGGGAGATGTGAGTCTCCAGCTTCAGAGATTTTTGCAATTCGTTCCAGTCATGGGCAGCAGAGAACTGGAAGGAAAGACGACCAAAGGAGGAATTGGCTTTGGGGGTGACCAGTGAGATATATCCGCTGGAGCGCGTGCCACGAGTGGGTGCTGCTATGGTGACCAGTGAGCTGAGATAAGGCAGGGCTTTACCTAGCAGAGACTTGTAGATAACCTGTAGCCAGTGGATTTGGCGACGAGTATGAAGCGAGGGCCAACCAACGAGAGCGTACAGGTCGCAATGGTGGGTAGTGTATGGGGCTTTGGTGACAAAACGGATGGCACTGTGATAGACTGCATCCAGTTTGTTGAGTAGATTGTTGGAGGCTATTTTATAGATGACATCACCGAAGTCGAGGATCGGTAGGATGGTCAGTTTTACGAGGGTATGTTTGGCAGCATGAGTGAAGGATGCTTTGTTGCAATATAGGAAGCCGATTCTAGATTTAATTTTGGATTGGAGATGCTTAATGTGAGTCTGGAAGGAGAGTTTACAGTCTAACCAGACACCCAGGTATTTGTAGTTGTCCACGTATTCTAAGTCAGAGCCGTCCAGAGTAGTGATGCTGGACGGGTGGGCAGGTGCGGGCAGTGATCGATTGAATAGCATGCATTTAGTTTTTTTTTGCGTTTAAGAGCAGTTGGAGGCCTCGGAAGGAGAGTTGTATGGCATTGAAGCTCGTCTGGAGGTTAGTTAACACAGTGTCCAAGGAGGGTCCAGAAGTATACAGAATGGTGTCTTCTGCGTAGAGGTGGATCAGAGAATCACCAGCAGCAAGAGCAACATCATTGATGTATACAGAAAAGAGAGTCGGCCCGAGAATTGAACACTGTGGCACACCCATAGAGACTGTCAGAGGACCGGACAACAATCCCTCCGATTTGACACACTGAACTCTATCAGAGAAGCAGTTGGGAAACCAGGCGAGGTAATCATTTGAGAAACCAAGGCTGTCGAGTCTGCCAATAAGAATGTTGTGATTGACATAGTCGAAAGCCTTGGCCAGGTCGATGAATACGGCTGCACAGTAATGTCTCTTATCGATGGCGGTTATGATGTCATTTAGAACCTTGAGCGTGGCTGAGGTGCACCCATGACCAGCTCTGAAACCAGATTGCATAGCGGAGAAGGTATGGTGGGATTCGAAAGGGTCAGTAATCTGTTTGTTAACTTGGCTTTCGAAGACCTTAGAAAGACAGGGTAGGATAGATATAGGTCTGTAGCAGTTTGGGTCTAGAGTGTCACCCCCTTTGAAGAGGGGGATGACCTCGGCAGCTTTCCATTCTCTGGGAATCTCAGACGATACGAAAGAGAGGTTGAACAGGCTAGTAATAGGGGTTGCAACAATTTCGGCAGATATTTTTAGAAAGAGAGGGTCCAGATTGTCTAGCCCGGCTGATTTGTAGGGGTCCAGATTTTGCAGCTCTTTCAGAACATCAGCTATCTGGATTTGGGTAAAGGAGAAATGGTGGGGGCTTTGGCGGGTTGCCGTGGAGGGTGCCGGGCAGTTGACCGGGGTAGGGGTAGCCAAGTGGAAAAAATGGCCAGCCGTAGAGAAATGCTTATTGAAATTCTCAATTATAGTGGATTTATCGATGGTGACAGTGTTTCCTAGCCTCAGAGCAGTGGGCAGCTGGGATGAGGTGCTCTTATTCTCCATGGACTTTACAGTGTCCCAGAACTTTTTTGAATTTGTGCTACAGGATGCAAATTTCTGTTTGAAAATGCATGCCTTAGCTTTTCTAACTGTCTGTGCATATTTGTTCCTAACTTCCCTGAAAAGTTGCATATCACGGGGGCTATTCGATGATAATGCAGAACGCCACAGGATGTTTTTGTGCTGGTCAAGGGCAGACAGGTCTGGAGTGAACCAAGGACTATATCTATTCCTAGTTCCATTTTTTTTGAGAGGGCATGCTTATTTAAGATTGTGAGGAAGGCACTTTTAAAGAATAGCCAGGCATCATCTACTGACGGGATGAGGTCAATGTCATTCCAGGATACCCCGGCCAGGTCGATTAGAAAGGCCTGCTCGCAGAAGTATTTTAGGGAGTGTTTGACAGTGATGAGGGGTGGTCGTTTGACCGCAGACCCATTACGGATGCAGGCAATGAGGCAGTGATCGCTGAGATCTTGATTGTAAACAGCAGAGGTGTATTTGGAGGGCGAGTCAGTTAGGATGACATCTATGAGGGTGCCCATGTTTACTGATTTGGGGTTGAACCTGGTGGGTTCATTGATAATTTGTGTGAGATTGAGGGCATCAAGCTTAGTTTGTAGGATGGCCGGGGTGTTGAGCATGTCCCAGTTTAGGTCACCTAGTAGCACGAGCTCAGAAGATAGATGGGGGGGCAATCAATTCACATATGGCATCAAGGGCACAGCTGGGGGCAGAGGGAAGTCTATAGCAAGCGGCAACAGTAAGAGACTTGTTTCTGGAAAGGTGAATTTTTTGAAGTAGAAGCTCAAATTGTTTGGGTACAGACTTAGATAGTAATACAGAACTCTGCAGGCTATCTCTGCAGTAGATTGCAACACCGCCCCCTTTGGCAGTTCTATCTTGGTGGAAAACGTTATAGTTAGGAATGGAAATTGCAAGGTTTTTGTTGGTTTTCCTAAGCCAGGATTCAGACACGGCTAAGACATCTGGGTTGGCAGAGTGTGCTAAAGCAGTGAGTAAAACAAACTTAGGGAGTAGGCTTCTAATGTTAACATGCATGAAACCAAGGCTTTTACGTTTACAGAAGTCAACAAATGAGAGCACCTGTGGGGTGGGAGTGGAGCTAGGCACTGCAGGACCTGGATTAACCTCCACATCACCAGAGGAACAGAGGAGAAGTAGGATAAGGGTACGGCTAAAGACTATACGAACTGGCCGTCTAGCACGTTCAGAACAGAGAGTAAAAGGAGCAGGTTTCTGGGCACGATTGCATAGATTCAAGGCATAGTGTACAGACAAAGGTAAGGTAGGATGTGAGTACATTGGAGGTAAACCTAGGCATTGAGTAATGAAGAGAGAGATATAGTCTCTAGAGATGTTTAAACCAGGTGATGTCATCGCATATGTAGGAGGTGGAACAACATGGTTGGTTAAGGCATATTGTGCAGGGCTAGAGGCTCTACAGTGAAATAAGACAGTAAACACTAACCATGACAGTAATGGACAAGGCATATTATATTAGAGAGAGGCATGCGTAGCCAAGTGAACATATGGGTCCAGTGAGTAGTTGGGCTGGCTGGGGACACAGCAATTCAGACAGTTAGCAGGCCGATGCTAACAAGCTAACAGTTAGTAGACCGGGGCTAAACAAGCTAGCAGCTAGTAGACCGGGGCAAGCTAGCAGTTAGCAGGCCGGGTTAGCAAGCAGTTAGCAGGGGCTAGCAGTTAGCAGACCGGGCAGGCAAGCTAGCAGTTAGCAGACCGGGTTTTACATTTATTTTTTTACCTTTATTTTACTAGGCAAGTCAGTTAATATCTGGAGTACTTCTCCTGTCCTATTCGGTGTCCTGTGTGAATCTAAGTGTGCGTTCTCTAATTCTCTCCTTCTCTCTTTCTTTCTCTCTCTCGGAGGACCTGAGCCCTAGGACCATGCCCCAGGACTACCTGACATGATGACTCCTTGCTGTCCCCAGTCCACCCGGCCATGCTGCTGTTCCAGTTTCAACTGACCTGAGCCCTAGGACCATGCCCCAGGACTACCTGACATGATGACTCCTTGCTGTCCCCAGTCCACCTGGCCATGCTGCTGCTCCAGTTTCAACTTCCACCTGACTGTGCTGCTGCTCCAGTTTCAACTGTTCTGCCTTATTATTATTCGACCATGCTGGTCATTTATGAACATTTGAACATCTTGGCCATGTTCTGTTATAATCTCCACCCGGCACAGCCAGAAGAGGACTGGCCACCCCACATAGCCTGGTTCCTCTCTAGGTTTCTTCCTAGGTATTGGCCTTTCTAGGGAGTTTTTCCTAGCCACCGTGCTTCTACACCTGCATTGCTTGCTGTTTGGGGTTTTAGGCTGGGTTTCTGTACAGCACTTTGAGATATCAGCTGATGTACGAAGGGCTATATAAATAAATTTGATTTGATTTGAGTTAAGAACAAATTCTTATTTTCAATGACGGCCTAGGAACAGTGGGTTAACTGCCTGTTCAGGGGCAGAACGACAGATTTGTACCTTGTCAGCTCAGGGATTTGAACTTGCAACCTTTCGGTTACTAGTCCAACGCTCTAAACACTAGGCTAGAAAGTTAGTCTTTGGGGGATGTCGCGATGGGGGTAAGTCTGACAGATGGTGAGCTTGATTCATCACTCCAGAGAACACGTTTCCACTGCTCCAGAGTCCAATGGCGGCTAGTTTTACACCACTCCAGCCAACCCTTGGCATTGCGCATGGTGATCTTAGCCTTGTGTGCGGCTGGTTGGCCATGGAAACCCATTCCATGAAGCTCCCGACTAACAGTTATTGTGCTGACATTGCCTCCAGAGGCAGTTTGGAACTCGTAATGAGTGTTGCGACCAGATGAGTTTTACGCACTACACGCTTCAGCACTCGGTGGTCCCGTTTTGTGAATTTGTGTGGCCTACCACTTCTTGCACTTAAAGCACTTACAGTTTACCAGGGAAGCTCTAGCAGGGCAGGAATTTGATGAACTGACTTGTTGGAAATGTGGCATCCTATAACAGTGCCACATTGAAAGTCACTGAGCTCTTCAGTAAGGCCATTCTACTGCCAATGTATGTCCATGGAGATTACATGGCTGTGTACTCGATTTTATACACATTTCAGCAACAAGTGTGGCTGAAATAGCTGAATCCACTGATTTGAAGGTGTGTCCACATACTTTTGTATATATAGGGTAGTTCTCAATAATTAAGTTTTATCTGTCAGTGCATTACTACTGTTTGTCTTCCAGAAAGAGAAAGAGACATTATGATTAGCCTACTTTTCAGTAACTAACAGTCACTACAGTCAGTAGAAGTATGACCACAATAACTGAACATCAATCAGATTTAGGGTTGCAAAGGGAGGGTAGATTGCTGAAAAGTTTCAAATTTGACCATTAAACTACCAGAATGTTGGTATCCTTTAAGGATTTTATGTAATCTATCACAAGACATCAAGTGGCCCTTTTGGGTACTTACAAATGTCTGTAATAATCTCTGGACCTCCGTGTTGCCTTATCATTTGAAAAAAATAAATAATAATATGTAAAGAAATTCATGACAAAGCTGTAAAACACAATCTTAAATATAAACCATCAATTTACTGAATACCATCGTTTTTTTTCTTTAATTAAGCTATTTTCTCTTGAAACGTATGGTCTATGTACTACAAACTCATGGAAAATATGAACACAGATATAATACATTTATATTATAAATTATTTTATTGTCAAAGTTATGATAGATTGCCATATATTTTCTGTTAATTACTGAAGATTCCTGTAACCTTGGTAAATTATCAGTAGTTTTGCAAAAATAATCGGATTACATTGACCATTTGCACACTTGGCTTCCTCCAGTAACCACGAGCACAACTGTTCCTTGATTTGAACTGGCCGATTTATTCTGTAGTTTCAGTCAGAATTATCACCTTCCGTGAGAACTATAAAGCAAATTAAAATTCAGTTAAGCACACTCGTACAACCTTCTTGTCTTACGAGTGCTTTATTAGCTTGATATAACTCTGAAGTGCTTACATGCATAAACAGTTTAGCCGGAGCTATAACAGTATCAGATTAAACACATGAATGAAGGAAAAATACCTCATTGAATGCTTATTACAGAAGGGAGGAAATCAAATCTTCACACTTATTATTACTGACATGAATTCATGCTTCATCCTTAATTATTATAATGTTCCCATCCTAACATACACACTTCAACCTTTACGAACTACACCCGAAGGCGTGAAAATTTAACTAATACAGCACGGGATTGCCTTCACACCAAAGGTGTGTTGCTACGATAATAATCCCTGTTACAACAGTTCTTAGCCACATAGTTCCGCTTGTCTTATCATTTCCCCCGCATAGCGAGCACGTAAACAATTCAAACAAAAAAACAACAACATAGACTTACAGGTTAATTGTCAGTTACAGCACATCCAACTCCATCCTTGTCCGATCTTCTTGTGATGCCAGTAGTGCTACATTTCAATTCTACATTCCTCCTTTCAGATACATTAGATGGTCCCTAGAGCTTTGTGGGGTAGATCTCTGCATAAAACAAAAGGGGCCCTAAATTTGACTGAGGGAAACATTTTACTTCCACTTAAGTGTAAGTTGATTTTAGCGTCTGAAGAAAAAATACTCAACCACACAACAAACGGACAAATACTGAATGTGCACAGCAGTCCACTCACCATTCATTCTAACTATTAAACATACACAAACATTAACAAAAGCTTACTTTCAATAATTAGAGAAAATTGATAGGGGTACACACAGTGCGTGGAGGGGAAACATTCAATGTGCCAGTGGATGAGCTGGCACATGAGACGTGGCTTCAGTTCATGTCAGGAGAAAGTTGACAATGGTAGTGGAGTCGTCATCAACGCTTAATCAGGGAACAGGAGTGGACTTAGCTGTAAATACAAATAGCAGATACATTCCATTACAGCTGCGCATTCGTAGGTTTGGACAACAAGTTTCTCTATGAACTTAAACTCAGACACCTCAAACTTCATGAAGTCAAACACAGACTGTGCATCTCGCTAACTTGACACATCAAAGTATCCCAAAAAATGTTACTGAATAAAGTCCTGATCATCTGCATATCTGAAGATAACTGACAACTTGCACCATAGGTACCAGAGCAGTGGGGCAATTTTTACTCCCCTGGGGCTTTTCCTTATTTGTTAACCTAACTAGGAAAACTCTGGACCCTATAAGGTATGACAGTGATTAATCAGTTGTAAAAAGGTTTCATATAGGGTAGGATGGGACCAGTTTATCCAAAACAGGTCACATGGCTTTAAAAAAAAATCCTGAAAAAAAATCCTGGCCCTGGGGGGTAAGAAAACCCTGTCAAACTGCAGCTACCGTATATTTGTTCAAAGAAATTAGATTTAGACGAGATTAGGAGGGTGAGATCCTCTACTCAGACACATAGACAACAACTGTCAGAGTCGTGTGTATAGGTGGCAGGGAAGTCAGGTGCAGGAGAATCAAACTTAGTGGAATGGAGTTGTTTAATGACTTTAAACAAAACATAACTCCAAAACTATGAATAATATAGAACAAAGTGGGTACGAGGACCTGTCGCTCACCAATACAAACAACATTAAATCTGAACAACAAACAATCTCTGACAAAGACATGAAGGGAAACAGAGGGTTAAATACATTACAGGTAATGAATGGGATTGAAAGCAGGTGTATAGGAAGACAAGAAAAAACAATAGAAAATGAAAAATGGATCGATGATGGCTAGAAGACCGGTGACGTCGACCGCCGAGCACCGCCCAAACAAGAAGAGGCATTGACTTCGGCAGAAGTCGTGACAACAACTGAAAGATATGCATGTTTGCATTATGCAGGCCTATGCAACTGTAGGCCTTACAATTTTTTTTACTGCCATCACTATTATGTGGATTCATTAATTCCAGTTAGTAATGTAGGATTAAAAACGTATAGGCAGCCTAGCCAGCCCAATTTTGAAAATAAACTAAATTTGATCACATTTACATTTTCCCCTGACACACAAATGGACTAAAAATACATAAAGTTACCAATTAGTTTACCCTGACCAGATGGACAGGGCACATAGGCTGTATAAAGCTGCTCTTATTAGTAACCTACAGTTGATCAGACTGAAAAATTGTTTCGTTTTCATCCCATACAGCATGTCAGAATTTGAATTATTAAAACAAATATTTCACCCCTTTTTCGTGGTATCCAATTCGTAGTTACAGTGTTGTCTCATCGCTGCAACTCCAGTACGGACTCGGGAGAGGGGAAGGTCGAGAGCTTAACGCCCCCCCGAAAACACAACCCAACCAAACCGCACTGCTTCTTGACACGATGCCCACTTAACCCGGAAGCCAGCCGCACCAATATGTCAGAGGAAACACAGTACACCTGGCGACCGTGTCAGCATGCACTGTGCCCGGCCCGCCACAGGAGTCACTAGTGCACGATGGAACAAGGACATCCCAGCCGGCCAAACCCTCCCCTAACCTGGACGAAGCTGGGCCAATTGTGCGCCGCCCCATGGGTCTCCCAGTTGCTGTTGGCTGCGACAGAGCCTGGACTCGAACACACTTTCTCTGGTGGCACATCTAGTACTACGATGCAGTGCCTTAGACCACTGCGCATGTCAGATTTCTAATGTTTAGGTGTAGCCTAAGCTGCTGCAACCTTTATATCATAAGTATTTGCTTGTGTCTGTCTGGAATGACATCCAGAGGTTGACCAGGACCAACTCTGCTTAGCTTCAGAAGTAAACCAGCAGTGGGATGCGTTGTAGTATGCTGCTGGCCTGTTTATGTTAGCTTTATTGTCAAACTTGAGAAATACTGTTTTTTGAAGCACACATCCTTAGCTAGATGGAAAATGGGGCGACTAAGACTTCCTCACCCAAAAAACTACAAAATGACGGAATTATTGTTTTATCTTTAAATCAGACTGTCATGAGGCAGAAATGGGATTCAGCAGACGATAATATCACCTAGATAATATTTTTGAATTTTAGACAGCACATTGCAGCTGAACGCCAGTACTTTTGATCAATCCATTACTCTTAGTGACATAGAAGACAGATCAGTGCAGGCAGAATTGATGCTCTGTCTAATGTAAAACAATGGTATCAGAGTACATGTAGCCTTTTTTTACAAAGCAATATTTTGTCAAAAATAAAATCTGAATTGACAAATATAATAGTATAGCAATCTATGCATTTAATCAACACAAACATACACTACCGTTCAAAAGTTTGGGGTCACTTAGAAATGTCCTTCTTTTTGAAAGAAATGCACATTTTTGTCCATTAAAATACACCAAATTGATCAGAAATACAGTGTAGACATTGTTAATGTTGTAAACAACTATTGTAGTTGGAAATGGCTAATTTTTATTGGAATATCTACATAGGTGTACAGAGGCCCATTATCAGCAACCATCACTCCTGTGTTCCAATGGCACGTTGTGTTAGCTAATCCAAGTTTATCATTTTAAAAGGCTAATTGATCATGAGAAAACTCTTTTGCAATTATGTTACCAAAGCTGAAAACTGTTGTCTTGATTAAAGAAGCAATGAAACTAGACTTCTTTAGACTAGTTGAGTATCTGGAGCAACAGCATTTGTGGGTTCGATTACAGCCTAAAATGGCTAGAAACAAAGAACTTTCTTCTGAAACTCATCAGTCTATTCTTGTTCTGAGAAATTAAGGCTATTCCATGCGAGAAATTGCCAAGAACCTGAAGATCTCATACAACACTGTGTACTACTCCCTTCACAGAACAAACGCAAACTGGCTCTAACCAGAATAGAAAGAGGAGTGGGAGGCCTGAGAAAGAGGACAAGTACATTAGAGTGCCTAGTTTGAGAAACAGATGCCTCACAAGTCCTCAACTGGCAGCTTCATTAAATAATACACCAGTCTCAATGTCAACAGTTGCAAAGAAAAAGCCTTATCTCAGACTGGCCAATAAAAATCAAATATTAAGATGGGCAAAAGAACACAGAGGAACTGCCTAGAAGGCCTGCATCACGGAATTGCCTTTACACTGTATTTCTGATCAGTTTGATGTTATTGTAAAGGACAAAAAATGTGCTTTTCTTTCAAAAACAAGGACATTTCTAAGTGACCCCAAACTTTTGAACGGTAGTGTACATTATACAATATACGCAAACATTGTCAGAATCTTACCTTCCACATCTGCATAGACCTGAAAGACAAGATAATTTTCCCCAGTTGTGTTCACCTGACTGGGTATGAGTTTATTTCTCGTGTACACACAGTTGTGGTTGCCTGAGTCTTCTCTTGTAACATCAATATGGGTGAAAATAGCATCATTCTTCCTTTCTCCAGCGCTGCAATTCTTATCCCAACTCCATTCTTGCAAAGGTCAACATGAACCTTGTCCTCAGGTCCTCTGACGCCAGTAGTGCTACATTTAAAATCTACAGTCCCCCCTTCACTCACATTAGATGGTCCATAGAGCTTTGTGGGGTAGATCTCTGCATGAAACAAAATACAAAATAAGGGGTTAACCGTAACTTCTACTTAAAAAAGAAAAAGCAGAATATTTCATTTAAGTGGTGTCACGGATCCCCTGGAACCTTCATTGCGCACACCTGGCCCCTATTCCCACTGATTGTATTTTTATATATGTGCCCTTTGTTCACCATAGTGGTGTTGATTATTGTTACTATGTCCGTTAGTCGTGTGAGTACCTGTGCAGTGAGTTCTGGGCTTTCATGCCCTTGTGGATTGCGCAGATGATTACTGGTCTCGTCCCGTGTGATAATCATTTATAATCATTTGTGTCATTTATTCGAGGTACTACTCGCTTTTTTGTGTGGGTTTCAACACTGTGTTTTGTTACGTGTTTGGTCTTGTCCCCGTGCCTTTAAACTGCACGCCGTAATTTGGGCTGAATAAAACCCCTATTACTCAGTCTCCCGAATCATTCATGCCAAAGTGACAAGTGTAAGTAAAAATTTGCCCATAAGTGTAAGTTGATTTAGTATCAAGAATGTAATTTGTGGTTTAACAGTATATGGTGTATTTTTGTGTCTGAAGAAAAAATACTTGATCAATTGATCAATTCTGAATATGCCCAGCAATCCACTCACCATTGTTTCTAATCATTACAAACATACACACACATTAACAAAAGCTTGCTTTCTTCCCCATAGACCTGGATGACTAGTAAATTCTCGCCTGTTTATTTCATTTGATCTGGTAGAAGGTTATCTCTGGTGAACACACAGCTGTAGATGCCGGAGGCGTCTTTTGTAACATCCTTCATGGTGAAACTGGTGTCATCTTCAGCTTCTTACAAGAACAGTCATTCTTATCCCATCTCCATTCTTACAAAGGTAAATCTGAACCTTGACCCAGTGTTGTTCCAGGCCGACAGTGCTACATTTAAAATCTATGTTACCCCCTTCTCTCACCATGAATGTTGAGACAAAGAGCCTCAAAGGGTAGGTATCTGCATAGATCAGAATACTCAATAAGTGGATAACTTCCAAGAATAAGTGGATGATAAACAACTTTTTGTTTGAATAAAATGTTTTTGTTTTCTGAGTACTGTATATAATATATATATATATATATATATATATATATATATATTTTTTTTTTTTAAACATATATACTTTACCTGTGTATTCAGATTTGGCAAGTTTGGATGCAGTGACTACTTGGAACTAGAATACTTGATCAAGTCCTGTTTCTCTATGATGCAGATGAGCTTTGTAAGATACTATAAACATAGATAATTAAAAGAAATGTTGCTCTTGATCCTTTCTATCACTCGAAAAGTAGAACATATTCACAGGTCACAAGCCATGTGAGTCCTAATGCTGCCATGATGTATTGGCTGTCACGCCCTGACCTTAGTTATCTTTGTTTTCTTTATTATTTGGTTAGGTCAGGGTGTGACAAGGGTGGTTTGTGTAGTTTTGTATTGTCTAGGGGGTGTTGTGTGTTTATGGGTTTTCTCATCTAGGTGTTTCTATGTCTATGGTTGCCTAGATTAGTTCTCAGAGGCAGCTGTTTATCGTTGTCTCTGATTGGGGACCATATTTAGGTGGCCATATTCCTTGGATAGTTTGTGGGTTGTTATTCTACGTTTAGTTGCCTGTTTGCACTAGTCATATAGCTTCATGGTTCATTTTATTGTTTTGTTCAGTGTTCGTTCTTCTCATTAAAAGAGTTATGTAATCTTATCACGCTGCGACTTGGTCTCCTCATTAGGACAATCGTGACATTGGCTGAAACATTGGGTAGAGGTTTGGTCTCAGAGAAATCCAATGTTGATGTGCCTCACAATGTAGACTCACAACAGTAACCTCACATTGTATGAATAAAAAAACGGACTATAGCTGATAACATTCCATATACTGAGAATGGATTCAGCCATACTTTTGTAACAAAGTGTTCAATCCCTTATTATACGTTCAGTTTCAAGAGTAGGCATGTCATTAGAGAAATGAAGAGGTTCTGTAATATTCATTGTGCTATATGGCTAACTATACAGTTTCACATGTAGCTATACTGAAAATGAAAAAAGACAAATAAGAGAAGAACTGTGCATGTATCTTTGCATAGACAAAAACTGTGTGAAATAAATGGCTATTAAAGAAAAACTCCACTCAAAAAATATATTCATTAGTCCGTTGTTGATAGAGTCCAAAAATGTTTTGTATGTCAGCAATGACGTTTTAAAGATATGTCACTTTCAAAATACAGAAATCTGGCCTGTATGATGCATTTTGTATCAGAAATAACTTTTAAATACAGATATCTGGCCCTTATCTTCAAAACTTGATTGATGACATGCAAAACATTTTGGGACAATATCAACAATGGACTAATTAAACAAATACCAAAATATAGTTTTTGGGTAGAGTTTTCCTTCAATATAAAAAACCCCCCGCATTATACTCTTGACTCTTAAGATGCATTATAAACTGGGTGGTTCCAGCCCTGAATGCTCATTGGCTGAGAGGAAGTGATATACATCAGACCTATACCACAGGTATGACAAAACATTTATTTTTACTGCTCTAATTACATTGGTAACCAGTTTATAATAGAAATAAGTCACCTCTGGGGTTTGTATATGTATATGGTATCCATAAGAACAGCCGTTAGCCGTGGTATATTGGACATAAACCACACCCCCTCATGCCTTATTTCTTAATTATACCAATAAACAATCTATACATTCTTAAGCATTCTGTCAATATATTCTGAATGAATTCCTTCATAGTGAATATCACTACCCCATAGCATCAGGTAATGTTACAACAAACTTATAGCAAAGAATGCTAAAAACAGTACTATAAATAACCATTCAGCAAAGTAACATTGGTTATTGATTGTAGGTTGCTCATTCATTTCCCACATTTTCTTGACAAAAGGCTGGCCCTGTAAAGCTAACTTGCCCCCTGCGTTCACCGTCATATTGTACCATTGGACCAGGTTGGCAGATTATAGTACATACTGCCGTAGTCCTTTTTAGCTTCAGTGCCTGTGAAAATGAAACAAAGTCCATTGTTTCAATATCTCTTGTTGTGTAACATTAGTATGGAGACGATAATAGACTATTATTAGGCTTACCTCAAGTATCTTCCTTGGGCACTCGCTGCTTGGCTCTTTTCTCTACAATATATTAACACATATCTTAGCATGTTAATAACTTTTGCCAAAAGACAAATAAAAGCCTATTGCTAATTTATATCCCACTAAAATGTAACAGCATAATCCCTTGTTGTAGGTTCAATTACAATTATGGCATGTGTGAGGAGTACAGTAAAACTAGTATTTAATGCTTCATGAATGTAGTTATATTTAAGAGCAGTTATTAGCTGCTGCAATTATAATGTGTTACACCTACTACGCCTGGCACCTACTACCATACTGCATTCAAAGGCTCTTAAATATTTTGTCTTGCCCATTCACCCTCTGAATGGCATACATACACAATCCATGTCTCAAGGCTTAAAACACTTTTTTAACCAGTCTCCTTCCCTTCATTTAACTAGGCAGGCCAGTTAAGAACATATTCTTATTTACAATGATGGCCTAACCCATCCAAACCCATACTACGCTGGGCCAATTGTGTGCCTCCCTATGGGACTCCCAATGACAGCTGGATTAGAACAAGGTACTGCAGTAACACCTCTTGCATTGAGATGCAGTGTTTTAGACCACTGCTCCACTCGGGAGCCCCATCTACACTGATTGAAGTGGATTTAACAAGTGACATCAATAAGGGATCATAGCTTTCACCTGGTCAGTCGATGTCATGGAAAGGTGTTCTTAATGTTTTGTACACTCAGTGTACTTATTTGTAATGCATTATGAAGATAGTATTAACACGAAGGGTTACCAACAGTTGTTATCTGTCAGTAGATCACTACTGTATGTCATCCAGAAAGACATATTAATCATCATAATTACCTCTTTTTGAACAGCAGGAACTAACAGCCACCACAGTCAATAGAAGAATGACCACAACTGTTGAACTTATCAGTCGGATTACATTGACCAGTATCACACCATGTGCAGCCTCTGAAATAGAGACCAAATGTAGACAGATGCATCATCATTTAGACAGAATAAGATCTATCTAAGTGTATCCATGTGGTCAATGACATGGAATAAACCCCCCTCAATCTTTCACACCCTAAAACTTCCCCTATAACATCAATAAGGACAAATCTTACTTCAATGGAAGTATAAAGTATATAATCGGCCAGAGAACCTGTGTGCATGCGTATATTGTGATGAATTTAACTACAGCTAAATGTATGGTAAATGCTTGCTAATGCAGCAGCATTTAAGAAGCAGAGACTTGGACAATATCTATGATATGATGTTCTGATTACAATGCAACCCAAACATGTAATGCATTTGTTCAATCAGTTACTATGGGTTACTACTTTATCATCTTCTTTGACTTTCTAGTCCTCCGTCACCTTGATACCTGTATCATTACAGTTAGAGACTCGAGGCTGTGGGATCCATATGTAGTGACTAATGGTGTAGGTTGGTATCTACTGATGTGGATTTTATATTTTTCAGCAACATTAGATCTTTGAGTCTGTTTTAGCTAGGGCTTTGTAAGTGATGGGGAGTCACTGTCAGGAACGATGCTGGAGATGACAAGCAGGTACAGGGGAGTGAACATTTAATTAACCACAGACATGGAACAGGACAGGACAGCGTCTGGACAGGAACACACAACAACATTAATGCTGAAACAGGGATCTAACCAAAGAAACAGACAGATAAAGGAGGTGAAATCAACAAGGTAATGGAGTCCAGGTGAGTCCTTCTAGGGGCACCACCCGGCGTCCCACCTGGGCGACCCTGACGGGCCGGCCGAGGCATGGGCGCTGGACAAGCCGGCTGGGGCGTTGAAGCCGATGGCAGAACAAAATCAATTGGCGAATATCACAGTCAATCACAACACTGGTGGGTAAGAAATACTGTGAAACACTATCATTCCACTATTACTACAGATATATTATGAATATTTTCTGAAATTAAAATACAAAATTCAACAACAACAAAAAACCTGTGTAGCACCTTTAAATTAGAATTCAATCTTCAAAAATGTCAAAAACATACTAGAACGTTTTTGGTTAACGATAACAACGTTGATGAAACAACGTTGACATACCTTTTGCTTGGGCTATGGCCTCTTGACAAGGAATACATTGTAAAACGTGAAACAAATGTAAAGTTAATATTGTTACAAAAATATGATAAAATAGGTTCTTTATTTGATAAATACTCACACAGGATAAAGACGAACATGATCATGGTGTTAAAATTTTGTTTAAACTCTCTCTACCCTAAAAGTATCTTAAATTGTGTGACTTTCTGGTCTGCATAACTCAAAACATAACTCAAGACAGCAGGAAGATTTATAATTAAATATACAATGTTTATTACTTGCCTGCCACCATACATTCATTTAACAAAATAAATTAAATGATGTACAATTTATTAAACATTTTACCCACCACCCCAACCACAAAACCAAAGGCCTGATTGATATCGACAACAACCTAGTCTGGTAGGTTCAATGAACATTCTTTAAAATTCTATTATAATTGTGTCATGAGGGAGGAGCACAGGGAGATTTAGGCCTATTGTAGATTACATGTAAGAATTACCAAGAAAATAGGATTGTTATTCTGTCAGTGCATCATCCAGGAAACATATCATTATATGTTTGGACAATAGTAACTAGCATACATTACAGTCAAAAGAAGTATAACCACAACAGCTGAACTTATCAGTCGGATTACATTGACCATTCTCACATCACGTGCAGCCTCTTCACGGACCTCTTGATGAACCTCTTCTGAAGTGCAGAACAGATAGACATGTACATATTTACACAGAGCTTGCCAGATAGTCAATATTAACAATTGAATATCCATCCACATACAATACAAAGTAGGTCCTACCTTCTCCATCCCTGTAGACCTGAATGATGACTAGATTGACACCTGTTGCGTTCACTTGACTGAGTTTTAGTTTTTCTATGGTGTACACACAGCTGTAGATGCCTGAGTCCTCTCGTTCAACATCCTTGATGGTGAAAATGGTGTCATCTTCACCTTTCTCCAGCTCTCTTACTCTCATTCCAATTCCATTCTTGCAAAGGTAAACATAGACCTTGCTCAATGGTTTTCTGCTGCCTGTAGTGCTGCACTTCACATCAACAGTCTTCCCTTCTCTCATGTGGGTACTAGCTCCAAAGAGCTTTGCTGGGTAGATATTAGCTTCATCATTAAAGAGTGAAAAATACAATTTATGAACAAAAATGTAAGTCTCACAAGTTCCAATGTTTACAATGAATCTTCTCAGACATTAGCTAATAAAATTACAGATTTGACTATTTGTCTTTTATAATTAAATTATGTAAAGTGTACCTGTCTCTGCCAAGTTAACCAGTAAAGCTGAATTTGGAAACAAATAGAGATAACAGTTGGTATAACCAGGTTGAATATTGAAAATTAAAATTAGACCAAATGTATGCTTTACCTTGATCAATACTGTGAAAATACTCACATATTATGAATAAGATAGGACTCATGGTGTGATCTTCAGCCTGTTGTGATGTTTTCACACATAACATACTGTGTCTATAACCATGTAGCTATGTGAATTATGGTAACCTGTATAGGACCAAATTAGAAGCGTCTAACCTTCATGCAAAGTTTCTTCACAGAGCTTTGGCTTGGTCCTCGGCAGCTCATTTTGAAGAAACACATCAGTCCTCTGACCTCATCTTCATTGTTTATGGTGTTCACATCAGCAACATTGAAATGTGTCTGATACAGTGTAATTAATGATTACCCTTGCAGTGCCAGTCTAATTTCCTTATATAATTGTCCGTAGGTTGCGGTTGGACTATGTCTATGTGGTACATCAGTGGATATGCAAATATAAATCCATATGTTAATATATGTATTATTTATCACTGGGCTTTCTAGTTGCATAAAAGTAAAAAACAAAAAACTGTCTGTAAGATTCACATATTTAAGAATGGCTTATTTTAAACTACAATGTATCCTTGCATGTTTTAGAGGGGGACTGTAGAATGGGACAGCCTTACATTATTGGTTAGACCAAGTGAGCCCACAGTCTTCCTTGTTATCAAGGGTGATATTCTAAACTGCTGTGCCAACTGAAACTCTGCCTATAAGACGAACACACAGCTGTCATCTAATGTGATACCACATTCCCAGTTTGAGAACATTGAAACATGTTTTTTTCATGAGGGAGAATGCAATAGTATATCCAGCAATAATACTTCATGTGGTACTTCAAAATGATTCCAAAAAATGTTTATTACTCCCACTGAAGATGTAATACAATGTAACGCAAATGTCAGGTCACAAAACAATTTGGCATCATCGTCAACTTGAACATGCAGGGAGTAGTCCAACACATTGAATACACAATACATAAAATACAGAAGATACTGTATACTGTATATATTATAGATACTGTAAACCATGAAGTACACATGCACTACTGCTTTGAACTAATGATGATCTAATGACGATTAAGGCATGTATTGATGGCGTCTTTTCTTCTTGCATGACTTGGCATACACAACTTCTGTGTATGGGCCTTGATTTGCTGTATCTGTGGATGAAAAGTCCCCCAACATATAATATCCGGTCCAACAAATCCTTCGTCACGTTAGATGACAGCTGTGTGTTCAGTCTTATAGCAGAAATGTTTCAGTTTTCAGGATATTGTAGGATCCAAGATGAGGTAGGACAATGACATTAAGAGAATGACTAAATAGGTTTATCACAGACGCAATGCTAAATTGAAGAGTGTACACCACATGATACACTGCAGCTCTGAGGAGAAGGTCTCAAGCCTGTATTCTCTGCACAGAGGATATATACCCAGATCATGATGTAAACCATTATCATCTTGGGTTGCTTTATGTGAAGTACAACGAATAGCAAGAATGTGACTGAATGCATCTGTGGTTTCCTATGCTACCTACTTACGTGTCAGAAATTACACCATTGACATAGAAAGTGAGACAAGATATTTTGCATGGTCCGCTAGATACCGTGAAACAATACCTGACTCGTTCTGCCTGACGTATGGAAATCCCCATAAATACACCTAACTTACTATTATTACTATTTCAAACTATTGAACTCACCTCGAATACGTGCTATAACGTTTTTAATTTTCCGTGTTTCAACGTGAAATATAAAATTACAATAGGCGCGGGAAAGTACAAGAGGAAGAAATTGAGTCTAAATCAAATCAAATCAAATCAAATTTATTTATATAGCCCTTCGTACATCAGCTGATATCTCAAAGTGCTGTACAGAAACCCAGCCTAAAACACCAAACAGCAAGCAATGCAGGTGTAGAAGCACGGTGGCTAGGAAAAACTCCCTAGAAAGGCCAAAACCTAGGAAGAAACCTAGAGAGGAACCAGGCTATGCGGGGTGGCCAGTCCTCTTCTGGCTGTGCCGGGTGGAGATTATAACAGAACATGGCCAAGATGTTCAAATGTTCATAAATGACCAGCATGGTCGTATAATAATAAGGCAGAACAGTTGAAACTGGAGCAGCAGCACGGCCAGGTGGACTGGCGACAGCAAGGAGTCATCATGTCAGGTAATCCTGGGGCATGGTCCTAGGGCTCAGGTCCTCCTCCGAGAGAGAGAAGGAGAGAATTAGAGAACGCACACTTAGATTCACACAGGACACCGAATAGGACAGGAGAAGTACTCCAGATATAACAAACTGACCCTAGCCCCCCGACACATAAACTACTGCAGCATAAATACTGGAGGCTGAGACAGGAGGGGTCAGGAGACACTGTGGACCCATCCGAGGACACCCCCGGACAGGGCCAAACCGGAAGGATATAACCCCACCCACTTTGCCAAAGCACAGCCCCCACACCACTAGAGGGATATCTTCAACCACAAACTTACCATCCTGAGACAGGGCCGAGTATAGCCCACAAAGATCTCCGCCATGGCACAACCCAAGGGGGGTGGCGCCAACCCACACAGGATGACCACATCAGTGAATCAACCCACTCAGGTGACGCACACCCCTTCCAGGGACGGCATGAGAGAGCCCCAGTAAGCCAGTGACTCAGCCCCTGTAATAGGGTTAGAGGCAGAGAATCCCAGTGGAAAGAGGGGAACCGGCCAGGCAGAGACAGCAAGGGCGGTTCGTTGCTCCAGAGCCTTTCCGTTCACCTTCCCACTCCTGGGCCAGACTACACTCAATCATATGACCCACTGAAGAGATGAGTCTTCAGTAAAGACTTAAAGGTTGAGACCGAGTTTGCGTCTCTGACATGGGTAGGCACACCTGTTACATAAAAATTTAGCTCTATAGGAGAAAGCCCTGCCTCCAGCTGTTTGCTTAGAAATTCTAGGGACAATTAGGAGGCCTGCGTCTTGTGACCGTAGCGTACGTGTAGGTATGTATGGCAGGACCAAATCAGAGAGATAGGTAGGAGCAAGCCCATGTAATGCTTTGTAGGTTAGCAGTAAAACCTTGAAATCAGCCCTTGCTTTGACAGGAAGCCAGTGTAGAGAGACTAGCACTGGAGTAATATGATCAAATTTTTGGGTTCTAGTCAGGATTCTAGCAGCCATATTTAGCACCAACTGAAGTTTATTTAGTGCTTTATCCGGGTAGCCGGAAAGTAGAGCATTGCAGTAGTCTAACCTAGAAGTGACAAAAGCATGGATTAATTTTTCTGCATAATTTTTGGACAGAAAGTTTCTGATTTTTGCAATGTTACGTAGATGGAAAAAAGCTGTCCTTGAAATGGTCTTGATATGTTCTTCAAAAGAGAGATCAGGGTCCAGAGTAATGCCGAGGTCCTTCACAGTTTTATTTGAGACGACTGTACAACCATTAAGATTAATTGTCAGATTCAACAGAAGATCTCTTTGTTTCTTGGGACCTAGAACAAGCATCTCTGTTCTAGACCTGGTCTAGACCTGTAAGCCTATATAACTAAGAGTCAACATAATCATTAGTTATCATTAGTCAAAGCTCATTTGGAACTCACAACTCACCAGAATTTATTGGTACGTGGCATCCACTGTTTCAGAGATAAAAAGATGGAAGTTAAATATATATCATTAAAACATGTTATTTAGCAAAAAAAATGCCCAAGGCCCTGAAGTCTGTTAAATCACCATTTACCCAGTACTGTAAATGTCACAATATAATCATTGCATTTCTATGGAGCTTCATAATATCTAAGCATTTCTCACCCATGTCATGGTTTGTATCAATCTCATCACCTGATTAGAAGATGTTAAGATGTTAATTATTTTCACTCAAGATGTGGCATATTATTTCAGTCATGACCATTTACCCAGTATCAGAAAAACATACCTATTCAAAATTTAAATTATCATTATTATCATCATTTTTAAAAACTTCATTATCTAGCATTTCTCACCCAAATGTTGGTATGTTGTATCAGCAACATTGTATAAATGTTTGTGCAGCATCATATTATCTAAACATTTCTCACCAACATCCTGGGACTCCTCCTCACCTGTTTTATGGGGATAAGAAGACCACAATTATATTTTCAAATCAGAAATATAGACTCCTGTTTTAACACAAGGCACTGAGTCTAATTTCATGACCACTTACTTACTATCAGCATGGTTAGTATTTTAAAACACACTTACATTTAATTTAAAGCATAGTTAATGCAGCTAACCATTATCCAAACGAAATAAATATTATCTTACCGGCCACACTGTCAAAGGCAAATTCATCACTGACAAATAAACAAGATACAGTATATTATACATTGGTTGTGGTTATTAGATAGTCATAGTCTGTTAAATATGAATCTTATTCATATACACCTTTATATAGAAGCAGCACACTGCATCATTGCTTGTGTGTTGTTTTTTGTTGTTTCTCCATTGCTTCATTACAGTATAACTACAGAATGTAGTCAAAGAAAATTATACAAATAGACACAAATTTTATTTCATAAAATAAAATGTCAAATATACATGATTTTTCTACCTGGATTCTTCCTCCACATTTGACGTTCCGTCTAAGACAAAGAAATATCCCAGAATGGGGAAAAAAATGTTCATTAATAGAACAATAGTTTTATCGGCAAGAGCTTAAAAAACACATTTACCATCACCATCACCCTCCCCGGTCATTGGTGCAAAAAAGAAATGTAACATTATTGGTTAAACTCAAGTTAACTATCATAACAATGACATTAGAAAAGCTCCAGATAGTTCATTCGATCCAGATATGAAATGTATTAGTTTGATAAACATGATTCTATATGAATCAGAGCCGTATATCCAGAGTAATGTCCATGTTAAATGGCCTGACCTTGTTTAATGAACAGCCACCATATGCCCACTATCAGTTATAAGATCAGAAGAAAACAGACGCAGTACACGAGTGGGATTAAGTGACTCCAGGACACTGGAAAGCAAAACAGGCATGTAACTTGTTGTTATAAATCTCATTTCTATAGTAACAACGTACTGCAACCATGAACCATCAACAATGATTTTCTAATTACAAAACTAGATATGTATGTAGTGATTATATTATTTAAATATGTAAGTATTTAGAGAAACACCATACATTCTTACCATCAACCTGTAGAAATACTGCATTATTTCCATATAATCTTTTGTCTTTATCTGTGAGGGGTTTTGATTGCAGGTCAAGCACACAACTGTAGTTGCCTGTGTCATTCTTTAAAAAACTTTTAATCGTAAACTTTGCCTCCATGCTCTTTACGTCAAACACCTGGATCTGAACAACAGAGCCATACTTGCAGAGGTAAGAGTGAACTAAGTCACTGGTCTTTTTTGTTTGAAAACTGGGGTCTGAAATAGTACACTTAAACTCCACACCTTCTCCCTTTCTCACAGTTCTTGAGCCTGCAAGTGATATGTCTGCAGGGAGTATACGGTCTGTATGAGCAGGAAGAGAAAGGAATCATGTAAGGTGTAAAATATGTTTGCAGTCACCTTGAAATATACTTGTATCAAAAACATTGAAAAGGATAGTATATCCATATTTACTGAGTGTACAAAACATTAAGGACACCTGCTCTTTCCATGAAAGACTGACCACACAGCTGTAATTGCCAGCCTGTTGGCCAGTAACACTTTTCATGGTGAAAAGGGTGTCTTCTTGTATAGTTTTCTTCTCATCCACTGCAACTCCGTTAATGCACAAGTAAACATATGCCACTATATCTTCCTTGCGCCCATGTGTACTACATTTTACCACTAGGTCACTTCCCTCCACTATCGTTCCTGTAGAAGTCCAATAGATCTTTGCTGGAAAAATCTTCTTGGCTAATATTTCAGAAAATAAAAAGTATTTGAGGCATAAAATATCTGCAATATGTAAATCATTTATGTGTAGAGTATCATATTGTAATTATCTAAACGAGAATTCAATCATCTTCAATAATTAATGGATTTTAACCTGCCTGTGTTTTGGACCATGGTCTCTCTTGACAAGGCACCTTAGAAGAGAAAATACATTCAAAAGATACAACATAGACCCATCTAAATAGCAAAATGTGAAATACATTTGAATTCAATTAAAACTAAATCAATATCAGGTTAATTTTCATAAATATACTCACACAGGATGAGGATGAAAATGATCATTGTGTTCAAGCCTTGTTGAAACACTTGTTGGTTGACTCTTTCTACCTTGTGTCTTGACGTTGCCCTGTTGGTGAGGTTTATGACACCCATAAATACCTTTCCCCCATTTCTCTCTCTACTCTACAGATTGGACTCTTAGAAAGGTCTTTCTTAACATTGCGAGAGTGACAATACTTCTAGAAGTATTGGGTGGAGGAGTCAGGCGCAGAGAGCAGGGTAGTAGATACGTGGATAGTTTATTCCCAAAGCAACAGTGTCGGTCAACGCCACACACACGGCGCTAAAAGACTCAGTCCAAAACAACAGGACGAAATGGTTTGGGAAAAATAACATCCACAGAAGTCACACACACCAAATAACAGAAAACAAGCCCGCACAAAAGCCAGCGGGCCTACCAAAACCTAAACAACAAACAGGTGAAACTAATCATACAACACTAAATGAAACAGAAAAGGGGATCAGTGGCAGCTAGTAGGCCGGCGACGACGACCGCTGAGCGCTGCCCGAACAGGAAGAGGCACCATCTTCAGCGGGATTTGTGACTGACAGTCTGGCAACATCAAAAGGGTTGGGAACGGAACCATATTTTGGTAATCCAACCAGTTGAAAATATCTGTTGGTATTTAAAGAATATGTCGGATCAGTTGTCGTCTGAGACATTATTACTAATGATAGGATGACATAAACTGTATCTTGGAAAGTCTACACATTCTAGTTAACAGATTCACATGGAATTGTTGTGCAATTTAAATGTTTAAATATGAAACTATTTGTGAAAAGCTTTAGCTTCTAAATAAAATAATTGTTTTCACAAGTGATCTATGCTCACTCAGTGGCCCCGCCCATGTGAACAGACATTGGTTGTGAATGACGTGAGGACTGCTGTCCATACATTTAAAAGGGCTAATATCAACTACAGAACTAAGCCAACCTCAGCGTGAGCTCTGGTTGCGAATGGTTGAATGACTACAACCTAACGAAATTAACATTGTGTTCCCGGGGACGTGAGGACTGATCGATACGTTTAGAAGGGCGAATTTCAACATGGAGGTGACGATTGGCATGCTGGAAGGATGAATTTCAACTATACCAGTCAGAATATAGCATGAGCTTATAGTATGGCATCTTGGTATGAACTTTGAACTCTTATTCACTAAAGAAGTGATACAGTGCCTTGCGAAAGTATTCGGCCCCCTTGAACTTTGCGACCTTTTGCCACATTTCAGGCTTCAAACATAAAGATATAAAACTGTATTTTTTTGTGAAGAATCAACAACAAGTGGGACACAATCATGAAGTGGAACGACATTTATTGGATATTATAAACTTTTTTAACAAATCAAAAACTTTAAAATTGGGCGTGCAAAATTATTCAGCCCCCTTAAATTAATACTTTGTAGCGCCACCTTTTGCTGCGATTACAGCTGTAAGTCGCTTGGGGTATGTCTCTATCAGTTTTGCACATCGAGAGACTGACATTTTTTCCCATTCCTCCTTGCAAAACAGCTCGAGCTCAGTGAGGTTGGATGGAGAGCATTTGTGAACAGCAGTTTTCAGTTCTTTCCACAGATTCTCGATTGGATTCAGGTCTGGACTTTGACTTGGCCATTCTAACACCTGGATATGTTTATTTTTGAACCATTCCATTGTAGATTTTGCTTTATGTTTTGGATCATTGTCTTGTTGGAAGACAAATCTCCGTCCCAGTCTCAGGTCTTTTGCAGACTCCATCAGGTTTTCTTCCAGAATGGTCCTGTATTTGGCTCCATCCATCTTCCCATCAATTTTAACCATCTTCCCTGTCCCTGCTGAAGAAAAGCAGGCCCAAACCATGATGCTGCCACCACCATGTTTGACAGTGGGGATGGTGTGGTCAGGGTGATGAGCTGTGTTGCTTTTACGCCAAACATAACGCTTTGCATTGTTGCCAAAAAGTTCAATATTGGTTTCATCTGACCAGAGCACCTTCTTCCACATGTTTGGTGTGTCTCCTAGGTGGCTTGTGGCAAACTTTAAACAACACTTTTTATGGATATCTTTAAGAAATGGCTTTCTTCTTGCCACTCTTCCATAAAGGCCAGATTTGTGCAATATACGACTGATTGTTGTCCTATGGACAGAGTCTCCCACCTCAGCTGTAGATCTCTGCAGTTCATCCAGAGTGATCATGGGCCTCTTGGCTGCATCTCTGATCAGTCTTCTCCTTGTATGAGCTGAAAGTTTAGAGGGACGGCCAGGTCTTGGTAGATTTGCAGTGGTCTGATACTCCTTCCATTTCAATATTATCGCTTGCACAGTGCTCCTTGGGATGTTTAAAGCTTGGGAAATCTTTTTGTATCCAAATCCGGCTTTAAACTTCTTCACAACAGTATCTCGGACCTGCCTGGTGTGTTCCTTGTTCTTCATGATGCTCTCTGCGCTTTTAACGGACCTCTGAGACTATCACAGTGCAGGTGCATTTATACGGAGACTTGATTACACACAGGTGGATTGTATTTATCATCATTAGTCATTTAGGTCAACATTGGATTGGAGATCCTCACTGAACTTCTGGAGAGAGTTTGCTGCACTGAAAGTAAATGGGCTGAATAATTTTGCACGCCCATTTGTTAAAAAAGTTTGAAATATCCAATAAATGTCGTTCCACTTCATGATTGTGTCCCACTTGTTGTTGATTCTTCACAAAAAAATGCAGTTTTATATCTTTATGTTTGAAGCCTGAAATGTGGCAAAAGGTCGCAAAGTTCAAGGGGGCCGAATACTTTCGCAAGGCACTGTACATCCTAGAAGTCGAGTTAGCTGCAGCAGCTGTAACCGTGGGCTAGGAAAGGATGGACAATCTCTTCAGAAAGACAGGGTACTACAATGTATCTGTTCTACCACACAGCGACGGTACTACAACGTATTTGTTCTACCACATGACATATTCTTCAAAGGACAAGGGAGATCTCTGCTGGGCAACCCAGCCTTCCATCGATGACCAATCAATCAAAGCGCAGCTTAGAGTAAATATTTCTTGCGCTTTCCTTTTCCAAATGGGCAGTTATTTAGAATGAATAGCATAGCTTCATGAGGTCCGATAGAGGCCCAATCCTTTTGTTCCTTAGTCTTCCGGCACTTTCATTTGAAACCAACCCACTTTCTTTGTGTAACCAGCCGTCATATCGGTTCCGTCCACTAGGGACGTTTTCTTGTATGACATAATTAGTAATCAATGTATGCTCTATCCTGTGTATATGTAATTCTGTGTGATTATTTAGTAAATAAATAATTAAACCAACATTTGTATTGGTGATTCAACTTGTTAGCCAGGGTTCGTGAAGATAACCAAGAATTTTACGATTTTCAGATGAGACTGAATAAGGTGACGATTAACAATTGACTGCTATTGATATAAATGATTACCAGGTCTTTAACAGTTTATTCGGAAGACAACAGCGCTGTAGACATTATTCCGTGGTGCCCCGATTTCCTAGTTATTTACATGTGCATGATTCGTTTAATCAGGTAATATTAATTGCAGAGAAAAGATTTTATAAAATAGCATGTCATATCACTTACTCCGGCATAGCAAAGACACAACACTTGTGTATGTGGTATGGACCTGAAACTAGATGGGGATCATTTTATCTGAGACAGCCTGAGAATAGTGAATACGAATGATGTCATTTCCTGTATTTGTAGGAATGTAGCAGCTACAGGATATGTTTGCACCACAGACCTGGAGGATGATATATATTATTTAACATTGACCATGCAAAAGATCAACCGGTGCACGGAATCAATGATCTCAACTTGTGCTCTTCTCAAGTTTCTCATGTTTTCTTCTCAAAGGATGCGAAATGTTATCATACGGACAAAAACAATGGGACAATTCTTAAGTGTGACCGACAGGGACAGAACGACAAGGGACACCTGCATGCAATGCAACTCTTCAGGTCTCAGACAAGGTTACTCATCACACGAGTGTGGTCATGGAACCATCTCTGTTCTATAAATGCAGTCCGCATTTATACTCAACCACATCCTCCTTATTAACAGAGAGTATAAGTAGTGTCAAGATAAAGCAGGAGAAATGCTCTTTGGCATAGCGGTAGGATGGTGAGATGAAGACCGTAGCCCAGGCCCCAGACTAATGATGTATTTCATCACCAGGTCTCCATATTGATTGTGATACAATAAAGCTGAAGGGGGCCCGGGGCAGAGAAGGGAGGCAGGCAGGGAGCTAGAGAGGCAGAGAAGGGAGGCAGGCAGGGAGGCAGAGAGGCAGGGAGGATGTAACAGGGTTATACCCAACCTCTATATGGCCTTGTTGCTACTGATAATCACATCTACATCCTGCCTGCCAGCTGGACCTCCAAACTAAATTTTCATATGGAGAGAAATATCGATTTGGGAATGCAATGAGTTTACAGGTAGGTTAGCATGTGTTCACTCCTCTTCAGAAGTCACTTCGTCCAATGACCATGGATCATGGCAGACAGACGTTTCGGGTGGAAAGAGCCTTTGGAGAGCTGTTTTCAAAGTTGTCCAAATGGAGTGCTTCGCCAAACCAAATCAAAAACGCAAAATGAAGACACAAAATCTTGTGTCTTTGATTGCAGACATATGTTAGTGACCACTGGATCATATTGCGGTCACTTGTAGTAGCAGAGAATAACCACATGGTGTCACCCCTCACAGCACAATGAAAAGCATTTCAGGTTGCGTTCAGAGTTTTTCCACATTCACCCACATGGTGTAATAAAGTTACCCATCCTGCATCATAGCCATTTAATTTTCACTATTTCATTATTATATTGTGACACTGTGGTTCATTGAAATCTTAATGAGCATTAGAATCAGATTTGAATGATACTGTATAGCTAGCTGTACATTAGAACATACAGTAAGTTTATAGAAGACGTGAATATTTCACAAATAAACAATGTCAAAATGACTCAGCGATGTTCAACATTTGAAAACATGATATGAATTCAATAAGCTGTGAAATTGACTTGAGATACTTGTGTACTTCTGGAAAGCCCTTTTAAGTAGTCATTGCTATGTACATGTTTGGGATCCTTTGGTCCAATAGATGTTCCTTTAGCCACGGTCCTTTTGTTGACGATAGTGTGTTTCTTTGTGCCAGTCATAATCAAGTGACACTATGATGAAGTCATTTACACAGAGCAAACATAAGGGAATGGGTAGGCAGCAGTACAGAGTTACACGTTGCCATGGTTTCAGAGTCTGGTCCTTAGCAACTAAGAGATCACTACTAGACCACACTTTAGCAATCAGAAACGTATCTACATATAGAGAAGTGACATGGAACAGCTGGCAGCAGCTTGCCTTCCTCCATAATCTGGTTCCCTTCCGTTCACAGTATTGGTTCGTCTCAGCTTCTTTGGTCCGCATCACTGGGTGATACACAACATGACTGTATATGTATGATTTAAAACACTCAGTCACTGTGCAATTGCTGTGTGTATGAGTGGGTCACATATCAAACAATAGGAGGGGCTGGATAAAGAGCCCAGCGGTCCCCAGGATACACACCAAGATGAACACCCACAGGAATATCCTGTCGATCACCATGGCAACATACTTCCAGTCGTCCTGGACCTTAAAGACAGTTGTCAGAGACACTAAATGTTAGATACAGTATAGACCTTGAATATTTTCTTAGCTATTGTGAATGATATACATGTGATACGTCTCGACTTACCTCCTTGGCTTCGTTCTGTATTCTCATGTTTTCGGCGATGTACTTGACACTTTCCATGGCCTCCCTGACCTCCGGTGAGAAGTGAGGGGACAGGGTCATCAGCCTGCCATCCAAAGACTCTGAGCTGGAGCAGGAGCTCCCACCGCCTCCACAGACCCCCCCAATCCCAGCAGCCCCTCCTCCACTGTGGGTCCCGATGCTCCCCACCCCGCCACCCCCTCCTCCCGTCTCAGTGGGCAGCTTGGTGGACCTCTGGCGCCAGCAGCAGTTGCAGCGGCCCTCGCGACACAGGAAGCTGGAGCCTGCATTGACCGAGTCACCACCACCACCAAGGCTAAGGTTATTGAGGTTGGTGAGCTCCGTGCTGATGAAGAGGCGCTGTCGCTGGGCCAGGCTTGGGAGCACACTGGCAGCCACGGTGGAGACCAGGGCCTGGGGCTTCTGCTGCCCCTGCAGGGTTCCTGTGGTGTGGACCACACAGGGCCGCGAGGCTGGGGGCATCAGCTGCTGAACAACCCCCCCAGGCTCAGGCAGCCTCTCAGGGTCCCTCTCCGGCCGGGTCATGAACATGACCCTGGGTAGAAGCCCCAGGAAGACGCTGCGCACCCAGCACGGCATGGTGTGGGTCTTGGGCGTGCGGTAGTGCACGTTCAGCACGAACACGGTGATGACGATGGAGAGGGTGACGAAGATCATGGTGAAGAGGAGGTACTCCCCGATGAGGGGGATGACCAGCGACGTAGACGGGATGGTTTCGGTGATGACCAGGAGGAACACAGTGAGGGAGAGGAGGACGGAGATACAGAGGGTGATCTTCTCCCCACAGTCAGAAGGCAGGTAGAAGACCAGCACAGTGAGAAAGGAGATGAGCAGACAGGGGATGATCATGTTGATGGTGTAGAAGAGAGGCAGCCGTCTGATGTACAGGGAGTAGGTGATGTCTGTGTAGATCTCCTCACAGCAGTTGTACTTGATGTCATGTTTGTAACCCGGGGCATTGATGATCGTCCACTCGCCACTCTCCCAGAAGTCATGGAGGTTAATGGTGGAGCCAATCAGAACTAGGTCTATCTTGGCCTTGTCGTACGTCCAGGAGCCAAACTTCATGGTGCAGTTCTGGTAGTCGAAGGGGAAGTAGGTGACGTCGATCTTGCAAGAGCTCTTGAAGATGGCCGGAGGGATCCAGGTCACATCCCCATTGTAGCGAAGCAGGGCCTTGGTCTTATCGTCCACCTGGAAATCTCCTACTGCACTGTGGCACAGAGAGAGAGGGAAGGTGAGGAGAGAGAGAGAGAGAGAGAGAGAGAGAGAGAGAGAGAGAGAGAGAGAGAGAGAGAGAGAGAGAGACAACAGGGAAGGAGGAGGGTGGATGAGTCATTGAAGATTACTTGGTGGACCTCTGGCTGTAATATAAAGGATGTAATATAAACAACAGACTATTGTCCCTCAGCTAAATTAATCAGAAAGAAGCCCTGAGGCTCCATCATTTGATAACACTGTCTGATAGGCTTTACATGCACACCATTATAAATCATCTACAGTATATCAGGGCCTTACATAAGAAATGAGTGTCATGTCCTGGTTTTGTATCATCTACTCAGTCATTTCAATGTCAAAGAAGAAATCCTTGAACTCAGTTATGCACGGTACATATTATTATTGCAATCGCATGTTTAACTCACTTATTGTACAGCACGATATCTGGCTTCCATATCCTGCTAGAAGGCACTCGAATGAACTCCACTCCTCCAAAGTGTTTGGGATCCCACCTCAGTTTGTAGTCATTCCAGATCTGAAGAGGTAGTAGGTTGTCTCATATCATTAGATACAACTTTTTTATAAAACCCACACACATTTCAAATGATACGTTCTATATTTTTGATCCATTGACAGTTAACGGATGGCCACGTTTTTTGAACCAACCCCCATTCATCTTATACATGACCATCTGTTTGTCAACATGCCTAGTATAAAGGACCGTGTCTATATGGTAACACCCCAGTCACATGTCAATACAGCCGAGCCAATCACAAGAGGGTTGTGAAGAACCACTTACTGTAATCGAAAAACGTGACCATCCGTTAATTGAATGGTGGAGGTCATGGGTCAAGTCTCAGGGGAGACACAACCTCTGTGTTGTAGGACTGTGTCACTTATATATTCTCCGTCTTGGGTCATGAGAAAGACATAACTCTTTCATCTAATTAACCATTCAGTTAACGGATGGCCACGTTTTTCTCAATTGCTAAAACACCATTTCTGAAACCATTTCCTGAAAACATTCAACACAAAACCTCATCTTCAAGCACTATTTACATAACCTCTGACTCCTCTTGCAAAATGAAACATTCGCCTCAAAACAGTTTTACCTGTGTTCAAAATCAAACACTGCTCTCAAATCATAAACAACGTGATCAAAATGATATACACTCCCAAGCAGTCGGTAAACAATACACCGAAAAATAGAAAACACATTGTTCAAAACATACAATTCTACATTTTGAATCTAAAAAATGAAAACATGTTCTATCATAGCCGCTCAAAATGGATCAGAAATTACTACTCTGCTTTGCTCTTTGCAATTTTGTTTTTTGTTCTTCCTCCTCCTTGTACCCCTTTGTCTGTGATACTCTAATTATTGTTCTTTCTTGATATGAACCTGCAACCAGTCAAAATCGATTGAGCAGTCAGTACTGTTAATAAATGGAAAGCACAATTGTCAGGGCCATACAATTTGTCCATTGTACAGTATACAGCCTACAATGCACTGTAGTACAGTATCCATTCTCAGACTTTCTCATTCCCACCTTCAACAACCTGTTTGCTCTCTGAACTGGCTTATATTGGTTGTGTCGCATCATTTGAAACAGGTTAAATACATTTTGAGTGGTTGTGTTCAATCAAAGACATGTGTTCTCTATTTGTATTTGATTGTTGCCACTTGTGTTTACCAGTATGGATGACATGTGCATTACAGTGCAGAATGTGTTTTGAGAATGAGAATGTGTTTAGAGTTTTGCTGAAAAGTCTAAGTGAGATCTGCAAATTGTGTTTTACCATGTGAAATGGTTTAAGGTATTGACAACAGACTGCATAATAAGCTAAATGAGTCGAGGCAACTGAGAACTTTGTTCAGCCAATGGGTTATAGTGTTTTAGCAATTGAGAAAAACTGTAAGTGGTTCTTCACAACCCTCTTGTGATTGGCTCGACTGTATTGACATGTGACTGGGTTGTTACCATATACACACGGTCCCTTATACTAGGTATGTTGACAAACAGATGGTCATGTATAAGATGAATGAGGGTTAAGCACAGATGTGGATATTTGGTTCAGATTTTTATAGATCTGGATACCAGTTCCGTTTCATTTCCCTCAGAATGAGCTCATCTCAGCGTGTATCACGACAATATCAGCAGCACCAGGTGGGGTCAACCATGTGACAAAACCAGCAAGCCATGCAACAGTACAGTCCCTTGTATTCTCTGTAGCCCTACACCATGTGATCATATACTGTGCCTTATCTCTGGATAGAAATGTAACCCAGTCATGGCATATCATCTCTGGATAGAAATGTAACCCAGTCATGGCATATCATCTCTGGATAGAAATGTAACCCAGTCATGACATATTATCTCTGGATAGAAATGTAACCCAGTCATGGCATATCATCTCTGCATATCATCTCTGGATAGAAATGTAACCCAGTCATGGCATATCATCTCTGCATATCATCTCTGGATAGAAATGTAACCCAGTCATGGCATATCATCTCTGCATATCATCTCTGGATAGAAATGTAACCCAGTCATGGCATATCATCTCTGCATATCATCTCTGGATAGAAATGTAACCCAGTCATAGCATATTATCTCTGGATAGAAATGTAACCCAGTCATAGCATATTATCTCTGGATAGAAATGTAACCCAGTCATAGCATATTATCTCTGGATAGAAATGTAACCCAGTCATGGCATATCATCTCTGCATATCATCTCTGGATAGAAATGTAACCCAGTCATAGCATATTATCTCTGGATAGAAATGTAACCCAGTCATAGCATATCATCTCTGCATATCATCTCTGGATAGAAATGTAACCCAGTCATAGCAGGGTAAGTCTATGGCTCATAAATCTGTGTCAGAAGCTTAATATCCGGAGTGTTAAAAGCATTTTCCTGATGAATAATGTAAGATATCATTATGGCCTCCAGGAATCATGTATGATAGTTTTTAGTTTTTATTTAACTAGACAAGCCAGTTAAGAACAAATTCTTATTTACAATGACGGCCTAATTCGGCCAAACCCTAAACCGGATGGCACTGGGCCAATTGTGTGCCACCCTATGGGACTCCCAAACACAGCCAGTTGTGATACAGCCTGTGATTGAACCAGGGTCTGTAGTAACACCTCTAGCACTGGAATGCAGTGCCTTAGACCGCTGCGCCACTCAGGAGCCCAGTAGGTCAAGTAGATGTAGTGGAGTGATTTGTTTAAACAGTAATTCATATACACATACAGTAGGAGATGGATGAAGATTATACTTACATGTCTCAGCCACAGGTTTGTCTCCATAATCTGGTTAACTTCATCCTGAGAAACAGAAAAGAAGAATTTACTCTCAGAAGGACAAGTTGACCAGAGGCTAAATGCGGGGGTTCATGAACTGTAGGAATATTTCAGTTAGAAAGGGGGCACGCTGTCAGGAGCAATCATCTTCCATACAGGATGGCAGGGTGAACAGAGCGTTCTGTCCTGGGTCTATCCCTGGCTGGAGTTACACAGGGAGGGGACACTACACTGAGAGGAACACCTGGGTCCTCCAGCCCACTATATGACAGCTTCAGCCTCTAGGCCCTTGTCTGCAGGCTGTCACTCATCATGTGCTAGTTAGGGCCTGACACTGTCTCAGCTCAGGTGTAAGGGAAGAGTGGAGTATGGAAAAAGAAAGAAATAGAGAAAGAAGGAGAGAGAGGGAGCTTCTCAATTTGTCAAAAGTCTGTCATTTCCTCGACGACTCTGTCCTCCTCGACTCCTCTGTCCTCCTCTCCTCCATGACTCAGAAACCGATAAATGGTTGAGTGGTCGAGGAGAGTGTCAATTCTTTAGTAGGCGAACAGAGAAGTGTCCTCCTCTCCTCTATATCCTCCTCTCACAGAGGATACTCATAAGTATCCTTTCGGTGGCTAGAGTGGAAGTGTTTTAGAATCTGTGACACACCCTTGGAATCAGCTGTTGTTTTTTACAAGGAGAAAAGTATGGACACATTTAAAAATGATACGCTACTTAAATTCTTATCTATAAAATGTTTTCTACAGCCAGCTTAATTCGTTTTTGGCACTTATTTATGGATTCCACCCCTGTAAACATAATTGTCCTGAGTGGAGAAGGAGACTCTCATTTCATACAAGCGACCAAGTTTCATACAACCAAGTTTCCTCTCCTCACCTCCGCTCCTCAATTACCTTTGTGGACGGAGGATAGGAGGCAAACAAAAACAATTCAGATTTTCCCAGACAGCCAGACAGACCGCGACAGACAGACAGCGACAGACAGACAAACCAAAAGACCAACAGACAGACAGAACCCAGCTAATCACATTAACCATTCATGTGTCCTGATGAGCTCCCAGGAGACACGCCAGGTGTTGGCTCTAAGATGAGGAAGACTGCTGCAGGTCGATACAGTACAGGTGGTTCTGGGGTTGCAGAACTAGGCCAGCCCTGTATGTCCCTCCAGGCAGACTGAGGAACCATTATTTAAATGAGAGATTATGTCTGAGCCACCTCGAAGAATGGGCGTTTTAAATAAGCTAATAGTCAAGCTATAAGCAGGCTGAAGTATTCCAGTTGTAGAGGGGTTGGAAGAGTGTGAGGCGTGGGGAGGAAATAATGGTAATCCATCAAAACAGGAAGCTCTTCTGTGCTGTTAAATGGGCTGAGGTCAGGGAAATATGAGAAATACTCTATCTCTGTGTCATGTTCAGAAAAGAGAGGTTCTGGATTGGAGCCCAGTTCCTCCAAAAGAAAGCTCTACAGAGGATATTTACTGAAATGGAATAGACTCGTGGTGGCTGTGTTTTATTCAACATTTAACAAGAACCTGCTCAAAATGTGGAACCATAATAAACACTGATCATGACAAGACATGGATAAGTGGTCCTTAACTGAATGTACCTAGCTTCTATCTGTTACACTAATCACACAGGTTATTCCACTGCTAGTTGTATAAGGCCTGATGTAGCACAAAGTGGCCCAAATGTGTTGTTCATCTATGTTATAAAGTATACACAGGGAGTAAGTTCCTGAGGGATTTTATGTGGCACATTAAGATCCCTGTTACATAAGGGGCCAGGCAGTATTGTGGTATAATAATACATCTGTTCATTTGTGAGTGACGCCCTTCTTCCCTCCCCTTTTAAGTGTAATTAAAGTCATCCACTCTGGGACAGTTTGAGGCTGGCGAAACAGCTGCCGCTCTCCTCGTCAAATCTCCTCACAGCGAGCCCCCGGCCAAAACCAGGCATTAAAACCAAGGGCACTCATGCGAAGTGGCAGTGATTGAGCGAAAGGGGCTCGGAGATGGGAGGAGTGAGGGAATCAGAGAGCTGACATTTCCCATCTTCTCTTGACCAATCAGACACCCACTCAGCCGTTCAATCTGACAGGCTCTGTTGGGTCCAGGCTCAGGCGCATATCCCCCACTAGCCCCAGAGAGTCTCATTTACAGCAGGGCACGTCTCAGGTGTCCTGGATAGAACCCGGAACATGCCACTCTTCACTTTGGTGTGTCATATGAGACCATACACATATAGTTGAGTTGAGACCCATCCATCCACCCACACACAGCTGCTCTCAACATTGGCTTTCATCACCCAGAATCAATGCATATTCATTTAAGAGAATGCACAGAGTCTCTGTGCTCAATACGTTATTTATGGAATGATTTGTTTGATTTGTTTTTCCCTGTCAGAGCCTGGCCTCTCAAAGTCTGTACTGTGTGATATACGCTCCACTGTCCGAGAGTGGAACTCTCAAACACCAGGGAGACATACAGAGGCACTGAGGACGCAGTCGCCACCCCCCCCCCCCTCTCTCTCTCACACACACGGACACACACATTCTCTCTCTCTCTCTCTCTCTGTCTCTCTCTGTCTCTCTCTCTCTCTCTCTCACACACACACACGGACACACACATTCTCTCTTTCTCTCTCTCTCTGTCTCTCTCTGTCTCTCTCTCTCTCTCTCTCTCTCTCTCTCTCTCTCACACACACACACACACACATGGACACACACATTCTCTCTCTCACACACGGACACACGGACACACACGGACACACACATTCTCTCTCTCTCTGTCTCTCTCTCTCTCTCTCTGTCTCTCTCTCTCTCTCCCTCTCTCTCTCTCTCTCACGCACACACACACACACATTCTCTCTCTCTCTTTCTCTCTCTCTCTCTCTCTCTCTCTCTCTCTCTCTCTCTCTCTCTCTCTCTCTCTCTCTCTCTCTCTCTCTTTCTCTCTCTCACACACACACACACATGCTCACACATGCTCACACACCCACTCACCACTTTGACCAGCTGGGACATGGAAACCTCAAACTGCACGATAACTGGGTCAGACACATTCTCCACTGGGCGGATGTACTGATTGTAGCTGGAGAATATCACTGAGAACAACCTGTGTTCTGCCTCAGAGCAGGAGCCTCCTGAATAAGAGAGGTGGGGATGGAGGGTTAGACACAGACAGCATCAGTTAAACTTCAAGGTAAAGCACCTGTTGTAGCCTATGGTGATGGAGTGGACAAGTCCATCTTTCAGTATTCTTGTTGTAGAGTAGACTGATCCTGAGTGACAAAATATTTTGGACTTATTTGGTGTTCTCCTTAGCCAATGACACTCCCTGAATTGTCCCTATTTTCTAACTATATACTATATATTCGTCCCTGAGTCAATTCAACAGGTAGGTTAGTTTATCGTTTTTTCCCGCTTAGATTTTCAAGCAGGGAGATTGGCATTATTTTCTTTGAAGTTCAGATGTCATACAGTAGCCTAATACAATTGACTCAGACAGTAGGCTACCTTGGAATCAAAGAAATCACACAGTTGAGTGACCGAAGAATGACATCAAATGTCAGCAACATACTTTGCTTTGCTTTTCAATAAACGAAATAAATGTACAACCATTTATTAACGGTTCATATACAATGAATGGCACGTACCGTTTAAAATAAAAAATAGGTGAGACAAATATCTGGGAATGGTTTATAACATTGCCGTCTTTGCTGAAAGTATTAGGCTATAGCCCATAAAGAACGAAACATCAGTTCTCCAGATTTTGAGGTTCATTAAAAGCATGAGGAAACCACACAAATGAGATATTTAAACGGTCTACTTCTTAATGACATCCACGAGAAACAAATGAGATATTTAAACGGTCTACTTCTTAATGACATCCACGAGAAACAAATGAGATATTTAAACGGTCTACTTCTTAATGACATCCACGAGAAACAAATGAGATATTTAAACGGTCTACTTCTTAATGACATCCACGAGAAACAAATGTAAAAAAAAAAAACATTAAAAAAAAACAATAAGCCAATAACTAAAATATAAAATGTTATTTATATTAATTGTGGGCTTTCTAGGCGTTCCAAGTATAGGATATCCATGCAAGAATATTCCGTTTTATCATTGTCATTATTGGCCAGCATTATGTTCGGTATCTGATATTACTTGAATTGAATACAGTATGATATTAATTGAATACAGCATTAAAGCAACAAGTAGATGGCTCATATCAAGTTAAACTGTACGCTACTCACCCGACAGAATTGAAAAAAAAAAGAAAAAATGGGCGTTCATTGTTAATTAAGGATTGCAGAAAATGAATCCTCAATCTATCAGGATACGGAGGCAAAAGAAGAGAGAAAGTGGGAAGTGGGAGGAATGAAAGCGCGCGGTGCCGACAAGCTGCTACAGACGCTGGGAGGCAAACTGCGCGCGGGTTGAGGGACGGTTGCACGAGAGGGAGGGTGCGAAAACAGGGTAGTCAATCATAACGTCGCCGCTTTAACCCCCACAGCTGGGTAGTTTCAGGAATTGGAGTCACCTCGCACCAGACTGCTTTCACAGTCGACGTTTGTATATACTGTATGTATCACTAATAACGAACGTCATGTATTTGATTTCTGGCCTAGGCCTATAGAATGCAGTCTATCATCTCAACAGAATCGATAACTCATCGTTCAATTCTATTTGGGTGGGGCTCGGAGACTATATGGATGGGGCTAGGAGACTATATGGATGGGGCTAGGAGACTATATGGATGGGGCTAGGAGACTATATGGATGGGGCTAGGAGACTATATGGATGGGGCTAGGAAACTATATGGATGGGGCTAGGAGACTACATGGATGGGGCTAGGAGACTACATGGATAGGGCTAGGAGACTACATGGATGGGGCTAGGAGACTATATGGATGGGGCTAGGAGACTATATGGATGGGGCTAGGAGACTACATGGATGGGGCTAGGAGACTATATGGATGGGGCTAGGAGACTATATGGATGGGGCTAGGAGACTATAGGGATGGGGCTAGGAGACTATGGATGGGGCTAGGAGACTATACGGATGGGGCTAGGAGACTATATGAATGGGGCTAGGAGACTATTCAGTTCACAAATTCAAACGAAATTCCTTGTTCAAATCAAATCAAATGTATTTATATAGCCCTTACATCAGCTGATATATCAAAGTGCTGTACAGAAACCCAGCCTAAAACCCCAAACAGCAAGCAATGCAGGTGTAGAAGCACGGTGGCTTGTTGACATTGAATCAATGATTCGTTCAGATGTATGAAAGTGGCTGAAAATACCTGGCTGACTTGGTGTAGACTGTTGTATAATGTAAAGTAGCACACTATGTGAGTGTTAGAACTGAGGGCAAAAGTACAGTATCTGGCGTTTCAAAGGCGAGACCGCTTCAATTCACGCGAAGCAAGAGTTCATCGCCATGGACAGAGGTATACTGTTGCACCACTCGGTCATCGACGACTTGTGGTAACTGGTAACGTTTTACGTACGTGATACAATATACTATTGTTCTTCAAGTCACAATGGACAGAAGTAAAGCCAGGAAAAAGGGTAAACAGCAGCGTTATGATAAAACACTTACAATGCACCGATGTGTTTTACAGTGTGTGCAAGGTATTCAAGCAAAATCGCATTAAAATAAATAATAATAGTTCCAAGAGAAGTCATCCACTGAGTCTGAAAGATGCTCTCAACTGCACTCACACCACACCATAGCTCACACAAAGACCAGGCCAGGCATCCCCAACCCCCTCTTGACAAGCAGCCTTCACATACCTCATATCGGAGCTAGACTTCCATTAACCTGCAGCCCCCTTTTAACGTATTACTTTGGATGCAGCCTTAAACTATCAATCCACTTTCATTAAGAGTACGAATCCTGCCTATTACCAAGGTCTCTCCTAAGGTATGACAAAAATAATAATGGCCTGCTGCTGTAAAATCTGAGGACTGTGTCAACATGTTACATCTGTGCTTATCGAGCTGATAGAACAGAAGACGTGTGCTGTTATGTTCTGTCATGCCAGTGTGGCTGTATAGATAAAGCATTATTCACAATTATTTCAACACTATTATTGTAATTCCACCCCCAAAATTCAGACAAAACAGAAACCAGAAACATTAACATCAAGACATAGGTATAGTACTATAAACATTGGCAAGACAGACCAACAAAGATGATAAAGATCCCATTTAGTAAAGAGGCTACTCTTTCGGAGAGGTGTAAGCATGTTAGAAGGGTTCAATCAATCATCATATTAGGTTAAAAGTACCCAGCTTGCATATTTCCTAGAAGCCAGTGCGGTATTCCTAACCTCCCCAGTAGGCAGGCTGATGTTTAAACTGTCAGTGTAATCACATATCATCACAGAGCTGCTTTGCCTTGTCATTAGCAGCTGATGTGACATAAAGTCACAGGGTTCTGGCGATTGATCGAAGGAGAGAGTGATAACTATAGCCAGAGAGTCCGTGCAATATCAATGGATGTGATGCCAGAGTGGGCATTAAAATGTGGCCAGTAGATGGCACAATACGTAACTTCTTGTGTGGCTGTTTCACTATTAGGCTCACTGCCTTTATGTTTCTGTTCATGGTTAAATCAGGAAACTTAAGACATAACAAAATAAACAGTACAAATATGTTTTTTAAACTGGAACTGTTTATTGCATCCAAATAATACATCTGTGAGGAATATCCCCAGTAATTCACAGGTTATAGCCTTGTAACTCATTCACCAATGGGGGGTGTATCAGTTAGGAGGCCTCTTTATAACACCCTAGCTTGAATCATAATGTTCCGAGCTACATGATTTTGTCCAATATCCATCTTATCAATGTGACCTAGCCAAGCTATTTTATTTTATCACACTGAACATCATTTCATTTAGTACCCCACCACTTTAGACTTTATTGGGTGTTAATGAATTTAATCAAACTCACCGACCTTTTTATACATTTATAGATTTTTTTCCATTACATTTCCACAACAGGGTGATATAACATGGGAGAGAAATCGGGAGTCAAATGATATCTGACGTATTATTTGGGTTATTACTCCACACGGGTAACGTTTGTACTTTCAGTCTGGTTTTAGAGGGACATCTTTGTATCTCTGCTTCAACTATATGGAAAAAGTCAACTCTTCCTTGTACCGATGTGCCGTGTTAAGACCAGGTAGTAGGAACAGAAAGAGATACAGAGACTTGTATTGCTGTAGGCCACATGACATTGGTTGATGTTCTATGACCCTTATGTCTATGTATGACCCCCATACTTCTTGGGGGGGGGTTCAGGTACGGGGTGTGTCTGAGCTGGGCTGCTGGATGGGGACTATTGAATGCTGAAATAGAGGCTGGAGGAAAAGACCCAGGGTTCCAGTCACACACACTATTATAAAGATCCACAGGAACATACGGTCCACCACCATTGCCACATACTTCCAGTCCTCGATCACCTGGGAACACACAGAGAACAAGGTATGGTCACATTACTGTCATGTTCATACGGTAACACCTGTGGCATGCAGAAATTGGGTATGGAGTACAATATGTGATTGATGAGTTTAAAAGTGATGCAAATGTAATATAAGATGAAGAAACAAAGAGAAAGCACCAGTGTAAATATGACTGAGCCAGACCTTGTAGCAGCTACTGACCCTTTCACCCCTCTCCTCTGCAGTTTTTAAAGTTGGACATTTTTCAAGCCTGGTCACCTCACTTTTGCATTTATGTATTTATGAAAACAATCTATTACAACAGTCTGGGTTATTTTACTGGATTGTATTCTCAACTACCCCACATCCCAGTATTCTTCATTCCTGGTCTTTGAGGACTACAGTGTGTGCAGGCTTTTGTCCTAGACCAGCACTTACACAACTGGTCCAGCTGATCAAGGTCATGATCATTAGTGGAGCCAGGTGTTAAAAGTACTAAGCTGTACACACTACGTCTCTCCAGGACCAAGGATAAAAAACACCTATTTGAGTTCTAACTCCAGCTCATTTCACAACACTAACCCCACTGACATGGTCATGGATCACTTACATTCTGGTTATCATCGTCCCCCATCATGTGATCAGCCACGAAGCGGACCCCGTCCACTGCCTCCTGGACATCTCCCCCCCAGTCTGGGCTGCCTCTATGGCGGAGGTCCTGGGAGGAGGGGAAGCTGTTGGGCAGGAACTCGGTGGAGCAGGCCTCCCCCTTCGTGAAGGTGTGGGTGTAGCCCAGCGGAGCTGTGACTTTGTTGTAAAAGTGTCCCGGGGAGGAGAAGGCCGAGGCAGAGGAGGAAGACATGGCAGCAGTGGTGGCTGTTTTGGACATGGCGGTGGCAGGGTAGCCCAGGTCCGCCAGGATGGATCTGCGAGCTCGGAGTTGTCTCTGCTGGCGTAGCCGCTGGCGGGCAGAGTTATTCTTCGGGCGTCTCATGAAGAGCAGATGGGGCAGCTTGTTGAGGAACACTACCTTGACCCAGGAGGGCATGGTGTGTGTGCTGGGGGAGCGGTGGTGCACGTTGAGCACACACACACTGGTGATGATGGAGAAGGTCACCAGCACCATGGTGAACATCAGGTACTTCCCAATCAGAGGCACGTCCAGCGAGGTGGGAGGGACGATCTTGGAGATCAGGAGGAGGAACACAGTGAGGGCCAGGAGGACTGAGATACACAGAGTCATCTTCTCCCCACAGTCAGACGGCAGGTAGAAGACCAGGATGGCCAGAGAGGTGATGAGGACACAGGGGATGATTAGGTTGATGGTGTAGAACAGCGGCTTCCTCTTGATGATGAAGTCATAGGTGAGGTCCACGTAGGTAGGATCCAGAGGGTTAACCGTCCGCCTGCCTGGCAGGGCCAAGATGTCCCATTCCCCACTGGGAGTGAAGTCATCCATGCTGGCCACCCCTGTCTTCAGGACCAAATCAAGCTCGGTGTGGTCGTAGGTCCATGACCGGAACTTGAGCGTGCAGTTCTGCTGGTCAAAGGGGAAGTGCTTGACCTCGATCTTGCAGGCACTCTTATAGATGGCCGGAGGGAGCCAGAAGATGCTGCCGTTGAACTGGACAATGGCATTGGTGAAGACTGTTACCTCATAGGTTCCATCCGCACTATGGAGAGAGTGATGAGGGAGGTAGGGGGAGAGGACTCCATTACAGAAACATATTATGTCTTCATGAGAAAATGTATTACAATCACACATTTGATTTTCATGATCCGTAAATTACATGAGAAAATGTGTTCATCATTTGGAAAATGAATAATGCTTACTTACTTGTTATAGAGCACAATATCAGGTAGCCAGATGTGTCTGGAAGGAATACGTAGCTTGTCAATGCCATCATATTGAGAAGGGTCCCATGATAGCCTGTAGTCATCCCAGTGCTGAAGAGACAGGGGGGTTACATATTTAACATTTTAGTAATTTAGCAGACACTCTTATCCAGAGGGACTTAGATGAGCAATTAGGATTAAGTGACTTGTTCAAGGGCACATAGAGAGATGTTTCACCTAGTCAGCTCGGGGATTCGAACCAGCGACCTTTCGGTTACTGGCCCAACGCTCTTAACTGTTAGGCTCCCCTCACTGTTCTGACTGTTGCACTCAGTCACATAAGGACTCTCTCCCAACACCAGATCATTCCCAATGACACACTTAATTATCATTGAAATGAAAAGTGGTGAATGGTGTGGGCACAATTATCAGTCTGTTCTGATCCGGATTGTCTGAGTCAGAGGCATGGTTCTGCTTTAATTCAGGTTCAGTGACAAGGACACTGGAGCTGGAGATGGACGAGGGGACAGACTGAGTAATGAATGATTAATAGGATAGGGCCATAATCTTCATGCTTACCTGTGTGAGCCAAACATTGGTGGTCATAATCTGCTCTCTCTCATTCTGGAAAGGAAAATGTCAGTGTTAGCTTCATTTAAAAACAGACTATTTACTATACGACACACAAAGCATGTTTAATGACAAAACTCAGACACACGTACAGACTCCAGCACACATTCCTCTAGTGCACATGCTTGATTTAGAAGAGAGTAAAAGTGAGAGATGTGTTTCCACGCTGAATAAATTCCCTGCACATGGGGTCAATTGTTAAGATAAATGACACCTTTCGCCTGGGACACATCTGCCATCTGAGTGCCGTTGGACCTGTTGATAAATCCACAGAGCGCTTGCATCAACTCTGAACAGCAAGTAAAACGAACACCCCTAAAAAGGAGTGGGCAGCAGAGTGGGCAAACCTCCAATGCACGCAGCAGCACAATGCTTTAAAACAACTATATCACACTTCTCATACCATTAAACTTTACAGGACATTCAAATTTCAATTACCAAAGAAGAGGAGGACAATAAGAGGCCATAAACAGAGGACGTATGTGTCGTGCTGTTATTCTCTGGGCCATGCCTGGGCTGAAAGGAAGGGAGGGAGGGACCCTGTAAATCAGTGTGGGACTCCAACGTCCTCTCCTGCAGCAGCTTTTACAGCTCCTTCTAACGCAATGTGCTGAAGTTTCAATCTGGACATGACAGAGATGGAGAGCATAGCCCTGCCAGATCCATCCTATACCCATGCTGTCATTAGGGCCAGGGCCTTTCAGTAGAATGTGTGTAAGTAATTAACATGGTTGCCACTGACTCCTCTGAGCTCTGCTCTCCCTTTCTGTTCTCTCATCTCTGCTCTCTCCTCTCCCTCTGTGGTCTCACTCATCTGCCCCATCTCTCCTCTCCGTCTCAGGGCCTCTAACTGGCTCTATGGAATGGCTATCATGAGACTCACCACACTGATGAGTTGGGCCAGGGACACCTGTAGTTTGACAGTAACCCGCTCTGTCCTGTTCACAGCTGGGCGGATCAGCTTGTTGTAGCGATCCTTTCCCAGCAGACAGTTCATCAGACGCTCCTCTGAGTCCGCACAACTGCCACCTATGGATAGAGTCAACAGTGATTTGGAGATAGTTACAGGAAATAGTCACAGTTGTTACCTTTATTGAAATTGTGTTATAACAATGACAAAACTAGATTACTGTGCGATAAAAAAAAGACCCACTGGCTGTATCTGTTGTGTTTAGTCACTGGTTTTATAGCTGGACTGTCACGCCTGTCTTTTTATGTTGTTTCATGGAGCATGTTTTATGGCCCAGTGTGGACTGGATGAAAACTGTGTTGCTGACTCTGCAGTGTTTCAGTCTTTCAGCTCCCCAACCCAGGACAAAGAGGAGCAGAACAAAACACCTACTGTGACACTTCCTGGTTTTTATATCCTTGTACCTGGAGGTGTTTAATAGCACTCCAAACAAACTGCATACTAAAGTGTGAGACAAACTCCCACAGAGGATAATGCCTGTCTGATAGGGCTTGGGCTTTGTTGAATATATAGTAAAAAAATATGAGGGCCTTGGAGCTACCTGCGGAATAATTAACATCCGGGATATGGGAGGGGAGATGTTTCTGCAGTGTTAATGATTCTGCATGTTGCAGAGCCAGAGCCTAAAGCCACATGATCAGCCTTTTGTCTTATGTGAGCTCCAGCCAGGAATACAATCACATGAAACAAACCAGCACACCCTCTGCTCCTTGATAAACAACGCGCAAGTCAACCCCCCCCCCCCTGCCTCCCTGTCCTGGTGGAGGAAGGACAGGGAGGCGTAGATGATAAAACACCCTCTCTTCCACCAACAACCCTCTCTTCCCCCACCAGCCCTCCTCTATACTGAGTAATGCTCTGTCATACAGTAGCAGAGAGTAGCTGAGTAGCCCAGAAATTGTTTTGGAGAAAAATGCTTAGTCAAATGGTACATGCCCTGAAGTAATCTTTACAATAGCTGCTAAGACTGTTGCACTGAAAAATATTAATTTGAAGATTCATGATGTGGTATTTGGTATTTTATTAGGATCCCCATTAGCTGTTGCGATAGCAGCAGCTACTCTTCCTGGGGTCCACACAAAACATGAAATAATATTGAACATTAATAGACAGGAACAGCTCAAGGACAGAACTACATACATTTAAAATGTTACATAGCCTACATATCAGTACATACAAACAATATCTAGCTCAAATAGGGGAGAGGCGTTGTTTTTTAAAAACCAAATTTGCTGTTTACTTGAGCAATCTTTGATGGGAGGGAGTTCCATGCAATAATGGCTCTATATAATACTGTACATTTTCTTAAATTTGTTCTGGATTTGGGGACTGTGAAAAGACCCCTGGTGGCATGTCTGGTGGGGTAAGTGTGTGTGTGTGTCAGTGCTGTGTGTAAATTGACTCTGCAAACTATTTAGAATTTTAAATAAATTGTTTCTTATAAAAACAAGAAGTGATGCAGTCGGACTCTCCTCTACTTTTAGCTAAGGGAGACTGGCATGCATAGTATTGATTCACATTTATGGATAATGGTAGCTAAAAATAACATACACGTTTTGACTATAGATCCCTTCCCAATAGTGTATTATCAGTGCCAGTTTGTGCCAGGCAATTACCACAAATCCTAATTATCAAGGTATAGCTTCATGTAGAGTTGAGAGTCCAACAGGACTCCCTCATAGACTGGTGCATGTTTCCATGGCTCCCCTATCATCAGTCAGGTGGACTCTACAAGACAGATGGCATGTTGTCAAAGCCCTGGGAGGCTGCTGTCAAATATCCACACTCTTTACCCAGAGGTGAAGGGCACTGGCCAGTGGGAGAGCAGGCAAATCAAACAAGTAATCACTACCTGCTGAGAAGGGCTATTACACTGTGTGTGTGTGTGTGTGTGTGTGTGTGTGTGTGTGTGTGTGTGTGTGTGTGTGTGTGTGTGTGTGTGTGTGTGTGTGTGTGTGTGTGTGTGTGTGTGTGTGTGTGTGTGTGTGTGTGTGTGTGTGCGCATGTATGTATCAACTGGGTCTTGAAAGGGGAGACATGCTATAGGGAGGTCAGAGACCTGGCAGTGTGGTGCCAGGAGAACAACCTCTCCCTCAATGTGAGCAAGACAAAGGAGCTGATCGTGGACTACAGGAGAAGGAGGGCTGAACAGGCCCCCATTAACATCGACAGGGCTGTAGTGGAGCGGGTCGAGAGTTTCAAGTTCCTTAGTGTCCACATCACCAATGAACTATCATGCTCCAAACACACCAAGACAGTCGTGAAGAGGGCACGACACCACCTTTTCCCCCTCAGGAGACTAAAAAGATTTGGCATGGGTCCCCAGATCCTCAAAACGTTCTACAGCTGCACCATCGAGAGCATCCTGACCGGTTGCATCACCGCCTGGTATGGTAACTGCTCGGCATCTGACCGTAAGGCGCTACAGAGGGTAGTGCATATGGCCCAGTACATCACTGGGGCCAAGCTTCCTACCATCCAAGACCTATACACTAAGGGGTGTCAGAGGAAGGCCCAAAAAATTATCAAAGTCTCCAGTCACCCAAGTCAGACTGTTCTCTCTGCTAACGCATGGCAAGTGGAACCGGAGCACCAAGTCTAGGTCCAAAAGGCTCCTTAACTGCTTCTACACCCAAGCCATAAGACTGCTGAACAATTAATCAAATGGCTATTCACATTGACACTGTTTATTATCTATGCATAGTCACTTTATCCCTACCTACATGTACAAATGACCTTGACTGACCTGTACCCCCGCACATTGACTCGGTACAGGTACCCCCTGTATATAGTCTCATTACTAACCTGTACCCCCGCACATTGTCTCGGTACAGGTACCCCCTGTATATAGTCTCATTACTAACCTGTACCCCCGCACATTGAATCGGTACAGGTACCCCCTGTATATAGTCTCATTACTAACCTGTACCCCCGCACATTGACTCGGTACAGGTACCCCCTGTATATAGTCTCATTACTAACCTGTACCCCCGCACATTGACTCGGTACAGGTACCCCCTGTATATAGTCTCATTACTAACCTGTACCCCCGCACATTGACTTGGTACAGGTACCCCCTGTATATAGTCTCATTACTAACCTGTACCCCCGCACATTGACTCGGTACAGGTACCCCCTGTATATAGTCTCATTACTAACCTGTACCCCCGCACATTGACTCGGTACAGGTACCCCCTGTATATAGTCTCATTACTAACCTGTACCCCCGCACATTGACTCGGTACAGGTACCCCCTGTATATAGTCTCATTACTAACCTGTACCCCCGCACATTGACTCGGTACAGGTACCCCCTGTATATAGCCCCGTTAGTGTTATGTCATTTTCTTGTGTTACTTTCTGTTTTTTGTCTTAACTCCATTTCTTGAACTGCTTTGTTGGTTAAGGACTTGTAAGTAAGCATTTCACGGTAAGGTGTATGTGACAAATAACATTTGATTTGATTTGAATGTACATGCCTTTTAATGGCAACACTTTAAAAGTGTGGCATTGACATTATCTTGATTGGCAGCAGGGGAAAGCGGGGTTAATATAGTGACTGAATCAGCAATGGTTGACTTTTAAAAAAGTCACTCTGCCCTATGCTCCAAAATACTGCATTCTCAAAAATTGCATCTATGACGAGATTGGGAGGTGCATAATAACCCTGTCTTTTGACCCAATAGAAACAGTAGGCAAAAAACATCCTGTCATCTGGATTTCAGTAAAGGCCCTCAAGACATGCCAGAGGTCCTACTGATTACAGAACACTGTGGCATTTATCTGTATGGTATTACTGCCAGGTTCTCCATGCTGAGCACAGACAGACTATGTAGCCTGGTCACCAGCCAGGTCTGTGTGCTTTAGCCAGTTCTCCTGGCTTTATTTTCAGGCCATACATGTTGTGACAGCGTACCAACAAGACAGAGTGGACAAGTAAAAAGATACACATAGCATCTATCCCAGCTGTCAAATTCACTTGCAGGAAGGTGCTGTAAATGGCCAGTGTACTGTATAGGCAAAGTGTGATATATGATCCTTTACTCTCTCAGTGACTTCCCAGTGACTTTCTCTTCTTGAGAAGGGCCGGTCTAAGCTCCTTCATCTGTGTTATTGTGGTAGTCATGCCCATTTGATGCCCATTTGTTGGAAACCTTTTAACCAAACCCCTCCTCCAACCACAGCACAGTGAATACACACATGTTTTCTATGATAATACCCAGAATGCCCTTATGACTGATTGTAAAGGCTACTGAAACATAATAGGTTTGACTTTGCCCATATTTTGTTACGTTACAGCCTTATACTTTCTTTCCTCATCAATCTACAAACAACAAAAAAGCTGGCCCTTTACTCAGTACTTTGCTGAAGAACCTTTGGCAGAGATTACAGCATCGAGTCTTCTTGGGCATGACGCTACAAGCTTGGCACACCAGTGTTTGGGGAGTTTCTCCCATTTTTCTATGCAAATCTAGTCAAGCTTTGTCAGGTTGGATGGGGTGTGTTGCTGCACAGCTATTTTCAGGTCTTTCCAGAGATGTTCGATCGGTGTCTTGGCTCTGTGCTTAGGGTCGTTGTACTGTTGGAAGGTGAACCTTTGCTCCAGTCTGAGGTCCTGAGTGCTCTGGAACAGGTTTTCATCAAGGACCTCTCTGTGCTCCGTTCATCTTTGCCTCGATCCTGACTAGTCTCCCTGCCACTGAAAAACATTCCCACAGCATGATGCTGCCACCACCATGCTTCAACGTAGGGATGGTGCCAGGTTTACTCCAGATGTGACGCTTTGCATTCAGGCCAAAGAGTTCAATCTTGGTTTCATAAGACCAGAGAATCTTGTTTCTCATGTTCGGAGAGTCTTTAGGTGCCTTTTGGCAAACTCCATGTGGGCTATCATGTGCCTTTTACTGAGGAGTGGCTTCCGTCTGGCCACTCTACCACAAAGGCCTGATTGGTGGGGTGCTGCAGAGATGGTTGTTCTTCTGGAAGGTTCTCCCGTCTCCACGGAGGAACTTTAGAGCTCTGTCAGAGTGACCATCAGATTCTTGGTCACCTACCTGACCAAGGACCTTCTCCCCCGATTGCAAAGTTTGGCTGAGCGGCTAGCTCTAGGAAGAGTCTTGGTGGGTCCAAACTTATTCCATTTAAAAATGATGGAGGCCACTGTGTTCTTGAGGACCTTCAATGCTGCAAAAATGTTTTGGTACCGTTCCCCAGATCTGTACCTCGACACAATCCTGTCTCGGAGCTCTATGGGCAATTCCTTCGACCTCATGGCTTGATTTTTGCTCTGACATGCACTGTCAATTGTGGGATCTTATATAGACAGGTGTGTGCCTTTCCAAATCATGTACAATCAATTTAATTTACCACAGGTGTACTCCAAATCAATCAAACATCAAACAAAATGTGGAAAAAGTCAAGGGGTCTGAATGTTTTCCGAATGCACTATATATATAAAAGTATGTGGACACCCCTTCAAATGAGTGGATTTAGCTATTTCAGCCACACCCATTGCTGACAGGTGTATAAAATGAAGCACACCCCCATGCAATCTCCATAGACAAACATTGGCAGTGGAATGGCCTTAATGAAGAGCTCAGTGACTTTCAATGTGACACCGTCATAGGATGCCACCTTTCCAACAAGTCAGTTTGTCAAATTTCTGCCCTGCTAGAGCTGCACCGGTCAACTGTAACTGGGGTTATTGTGAAGTGGAAACGTCTAAGAGCAACAACGGATCAGCCAAGAAGTAGTAGGCCACACAAGATCACAGAACGGGACCGCCAAGTGCTGAAGCACATAGCGCGTAAAAATCGTCTTTCCTCGGTTGCAACACTCACTACCGAGTTCCAAACTGCCTCTGGAAACAACATCAGTACAATAATAGTTCGCTGGGAACTTCATAAAATGAGTTTCCATGGCTGAGCAGCCACACACAAGCCTAGGATCACCATGCGCAATGCCAAGCGTTGGCTGGAGTGGTGTAAAGCTTGCCACCAGTGAAAATGCGTTCTCTGGAGTGATGAATCACACTTCACCATCTGGTAGTCCGATGGACAAATCTGGGTTTGGCGGATGCCAAGAGAACACTACCTGCTTGAATGCATAGTGCCAACTGTAAAGTTTGGTGGAGGTGGAATAATCATTTCTGGGGCTGTTTTTCATAGTTGGGGCCCCTTAGTTCCAGTGAAGGGAAATCTTAATACTACAGAATACAATGACATGCTTGACAATTCTGTGGTTCCAACTTTGTAGAAACAGTTTGGGGAAGGCCCTTTCCTATTTCAGCATAACAATGCCCCTGTGCACAAAGTGAGGTCCATACAGAAATGGTTTGTCGAGATCGGTGTGGAAGAACTTGATTGGCCTGCACAGAGCCTTGACCTCAACCCCATCGAACACATTTGGGATGAATTGGACTGCCAACTGCGAGCCAGGCCTAATCCCCCAACATCAGTGCCCGACCTCACTAATATTAAATGGAAGCAAGTCCCTGCAGCAATGTTCCAACACCTAGTGGAATGCCTTCCCAGAAAAGTGGAGGCTGTTATAGCAGCAAAGGGAGGACCAACTCCATATTTATGTCCATGATTTTGGAATGAGATGTTCGATATGAGATTTACTTATGGTATGGTTACATAAGACAGAAGGTTATTTAAGACAACAAATGAAAGGTGGGTGGGCATATAATGCAAACATCTAGCAACCCAAAGGTTGTATTTTCGAATCTCATAACTAACAACTTTTGCATTTTAGTTAATTAGTAACTTTTCAACTGATCACTACTTTTTGATACTTTGCAAATACTTAACATATTTGCTAACCCTTCCCCTAACCATTTTAGTTAACCCTTTAACCTAACTCGTAACCTTAACCCTAACTCAGCTAATGTTAGCCAGCTAGCTAATATTAGTGTTAGCCACGAAATGAACGGTAGTCACAGCAAATTGGAATTCTTAACATATCATATGTTTTGAAGACTCGTAACATTTTGTACATTTGCACATTCGTAACATACTGTAGGTTTTGCAAATTCGTAACACATCATACGAATTGTAATTAATAACATATCATGTGAAATGGTTGACGGATATCCACAAATGAATACATGCCATACCAAACATAACATATCATGTGAATGTGCTTGTATATAAAGTATAAAGAGTAACACAAATATTGTGTTATTCTCTTGACAGTATTGTATCTAATTGATTTTGTTGAAATTAAGGCATCAATACATGTTGAACTATGTTCCTCTCTGATTAAAAAAAACACGTTTAATCACTCATGGAAACTTGGCTAACATGAAATTAAATAGTGTATTACATGCACTGTAGGTGAATTACAAAAGTGAACCTCCTTTCTGAAGGTACAATTATAACAACATCAGCAAGAACAACCCATTGTAGAGAGAATATTTTTCAACTGAACTGACAATGCAATCGAAATTCACATACATGAAATACTTACAATTTATAACAGTGAAAAGGAAAGCGAGGAGAGTGAGAGTCCGTGTCATTTTGACAGTGCCACGATATCCATCCGTGTCCTCATTCAGGAAGCCTAATAAGAATAGGATCTAACTTGCTTACCGAGCATTCCCAACTCCTAAAAAGCTCCATACACGTGCGCCTGTCCGGCTCTACAAATAACGACACCCGCATTAGTTAGAACAAATGTTTACTGAAAACGGTGTGTCTGTATCAGATCGAGATTTGCAGGTGAGTTGGGATAGAAACGAGACCCTTTCCCCAACATACACCGTTCCACCTTCCCCACTCGTTACGTATCGCTCTCACACACAAAATGATCTCCTGAGCGCAAATCTTAGATAGACTAATTGCTATTTCCATCCTTCCATCAGTGTTGATATTTAGTCATATGAGCTGTTTTAGGTTGTAAGCAGGTGTCTATGATACTACTTAGGCTATAAACAATAACATTTATGACAATAAAAATGATTTGTTTTCTTGATTTATTAACCAACAACAAAATCTATAAAATCTATATTAATTTGACCATATGTTACCATAGTGACATGGGTTGAATCTAGGCCACTATATGCATGCCAAAACACCAATATGGGTCACATGATAATCTAAGTGACCCTACATGAGGATTTCTCACTTAAATGATAATCAAGTATACTGGAGCCTTTTATTAAATGTTTTATTAGTGTCCATATTGTGTTAGATGACCAGAAGAGTGTCTGTCCCCTGTCCACTCAGATGAATGAGTGTGATTATTTATCTCTCGCTCCCTCTCTCCCTCCCTATCCCTATCCCTCTCTCCCTCCCTATACAAGCCCTAACACACACTCTAATCCAACACTGACACAGAATCTGACATCTCAGTTCAGTTGCTTCTACATCTGAATGCTCTGACCAGATAACCACAACTAATTAAACTTGTTTGTTTCCTGCCACACATCTTCTCTGGCTATCATGGCAGATGTATAATGAGTTGGGTGATTCAGTAACGTCACAGGTTTGGTGAGGACGTTTGCAATGTCCAGTGATATGTTGGGTGATAAACAACCCTGTGTTTCTGGATGGGACAGATTTACAGTAGTGGTCCCAAGTCAGTCCAATGGCAGAGCAATTTCAGCCCAGCAGATTTACGATCTGCCCACTGCTTAACCCCTCATTATTATGCCCAATGAAGGAGCTGTATCGGACAGAGAGAGCAAGTCCTCATTGTAATGAACAACAAACACACTGCATCTAACTTTCTGGTGTTGTTTTCCTTTTAAGGTTGCCTTGATTGTATTACTGTTGATGATATCTGGAAATGTGCATGTACACCCTGTTGCTAGCCCCAATTCTAATGTGTGCTCTGATATCTGTTTCACTGATTTCTGCTCTCCTAAAAGCCAGAGTTTTCTGCACGTTAACACTAGAAGCTTATTACCTAAAATGGATCAATTGAAAGTGTGGGTTCACAGCTCCAATCCAGATGTGTTGGTCATTACTGAGAAGTGGTTAAGAAAGAGTGTTTTCAATACCGGCTATAACCTTTTTCGGCAAGACAGATCTTCCAAAGGTGGGGGAGTGGCAATCTTTACCAAGGATCACCTTCAGTGCTCAGTTGTCTCCACCAAGTCTGTCCCCAAACAATTTGATTTGCTGGCATTACACTTTCAAATAGCTATTTGTTGACTATTGCTGGGTGTTATCGTCCTCCATCAGCACCAGCCTGTACCCTACCTGCCCTAAACTCTCTCCTGGCCCCTTACACTAAGTCTGAATTTGTCCTGATAGGTGACCTAAACTGGGATATGCTTAAACCACCTGACCAAGTCCTAAAGCAATGGGACTCCCTAAATCTTTCTCAGATTATTACCAATCCCACAAGGTATGACTCCAAACACCCAGAAAATGCTACTCTCCTTTGTTATCCTCACAAATAATCCTAATAGGTACCAGTCTGGTGTTTTCTGTAATGACCTTAGTGATCACTGTTTTACAGCCTTTGTTTCTATTGGCTGCTCAGTGAAACGTCCTGTCCTGATTTGTCCTAGATGCTTGCTAAAAAACTGTAATAAGCAAGCCTTTGTTCATGACTTGGGGCCTCATTTATAAACGTTGCATAAGCACAAACGACGGCTTACGCCACTTTCTAAGCAAACTTTGGGATTTATAAAAAATAAAAACTTGATGGGAGAATGTGCGGTCCTCCTTGGACACTTTGACCCATACCTATGCACATAAACTGGAGAAATGAGAAACTGCGACTCAGATGGCAGAAGGATGAAACTCAAGAAACACTTTAAAATTGATACCATTGTGTAAAATAAATCAAAATATTACCTCTCACGTATTATATATGAAGAATTCCGGACATATGAAGAACAAACGGACATCTGCATTTTGCAAAATAACCCCTCAAATGTTGTACTGTTTAATCGGGAATCATATTTAATTGGATCTGTAATTATTAACCTGTTTGGTTTAGGGGGCAGCATTTTCACGTTTGGATGAAAAGCATGCCCAGAGTAAACTGCCTGCTACTCAGTCCCAGTTGCTAATATATGCATGTTATTAGTATGTTTGGATAGAAAACACTCTGAAGTTTCTAAAACTGTTTGAATGATGTCTGTGAGTATAACAGAACTCATATGGCAGGCAAAAACCTGAGAAAAATCCAACCAGAAAGTGGGAAAACTGAGGTTTGCAGTTTTTCAACTCTTGGCCTATCGAATACACAGTGTCTATAGGGTCATATTGCACTTCCTAAGGCTTCCACTAGATGTCAACAGTCTTTAGAACCTTGTTTGATGCTTCTACTGTGAAGTGGGGGCGAATGAGAGGGGAATGAGTCAGAGGTCTGCTAGAGAGCCACAAGCTGGCCAAGCGCATTCATGTGAGAGTTAGCTTGAGTTCCATTGCAATTCTGAAGACAAAGGAATTCTCCGGTTGGAACATTATTGAAGATTTATGCTAAAAACACCCTAAAGATTGATTCTATACTTCGTTTGACATGAATTTGGATTACTGGGCTAAACGCGCGAACAAAAAGGAGGTATTTGGACATAAAGATTAACTTTATCAAACAAATAAAACATTTATTGTGGAACTGGGATTCCTGGGAGTGAATTCTGATGAAGATAGTCAAAGGTAAATGAATATTTATAATGCTATTTCTGACTTCTGTTGACTCCAACATGGCGGATATCTGTTTGGCTTGATTTGTTGTCCGAGCGCCGTACTCAGATTATTCCATGCTTTGCTTTTTCCGTAAAGTTTTTTTGAAATCTGACACAGTGGTTGCATTAAGGAGAAGTATATCTGTAAATTCTGTGAATAACACTTGTATCTTTTATCAATGTTTATTATGAGTATTTCTGTAAATTGATGTGGCTCTCTGCAAAATCACCGGATGTTTTGGAAGCAAAACATTACTGAACGTAACGCGCAAATGTAAACTGAGATTTTTGGATATAAATATGCACTTTATCGAACAAAACATACATGTATTGTGTAACATGATGTCACGTTCTGACCTTAGTTCCTTTTTTATGTCTTTGTGTTAGGTTGGTCAGGGCGTGAGTTGGGGTGGGTAGTCTATGTCCTTTTTCTAGGTTGTTATATTTCTATGTGTTTGGTTCTCAATCAGAGGCAGGTGTCGTTCATTGTCTCTGATTGAGAATCATACTTAGGTAGCCTGTTTTCCCCATTTTGGTTGTGGGTGTTTAATTTCTGTTTAGTGTCTATTCACCTGGCAGAACTGTTTCGTTTTCTCTTCGTTATTATTTTGTGTAGTGTTCAGTTTGTTCAATTAAAATATGACGAACACTTACCACGCTGAATTTTGGTCCTCCTCTCCTTCCACCAACGAGAAGCGTTACACATGAAGTCCTATGAGTGTCATCTGATGAAGATCATCAAAGGTTAGTGATTCATTTTATCTATATTTCTGCATTTTGTGACTCCTCTCTTTGGCTGGAAAATGGCTGTGTGTTTTTGTGACTCGGCTCTGACCTAACATAATCATATGTTGTGCTTTCGCTGTAAAGACTTTTTGAAATCGGTTATGATGGGTAGATTAATAAGAAGTTTATCTTTAGATAAATTTTATCTTTAGATAAACTTCTTGTTAATCTACCCATCGTGTCCGATTTCAAAAAGTATTTACAGCGAAAGCACAACATATTGCACTTGTTAATGTATGAAAGTTATATATTTCTAGAAAAATATTTTTGAATTTCGCGCACTGCCTTTTCAGAGGAATGTTGTCCAGGGGTGCCGCTATCAAAAATAAGTTTTAAACAATACTTGCATGTTATGAAATGTATTCTCATAAATAATAAGGTGAACAGTTGGACAAATTACGTATAAACTGATGCCGTTTTCGATGCCTCAGGCAGGCAGATACGAGTGCACAGTTTCATATAATGTTATCACATGTTCGTTGCGCAGATCTGTCAATGTGATAATGGCCCTGTCATTGTCAGTTACAATCAGGGTAATTATCACACCTGAAGGTGTTACGCAATTGGGTAGCTTTGATGATCAAATGGGTGGGTATAAAAAGGCATGCAATTACAATGCGTAATGACGCACAATGGCTGCTTTGGCACTGTTGGAAGATTTGGCAAATTTTTGAGAGGGTCCGACCTTCTGAATTTTCAGAGACCAGCAACATTTACTGGCCAATGATGATGAGTGGCTTATGAGCGGTTCCGATTACCAAGACCTTTTGGCCTCCACTTTTATGTCAGACCACATTTTTTCTCTGAGAGGGTCCGACCTTCTGAGCCAGCAGCATTCACAGCGTCCGCATCATGCTGCCACTCTAACACCTATTTGGCATTTGTAATGTTCGCCAAACAATATCAGTGTTCTTGCTTCAACCGCCCGTACAAGAACTTCCACATTTCTTTTTTTTAGCTTTTCTGTCGGGATTTGCAGTCATTGTTGTCACACAGTGATTATGGATGAATATTAATTAGGGGCGTTTCACTGACTATTTATAGGCAACTATGGGCATTAAATGGGTGGGACAAGACGCTCGCTCACGTGCGCCAAATTTCGAGTTGATTGTTATTTATAAAGTTAAACCGGCGTGGGGCGTGCATGCACACTGTGTTATAAATCAGAATACGTCCATATGCGTGAATCCTCCACACAGCTTTATAAATGAGGCCCTTGGCCTCTGTAAATTGATATAGAATCAGCTTGATCCCTGTCAAAGAAGCTAGGACCTAATGTTTTGATATCTTCAGTGATATTGTTAACAAACACGCTTCCATAAAGAAAATGAGAATTAAAAACAGGTTCAGCCCCTGGTTCGACTGTGATCTTGCAGAGTTACTCCACCTCAAGAATTGCATTTGGCGAAAGGCTCCACACAAGCATACACAGTGAGTGCACTCAGGCTATCCGGAAGGACAAAGTTAGATCATTTAAGGAGCAGTTCTCTCTCTGGGTCTAAACCCAAGAAGTTCTGGAAAATGGTTAAAGACCTGGAGAATAAACCCTCCTCACAGCTGCCCATGTCCCTTAAAGTTGATGATGTGGTTGTTACTGACAAGAAGCACATGGCTGAGCTCTTTAATCACCACTTCATTAAGTCAGGAATCCTATTTGACTCAGCCATGCCTCCTTGCCCATCCAACATTTCCTCATCTCCCACACCTTCTAATGCGACTAGCCCCGATGCGCATCCCTCTTTTTCACCTGCCCCACTACAAAGTTTCTCCCTGCAGGTGGTCACTGAGTCCGAGGTGCTAAAGGAGCTCCTTAAATGTGACCCCAAAAAAACATCTGGGTCAGATGGTTTAGACCCTTTCTTCTTTAAGGTTGCTGCCCCTATAATTGCCAAGCCTATCTCTGACCTTTTTGACAAGTCTCTCCTCTCTGAGGAGTTTCCCATTGCTTGGAAGGCAGCCACGGTTTGTCCTTTATTTAAAGGGAGAGATCAAGCTGATCCTAACTGTTATAGGCCTATTTCTATTTTGCCCTGTTTATCAAAAGTGTTGGAAAAACTTTCTTGATGTCTACAGTATTCTCTCTGGTATGCAATCTGGTTTCCGCTCAGGTTATGGATGTGTCACTGCAACCTTAACGGTCCTTAATGTTAGCATTGCTCTTGATTCTAAGCAATGTTGTGCTGCTATTTTTATTGACTTGGTCAAAGGTTTGATACGGTAGACCATTCCATTCGTGTGGGCCGGCTAAGGAGTATTGGTGTCTGAGGGGTCTTTGGCCTGGTTTGCTAACTACCAATCTCAGAGTGCAGTGTATAAAGTCAGAACATCTGCTCTCAGCCACTGCCTGTCAACAATGGTGTACCCCAAGGCTCAATCCGAGGCCCCACGCTCTTCTCAATTTACATCAACAACATAGCTCAAGCAGTTGGAAGCTCTCTCATCCATTTATATGCAGATGATACACTTAAACTCAACTGGCCCCTCCCCGGATTTCGTGTTAAACGCTTTACAACAAAGCTTTCTTAGTGTCCAACAAGCTTTCTCTGCCCTTAACCTTGTTCTGAACACCACCAAAACAAAGATCAGGTGGTTTGGTAAGAAGAATGCTCATCTCACACCCCACAGGTGTGATTACTACCCCTGAGGGTTTAGAGCTTGAGGTAGTCACCTCATACAAGCACTTGGGTATGGCTAGACGGTACACTGTCCTTCTCTCAGCATATATCAAAGATGCATGCTAAAGTTAAATCTAGACTTAGTTTCCTCTATCGTAATCACCGCTCTTTCACCCCAGCTGCCAAACAAACCCTGATTCAGATGCACATTCTACTCATGCTAGATTATGGAGACGTAATTTATAGATCGGCAGGTAAGGGTGCTCTTGAGAACTAGATGTTCTTTACCATTCGGCCATCAGATTTGCCACCAATGCTCCTTATAGGACAGATCACTGCACTCTATACTCGTCTGTAAACTGGTCATCTCTGTATACCCGTCGCAAGACCCACTAGTTGTTGCTTATTTATAAAACTATCTTAGGCCTCACTCCCCCCTGTCTGAGATATCTATTGCAGCCCTCATCCTCCACATTCCCGTTCTGCCAGTCACATTCTGTTAAAGGTCCCCAAAACACACACATCCCTTGCCCTTTGTGCTGTTGTCTGTGCCCAACTAGGTTTGCAAGGAGCCGTCAGTCAGCCAGGCGATGCCAGGATCGCCCTTCACTCCGGTGCTGCCGGAGTCTCCCGCCTGTCCGGCGCTGCCAGAGTCTCCCGCATGGCCGGCGCATGGCTGGCGAGGGTCGCCGCTCGTAAGAGGCTGGGGGCGGTTGAGGAGGCGGACAAAAACTGTGGTGAAGTGGGGTCCACGTCACGTCCACGCCAGAGCCGCCACCGCGGACAGACGCCCACCCAGACCCCCTATAGGTTCAGGTTTTGCGGCCGGAGTCCGCACCTTTGGGGGGGTTACTGTCACGTTCTGACCTTTATTCCTTTGTTTTGTCTTTATTTAGTATGGTCAGGGCGTGAGTTGGGGTGGGCAGTCTATGTTAGTTTTTCTATTTCTATTTCTGTGTTTGGCCTGATATGGTTCTCAATCAGAGGCAGCTGTCTATCGTTGTCCCTGATTGAGAACCATATTTAGGTAGCCTGTTTTCCTGTGTGTTTTGTGGGTGGTTATTTTCAGTCTTTGTGTGTCTGCACCAGATAGAACTGTTTCGGTTGTCACTTTGTTGTTTTGTATTTTTGAAGTTTAACACAGCGCGCATCCAACCCGGAAGCCAGCCGCACCAATGTGTCAGAGGAAACACCGTGCACCTGGCAACCTTGGTCAGAGCGCACTGCGCCACAGGAGTCGCTGGTGCGCGATGTGACAAGGATATCCCTACCGACCAAGCCCTCCCTAACCCGGACGACGCTAGGCCAATTGTGCGTCACCCCACGGACCTCCCGGGCACGGCCGGTTACGACAGAGCATGGGCGCGAACCCAGAGTCTCCGGTGGCACAGCTGGCACTCCAGTACAGCGCCCATAACCACTGCGCCACCCGGGAGGCCCACGAGGACATTTCTAAGTGACCCCAAACTTTTGAATGGTAGTTTACGTGGGTTCACTCTGTATTTCCCACTCTTTATCTGTCCCCACACCTTTCTATTGTCTACCAAGCCATCAGGTTAGTCCACTTGGGTCCTTTCATTACATTATGTTAGTATTCAATACTATTATGTGTGTGTATGTATTTCTGCGTGATTATTTCATTACTTAGTAAATAAATAATTCATGTAAGCTGATTCATCATGTAGACTAGGGTTCGTGCAGATTTTAAAGATATTACAACGTTCAGAACGAGACTGATAATTATTGATTGATTGATGATGGGTAGTATACCGAAATATTCTTGAGTTAATTTGGGAAATGGTCATTCATTAAACAAACATTTTCCGTAGTGCCCCAGATTACTAACTAATTCATTGTTACATGATTCATTTAATCAAGCACTAATTAAACGTGTTATGTAATCATTCGATGGATAACCAGTCACCATATTAAACGATAGTCACGTCACGACACCGCCCGGCCAAACTGAGCAATTGGGGGAGAAGGAGCTTGGTCAGGGAGGTGACCAATAATCCAATGGTCACTCTGACAGAGCTGTAGAGTTCCTCTGTGCAGATGGGAGAACCTTTCAGATGGACAACCATCTCTTCAGCATTCCACCAATCAGGCCTTTATGGTAGAGGGACCAGATTGTAGCCACTCCTCAGTAAAATGCACATGACTGCCCACTTGGAGTTTGCCAAAAGGAATCTAAAGACGATCAGACCATGAGAAACAAGATACTCTGGTCTGATGAAACCAAGATTGAACTCTTTAGCCTGAATGCCAAGCGTCACGTTTGGAGTAAACCTGGCACCATCCCTACGTTGAAGCATGGTGGTGGCAGCATCATGCTGTGGGAATGTTTTTCAGCGGCAGGTACTGGGAGACTAGTCAGGATCGAGGCAAAGATGAACGCAGCAAAGTACAGAGAGATCCTTGATGAAAACCTGTTCCAGAGCGCTCAGGACCTCAGACTGGGGCGAAGGTTCACCTTCCAACAGGACAACAATCCTAAGCACAGAGCCAAGACAACAAAGGAATGGGACAAGTCTCTGAATGTCCTTCAGTGGCTCAGCCAGAGCCCGTGTGTAGATTGATGAGGGACAAAAACTATGTAATGCATTTTAGAATAAAGCTGTAACCTAACAAAATGTCGAAAAAGTCAATGGGTCTGAATACTTTCCGCACTGTATTTCCCTGGTTTGTCAGAATATACTGTCGTATATAAGACGTTTGAGCATTTAAGTGGGTAAGACAAAAAAGGAGAGCACTGTTAACCGATAGTTACACCTCAGCATTGTGTGAAGGCATTACGATGTTCCGCCAAATAGGTCTACCCCAAAACGAGTTCATTTTACAAACGGATCCATCGTTAATTATGTTAAAGCTAGAATCCTTAGTGGCTACATAGAATTTTGAGCATAAATTAATCATAAATACCTATGGATTATTGAAGAATATAACTTAGAAATGCCCCCTGAACTGTTATACCCCATCAGAACCCAAAATATAGAATTGTTTTGTAAACAAACACTGTATAGCCTCAAAACGTGGTTAAAACCATACATTTGATATGGATGGTCAGTCATCCATACCTCAATCTATCCAATTGAAAATGGTTAGATTTCTCCAGCCCCATCCTTTTATTTATATAGCAAAACAGGGGCGAGGAAGACATTTTGTTATTGTTTCACTTAAAGATTTTAGCTTTTTTAGACTGTTTTAATTTAGATAAATATTCTCTCTCAGCAATATTTCACCAGGGAGGGATAAAAACTATCTGGGTTAGAGCCAAGGTACCCATCCCTAATCAATGTCATCAACCAGGCTGTACGAGGGATAAAAAACTATCTGGGTTAGAGCCAAGGTACCCATCCCTAATCAATGTCATCAACCAGGCTGTACGAGGGATAAAAAACTATCTGGGTTAGAGCCAAGGTACCCATCCCTAATCAAAGTCATCCACCAGGCTGTACACCACTCTCTCTCTCTCTCTCTCTCTCCTCTTCCCCCTCTCCCTGTGACAGGGAAGTCTACTGCCCTCATTTCCACTGGGCACGTTCTTCCTCTCAGTAATAACCATGTTGTGCACACCTTGGTAGTCGCTGTGTGACAGTGCTTCTCTCACTCAATATCCCAATACTCCAGGGCCAAGAGAATGTGTTCAATCTGATTTGCTATGTTCGTAGTTCCTGGGTCTAATTTCCATAAGCTTCCTGGAAGACCACAGCCTGTTTCATCTCAAGATCTGAATGGTGTCCAGTCAGGAATTCTCCTTTACATTCAGTCTCTCTCCTTCCCATACTTTCTGTTTCTGTGTTCACCTTTTTCCTGGATACCTTACTGTGATGTCCAACATCTTGTGAAAGTAATCCTCTATGATGTTCATTATATGTGATTGATTTCAACTTGTGGAAAGGTACAAGAGTCTGCTGGTTGGAATACATCACTGTCAGAGGGTGTAGTCATGCATAACACATATTCCTGCTGATGGATCATATTTCCCACACACAAAATGGTACCCACTGAGCACACTGGTTGAATCAACGCTGTTTCCACATAATTTCAATGAAATTACGTTGAACCAATGTGGAATAGACGTCTGTGCCCAGTGGGTAGGATGTTATGGACATTTAGAGGCAGTGTTATCTCTAGGTGAATTATAGTTTAGCAAGACTGCTTGGGATTCTGTTTTTCAAACCGTAGTAACAAGGCCCTTGGGAGAAATATTCTCTGCTCTTTCTGAATTACGTAACAGGTTCTTATCAAACTGCCCCAATATTTTAAACGCTTGAGTGCTTGTGAATAATGGCCTGACCACAAAAGGAAAGCTTTGACCATTGCAGGTGCCATTGTGTGCTAATGCGTTGACACAAAGCAGAATGAAACCATCACAGCCCATAACAAAAACATATCCCAGCTGAATAATGTAGATGTATGAAATATTTGTGTAAAACATTTCAAAGCACAAATGGAAGGAAAACACACGCTGAATGGGTTTTCATCCAGCATGACCTCAAATTATACAGCTCCTAATCACATGTCTTATGTTTCAGTAAAACATCAAATGAAAAACAACATTTCCTGATCAGATTTGCCTTTTGACAAAGAACAGGCATGGAGTTAATGAGATATACTGCTGATTATAGGATCTCTCTCTAACCTAGCTAAAATCTCTCTCTCTCTTCCCCCTACCACTCTCTCTCTCCCTTTCTCTTTCCCTCTCCCTCTCTCTCCACCTTCTCTATCCCCCCCCTCTCAGTCTACATTTATAATGTAGATCTATCTCTGATTCTTTATTTAGACCACTGTGGTCCAGCTCCCGAAACGGTTTGGATGGTAAATATGTAGATGGCTAGCCACTGATAACCCAGCACTCTGGGTTATCAGTGGCTCTCATCCTTACACTCTTTTAATCAAGCCCATGCTGGAGAACAGCCAGCATGCTAGGCTATCAAGGCACTAGAGGAGAATGCAAAACCTCAAGAGCCCAGCTAAAAGCACACACTTACTGGAAGCTCTCCTATAGTGTGAGTCAATCAGTTGAACAGATTCTCATTGTGAGTCAGTCACCCAGCCAGACAGTTTATTAGGTACACCCATCTTGTACCGGGTCAGACACACCTTTGCCACCTTAGCAGCCTGAATTCTTCGGGGCATTCTTCAAATGTGTCGGAAACGTTCCACAGGAATGTTGGTCCATGATGACCCGATGGCATCATGCAGTTGCTACAGATTGGACGGCGATACAGTCATGCTGCGAACAGCCCGTTCAAACTCATCTCAAAGATGTTCTTTTGGGCTGAGGTCTGGGGACTGTGCAGGCCACTCAAGTAATCTGAACACGCTGTCATGTTCCAGGCAATGTTATTCAACTCTTCAATTGTCCAATGTTTGTGATCGCGTGCCCACTGGAGCCGCTTCATCTTGTTTTTAGCCGATAGGAGTGGGCCCGGTGTGGTCGTCTGCTGCAATAGCCCGTCCATGACAAGGATCGACGAGTTGTGCATTCCGAGATGCCGTTCTGAGCACCACTGTTGTACTCTCTCATCAAAGAGTTGTTTTCACCCTCAGAACTGCCGCTGACTGGATGTTTTTGGATTGTTGCACCCTTCTTGGTAATCCATAGACACTGTATTGCGTGAAAAGCCCAGGTGGACGTGCTGTATATAATAAACTGGTAACTCAACAACAACAAAAAATATTGTCATTTTTTTATACCTTTATTTAACTAGGCAAGTCAGTTAAGAACAAATTCTTATTTTCAATGACGGCCTAGGAACAGTGGGTTAACTGCCTTTGTATAGGGGCAGAACGACATTGACTCAGAGGAAAGTAAAGTTGGGGAAGTGGAAGAGGGTGATGGGATGTGTGGATGGAGGTACAGTGAGGACAGGTGATTTGTCAGTATTTGTCAGTATGACTAATCAAAGAATTGCTGCTGTAGCACTACCGTGTTGTGCTGCTGCAGTCCCACCCTGCAACCAGGCAGTTCATTACCTGAAGTGCTTGGTTCCTATAGTGGAGCGTCTCAGCTTCATGTGAAGGTATTGATTGCCCCTCGTCCATTGCCTGCAGATGGCCGATTTCATAGCTTTCCTGGGTGTTGTAATGTTGCTGGGATCAGTGAATCCATTGTTACAATGTGTGTGTTTGTGTGTGCAAGTATGTGCGTGTTGAGATCACCTGCTCTCATCAATGTCTGTCTGATGTGATGAACATGGTCTCACTACAGTGAAAAAAACCAAATTTGAAATGTGTGTATTTTTACTGCCACACTCATTAACACTAAATCACTCGCAGGAGGCTGCTAAAGGGAGGACGGCTCATAATAATGGCCAGAACGGAGCAAATGGAATGGCATCAACCACATGGAAAACATGTGTTTGATGTATTTGATACCATTCCACTGATTCCGGTCCAGCCATTACCACGAGTCCATCCTCTACCAATTAAGGTGGCACCAACCTCCTGTGGCATCATTGTCTGTTACTAATGGCACCATGAGTGGAACCTTGTATTCATGTTGACTCACTCACAGCTGGAGTGAGTAAGATTTAGAAATCTATTCATTTCACACAGCAAATAAACTTGAAACTCGACACATTCTGCCATACATCCAGGTAAGCAGTAATGAAGAAAAGAAGACAGACCCTAAAGAAGACAGATAGACCAGCCTCATCATTAATGTGCCATGGTCCTTGTTGATAGACAGGCAGGTGGCCTGTATTTCACCCAGGGAGAGTTGGATGGATGGTGGGGCTGAGCGGGCCTGGGGGACACCTGCAGGGGGGACTGAACTCTCCATAACCTGATGACTGGTGATCCGCAGGGCCCTTCTTTACCGCTCAGCCTCAGCCCATAGACATATAACTGCACCTGCCTAGATGCACAGCCCACAAATCCCCCTGGGATCGATGGGAGCAGTCCATCCCTGAGCCTCTGTCATCAGGGAACCTGATTTAGAGGAGGTAGCCTCCTTGGGGGCCGGAGCCTGTCTTACACAATGTACATGGACCATTGTCATCTAAGGAGAGAGCTTAGGTCCCATGCAGCCATCAAATGCAGTGAAGGTGAATTCTGGAAGTTCGCTGGATTTAAACATGTGTTACGTTCCCCAGTTTCTGTTTTGTGGTTTGTTAGGTGTGTGTTTCAGGAGATGGCTTCCTGAATTCTCCCCAAGCAGCTGATTGGTCAGCCCCGTTGATGATTGGAGCTGACCCTGCCCCCTCGTCAAGAAGCAGCTGTCTCCAATTACCAATGCCTTCTGAAGCTATATAAAAGCCAGTGTTCTGTTCAGGAGAGAAAGATCATTGCTGAGAGAGGAGGCTGATGGCTATGGGTTATATACTGTGTTGGTTGATTCTCAGAAAGAGATTTGGTATGTACTATGTTAGTTGTTGCTGAGGGAGCTGATTGGTTGTGTGTCAATAGGATGCAGTGTTCTGATTATTGAAATAGTTTATTATTCTGTTTAATTTGTTCCCAGGGGGGAAGGGGAAGGCGCCAAGGGAGTGCTTAGGCAAGAGGCCCGCGGGCATACATATACCCGTAGTATATTCACTGTCTAGGCACACTAGGTAAGACCTGGACGGACCACCCCCTGTATTTTTGTTAGGGCACCAGGTGGTGCTAAATTAGGTAAGTAGTGGATAGGCAGGTAAGGTAGGAGAGGGGGCTTTGAGATTTTCTTTGCTCTGGTTCCGTCCAGCCCCTGGACCCTTGTAAACGGTACTACTCTCTGACTTTGTCATCCTTACTCGCACCTACAGTCCCATACCTCTTTCACTTCACGGAGTTGAGTTGTAGCAGGGTGTTGCGTTCCCTCTTCAGAGGCGTGCGTAAGTAATTGTAAAATATTGTATGTTTTTTTTCCCCTCTAGCTAATTATACTTATGTCAATGACACCCTTAGGGTCTTTGCGTTTTATAATGGTAAAGGCAAAAAATAGAGTAGAGGAAGTTGAAACTCTTACAGGTAGACTCACCCTCAAATACATAGGCCACATCAGGCTGACAGGCCGAGGAGAGAAATTCATTAAACTCATTTGGGAAAGCCTGATGATGGTTCCTCATTCAGCAGATGCATTTCAAGGACATTGACATTGTCAATGCAGTCATGGGTAAGGACATTGAACACTAATCACTTACGCAGCATTTTTATGTTGAATAAAATATCTTATTGTTAACTGCGAGATACTACAGTAGTAAACTGATCAGTTGTGCCTGTAGCTATATCGTCATGTGGGATAGCCTATTTCCCTTAAGTTTCTCTCCAGATGAACTCATTGTTTTCTAAAGTTTGTTTATGCTGCTAGTCATGCTAAAACATTGCGCTTTGTATCACAAAACAACAAACACCAGAGTCTGGTTGTCATATCATTTATTTTTCTCTGGTTTAGGGGTGTTTTCAGATTCTCTTGGAAATGCTCATGTTTATGCATAAGTGTATATGTAAAAGTATTGGCCATTGTGTGAATTGAGCAATAGTACCATATCACTGTTTATGTGAATCAGTCTGAGGTGTTAATGCAGCCAGGTCTCCACCAGATCAATGCGGTATTCAAACGTTCGTCCAGGTCCCCAGAACGTTGGGAGATGCCTTCAATACAGGCCACTAGGGGCACCGGTGAGCACTACTACCATCAAGTAGGCTCACAGCTTGCTAGGGCATTGTGGACGGGGATGGCGGCCGGGCGTAAGCCTTGAGCTCCAGCTCAGAGGATCACAAGTTCAATCCCAGTGCTAGGTACTAGTTTTTGTTTGAACCCTAACCTTAAGCCAAACCTTAACCATTTGGAATGAATGCCTAAACTTAACCATCAAAACTCAACGTTTATGGACAAATGTTGAATACTGCAGTCAAACCGTACATGAGATCTTGTTGGTTTATGGCTTATGGAGGTCCAGGTAGGGCAGGTCTTTTTTAAGATGCCCGGTCTCCTCATTCATGAAGAGCTGTTTGTCTAGATAACATGCTGTTACTATGGCTCTGCCATATATTCAGGTGTGTGAGTTTATTGATACTTTGTCAATTAAAGATGCATTTTGCATTTTTTTCCCCCTGTACATCTTGCTATTGGCCAAGTATTATCACAATTGTAAAAAAAAAAAAAATCTTTCAAAAATAATTGTGTATAGACCTATTATGTAAATACAATTCTGAATCTTGTCTTCTCATCACCTGCACCTCCCTTTCTTTCTTGCACTGACCCGCCGACCCTCACTCAACTGTTGTTGCTTCAAACTTACTAGGATGCTGGGTCATCTATCTTAATATCATTGTACAGGTTTAAGGGATATTCATGAAGCTCAGGGCATTGTTTAAATAATTCCTGTTTGGAATACATACTTTACTGACATTTCTGGTATGTTATTGAGTTGAATATGTGCTTTACTACTGTTGTCACCCTCTGGCTGTCCATGCATATACAGCTGAATGGGACGAAGGCAGACACAGCTCTTCATTGCTTAACCTCAGCTGTCTGAGGACGAACACACTGTTTTGATGAAATAAGAAATTACAGGCTATTGGCCTACCCATAACATCACAAGTTCTACAGTTCATTAACTTAGTTTATCGAGACAATGTAAAGATGAAAGAATGGAGAAAATGAGAGAGATATCAGGAGGAAGGCCTTCACAGGGCATGTTGCTAATGATGTGTGATGGAGTTCAAAACCATGGTGTGAATCTGAGGGGAAAAAAGTTTAAATGAGGTATGAGCCTGGTGCCAGAGTGATGTCACACTTTTCCCCCTCCCCTAACAAATACACAAGTTGATTATTTGACTCAGGTTAGCCGTGGCTGGGGTAAAAGTGTGCATGGGGGTCGGGGCTCTGCAAATCGAATAAATGCTGGACATGGAAAGGACCTTGCAAGGTCCTGACCCAAATCAAATCAAATTTTATTTGTCACATACACATGGTTAGCAGATGTTAATGCGAGTGTAGCGAAATGCTTGTGCTTCTAGTTCCGACAATGCAGTAATAACGAACAAGTAATCTAACTAACAATTCCAAAAAACTACTGTCTTATACACAGTGTAAGGGGATAAAGAATATGTACATAAGGATATATGAATGAGTGATGGTACAGAGCAGCATAGGCAAGATACAGTAGATGATATCGAGTACAGTATAACATGAGATGAGTATGTAAACAAAGTGGCATAGTTAAAGTGGCTAGTGATACATGTATTACATAAGGATGCAGTCGATGATATAGAGTACAGTATCTACGTATGCATATGAGATGAATAATGTAGGGTAAGTAACATTATATAAGGTAGCATTGTTTAAAGTGGCTAGTGATATATTTACATCATTTCCCATCAATTCCCATTATTAAAGTGGCTGGAGTTGTGGGTGAAGGGGTAACCCGGGGGCCATGGGGTCCCAGTGGAAACGTCTGTCTGGGGGGGGACAGGGCAGATGCCAAACAGATAAGACACAACTGGAGGAAAACATATACTGTGACTCATACACTCCAGGAAAGGATGTATACTATTACTGAGGTGTTAGGTGGTCTGGAGAACCAACGTTGCCTGAAGAAATAAAGTGCAGCAGTGCATATCATCTACTACCACAGAGCTACATTTCATCACTGACACCGCATCCACAACTGAGAGGAATAGGAGTCATTATAATGTGGGAGGAATCTGGCCTCCACAGTGTGTTTGGGTGAACCTTGACAGAAAGCTTTAAAACACAAAGCCAAGGCTTGGCGGATCGTTGGTGTGCTTGGCAAAGGAATATTGCTTACGAAGATCAAGATTGGGTTTTATGAAGTGCTGCTATCCCTTAATTGCTTTTTGGTTGTATTTGCACTTTCTCACCCACCATTATTCATGTTCCTGTGATGGAGAGAGAACAAAGAGTTGCTTAGAACAGTATGGGACAGCTGCAACTGGAGTCAGCTCTGCATCCATTTCATGGGGATCTATGAAAATATTTTGAACTGAAAAAATATATTTTAATTATCCAGATTTCTTTCATTTTATATTTTACTGTAGCACAGAATAATAGAGGATCTCTTATAATTTTCTTCAGCTCATTTTAATCACAGCACCCAACTTCTAGGTAGCACTATACCAGCTTTGTCATTTCAATCACTGACAGAGAACTTATGATGAAGTTGGGTGAACAGGTCAAAGTCATTATCCCAGTGTTATCTTACAAACAGATGGGTCTGGGTCTTTCTATATCCACATAGGAACTCTGGACCACTGGACCAAGAATCTGGAGTAACACAAACCTGAACTGAACTGAAACACAGATTGTAATATTCCCCCTTGACTGACCCACAGCAGCTGTCCATGATGCAACAGTATCTTTTTACCCCCTTGTTTACAGTTAACAAGGGAGTGTGGTTAGTAGGAGTCTATCCCTGACATCATCTGGACAGTGTTTCATCATCTTCGTGATTCAATTTGGTGTCCATGTTACCCTTCCCCAGGGAGGTGTGATTGGAGAGGTGAGGCCCTCTGTAAGCCACAGTAAGGGGGAGACCGCAGGCAGATTGATTAAATAAATGTTTTTCCTCATAAATTTACACACAATACCCCATAATGACAAAGCGAAAACAGGTTTTTAGAAATGTTAGCAAATGTATAAATACTTCAAAACAGATACCTTAGTTACATAAGTATTCAGATCTTTTGCTATGAAACTCGAAATTGAGCTCAGGTGCATCCTGTTTCCATTGATCATCCTTGAGATGTTTCTACACCTTGATTGGAGTCCACCTGTGGTAAATTCAATTGATTGTACATGATTTGGAAAGGCACACACCTGTCTATATAAGGTCCCACAGTTGACAGCGCATGTCAGAGAAAAAAACAAACCATGAGGTTAAAGGAATTGCCCGTAGAGCTCTGAGACAGGATTGTGTCGAGGCACAGATCTGGGAAAGGGTACCAAAACATTTCTGCATTATTAAAATCCCCAAGAACACAGTGGCCTCCATCATCCTTGAATAGAAGAAGTTTGGAATCACCAAAACTCTTCCTGGAGCTGGCCGCCCGGCCAAACTGAGCAATATGGGGAAGAAGGACCTTGGTCGGGGATGTGACCAAGAACCCAATGGTCACTGACAGAGCTCTAGAGTTCCTCTGTGGAGCTGGGAGAACCTTCCAGAAGGACAACCATCTCTGCATCTCCCCACCAATCAGGCCTTTATGGTAGAGTGGCCAGATGGAGCCCACTCCTCAGTAATAGGCATATGACAGCCCACTTGGAGTTTGCCAAAAGGCACCTAAAAAGTATCAGACCATGAGAAACAAGATTCTCTGGTCTGATGAAACCAATAACTTTTTGGCCTGAATGACAAGCATTACATCTGGAGGAAACCTGGCACCATTCCTACGGTGAAGTATGGTGGTGGTAACATCTTGCTGTGGGGATGTTTTTCAGCGGCAGGGACTGGGAGACTAGTCAGGATCGAGGGAAAGATGAACGGCGCAAAGTATAGAAAGATCCTTGATGAAAACCTGCTCCAGAGCACTCAGAACCAGAGATGAGGGCGAAAGTTCACCGACAACCAGGACAACGACCCTAAGCACACATCCAAGACAATGCAGGAGTGGCTTTGGGACAAGTCTCTGAAGGTCCTTGAGTGGCCCAGCCAGAGCCCGGACTTGAACCCAATCGAACATCTCTGGAGAGACCTGAAAATAGCTGTGCAGCGACACTTTCCATCCAACCTGACAGAGTTGAGAGGATCTGCATAGAATGAAGAGAAACTCCCCCAAAACAGGTGTGCCAAGCTTGTAGCTTCATACCCAAGAAGTCTCGAGGCTGTAGTTACTGCCAAAGGTGCTTCAACAAAGTACTGAATAAAGGGTCTGAATACTTATGTAAATGTGATATTTCAGTTTTAATTTTTTATACATTTGCAAAAATGTATTTTGCTTTGTCATTAGGGGGTATTGTGTGCAGAAAAAGTCAAGGGGTCTGAATACTTTCCGAATGCACTGTATGTGAGTGATAGCTGTGGATCTGGACTGATCTGGACTGACCACTAATGATGTATGTCAGAGATAATCAACTAACCATACAAAGCATGTGTAAGATGGCGCAGACATTTTAAGTGCTCCCAACCGATTGTGTTTTTTTGTTCATTTATCTGCGTTGTTTGTTATTTTTTTACTATTGTTGTACATAATGTTGCCGCTACCGTCTCTTTTGGCTGAAAGGAACTTCTGTACATCAGGACTGCGATTATTCACCATGGACTAGCAGAATCCTTTTTCTTCTTTCATGACTCTGACGAACCTGAGACGGAGGATATACGGCTCCCTCGGGAACAGGCCCCGACCCCAGTGATCTGCGAGAAGAAAGAGAGGCCTGAGGGCGGGCTGCCTTCTGAGGAGTTGGAGGCGATTGAATAAACCCAGACTCCCCTCAATTCTACTAGCAAACATGCAATCTTTGGACAATAAAATGGACGAGTTATTGGGAAGATTAAACTACCAACGGGACATCCAAAACTGTAACATCTTATGCTTCACGGAGTCGTGGCTGAACGATGACAATATCAACATACAGCTGGCTGGCTATACGATGTACCGGCAGGATAGAACAGCGGCGTCTGGTAAGACAGCTTGGGTATGAAGCTACAAGCTTGGCACACCTGTTTTTGTGGAGTTTCTCTTGGTCTATGTATTTTTGTAAACAACAGCTAGTGCACGATATCTAAGGGAATCTCGAGCTATTGCTTGCCTGAGGTAGAGTTTCTCATGATAAGCTGCAGACCACATTACCTACCGAGAGAGTTTTCATCTGTATTTTTTGTATCTGTTTACATACCACCACAGTTAGAGGCTGGCACTAAGATAGCATTGAATGAGCTATATTCCGCCATAAGAAAACAAGACAACGCTCACCCAGAGGCGGTGCTACTAGTAACCAGGGACTTTAATGCAGGGAAACTTAAATCAGTTTTACCAAATTTCTATCAGCATGTTAAATGTGCAACCAGAGGGAAAAGAACTCTGGACCACCTATACTCCACACAGAGATGCATACAAAGCTCTACCTCGCCCTCCATTTGGCAAATCTGACCATAATTCCATCCTCCTGATTCCTGCTTACAAGCAAAATTTAAAGCAGGAAGCACCAGTGACTAGATCAATAACAAAGTGGTCAGAAGAAGCAGATGCTAAGCTACAGGACTGTTTTGCTATCACAGACTGGAGTATGTTCTGGGATTCCTCCAATGGCATTGAGGAGTACACCACATCTGTCATTGGCTTCATCAATAAGTGCATCGATGATGTCGTCCCCACAGTGACCGTACATACATACCCCAACTAGAAGCCATGGATTACAGGCAGCATCCGCACTGAGCTAAAGGCTAGAGCTGCCACTTTCAAGGAGCAGGACTCTAACCCGGAAGCTTATAACAAATCCCGCTATGCCCTCCGACGAACCATCAAACATGCAAAGCATCAATACAGGACTAAGATCGAGTCGTACTACACCAGCTCTGACGCTCGTCGGATGTGGCAGGGCCTGCAAACCATTACATACTACAAAGGGAAGCACAGCCGAGAGCTGCCCAGTGACAGGAGCCTACCGGATGAGCTAAACTACTTCTATGTTCGCTTCGAGGCAAATAACACTGAAACAGGCATGAGAGCACCAGCTGTACCAGAAGACCGTGTGATCACACTCTCCGCAGCCGATGTGAGTAAGATCTTAAGACAGGTCAACATTCACAATGCCGCAGGGCGAGACGGATTACCAGGATGTGTACAGCAAACAAACAACTGCGAGCATGCACTGACCAAGTGTCTTCACTGACATTTTCAACCTCTCCCTGTCCGAGTCTGTAATACCAACATGTTTCAAGCAGACCACCATAGTGCCTGTGCCCATGAACACTAAGGTAACCGGTCTAAGTGACTACCGACCGTAGCACTCACATCTGTAACCATCAAGTGCTTTGAAAGGCTGGTCATAGCTCACATCAACACCATCCCAGAAACCCTAGACCCACTCCAATTTGCATACCGCCCCAACAGATCCACAGATGATGCAGTCTCTGTTGCACTCCACACTGCCCTTTCCCACCTAGACAAAAGAAACCCTTATGTGAGAATGCTATTCATTGACTACAGCTGAGCGTTCAACACCATAGTGCCCTCAAAGGCCATCAATAAGCTAAGGACACTGGGACTAAACACCTACCTCTGCAACTGGATCCTGGACTTCCTGATGGGCCGCCCCCAGGAGGTAAGGGTAGGTAACAACACATCCACCACGCTGATCCTCAACACAGGGGCCCCTCAGGGGTGCGTGCTCAGCCCCTCCTGTACTCTGTGTTCACTCATGACTGCATGGCCAGGCACAACTCCAACACCATCATTAAATTTGCCGATGACACAACAGTGGTAGGCCTGATCACCGACAACAACGAGACAGCCATGATCAATACAAAGGAGATGATTGTGGACTACAGGAAAAAGAGGATTGAGCATGCCCCCATTCTCATCAACGGGGCTGCAGTGGAGCAGGTTGAGAGTTTCAAGTTCCTTGGTGTCCACATGACCAACAAACTAACAAGCGGGCACAACCAAACCTATTCCCCCTATTCCCCCATCACTGGGGCCAAGCCCATCACTGGGGCTACTGCGAACTGCCCAGTACATCACTGGGCCCCCCCCCTCCACACCACTGCCACTCTGTGCATAGTCCCTTTAATTAACTCTACCTACATGTACATACTACTTCAACTAACCGGTGCCCCCACACATTGACTCTGTACCGGCACCCCCCCTGTATATATTGTTATTTTTTACTGCTGCTTTTTAATTACTTGTTACTTTTCTCTTATTCTGATCTGAAACTGCACTGTCGGTTAGGGGCTCGTAAGTAAGCATTTCACTGTAAGGTCTACACCTGTTAAATAAAATAAGATTTTAATTTGTCATCATGGGGTTTGGTTTTCCCCTAAACAACCACAGTCAACAACAAATTAAACAGAATTATGGTGAGTTTCTCCTTCTCATTTCTCATTATTCCACGGCTTTATGCTAATGTTGGCTGTTTACTCTCAAGTGCAGGTGGAAGTCATTCTCTTTAAATTTAATTGTATATGGTACATGTCCATGTACCTCAATTTATTGCTTTGATTCACCTCCCCATTTAATTCAGCTCGCGGTTGATTCCGTTTTTTTTTATCAAGTCCTTTTTTATTGCATTAGCATCCATTTATTTTTCCAATATGGAGACATTTGCCTCAAAGAATACTCATTCTGCCATCCTCAACTCATTATAGGTTGGACACATTTCCTCTATAAAATCTGTTTTTAATGTTCTCTGATTCCTTGAAAGTTCTAATATTTTATCCTGTGCTCATTGATCTGGCTGTGACATGGAATACAAACAGCCCAGTGTTGGCTCTTGACCAGAGAGATGGGCCAGGGATTCAGTAGCAGTCTCCTTGGCTGGGGTCATAATGTGTTCGATTCCAGTCACCTCTTAACCTGGTATGTCCTCCTGCCAATCAAGAGGTGAATTACCTGCTGGTTTGCTGATGTGGAGGACATCCAAGTCTATGTGGTTGTCTAATGTAAATAACAATGGTCCATCGGGAAGCAATGGAGCCATTTGGCCAGACTTTACTCAAAATAATAATGTTAGGAAATACCTGATGGCTTGACTATGTTTTTATCCATGTTGTGGTTACCGAGCTCCAGACAAAAGTTACCATTTAACAAAATTGCCGCAATAAGAAGGTACTGTAAGGTAACAATGAATAACTTGGGTCTTAGGATGAAGCAAAGTTCCAGAGTACAAAATAACCATACAGTAGGCAATACATATCAGAGCACATGCTGTATGGATTCTGTACAATGAGAGGACAGTGAGAGGCCATAACCATGAATCCTCTGCAGTAACACTGCCGAATGTTCTCCAGTGAGAGACTTGTGGCCTGAGGTCACTAAATCTACTCTGTTCCACTTTGAGGATTTTTTGGGGCCAAACTGACGAGTCCGTCTTGTCCTTTTTGACAGTGTCCGTGTTCCATAGTCCTTGGCCCTGCCTGTGTGCTGGGTGGAGAGGTGGAGCAGTGTCATACTGCTACGCAGTAGAGGTAAATTGGATGTGTCACACAGCTCTCTGGGCTCCAGATGGTGGAGTGATGCCCCTGGGACTGGCCTCTCCTCCTCACACCCTCCACTGAGATCTGAATTATAGGTGGAAAATACTGTCTGCCACATATTGTTTCCCAGCACAGTCACCATATGTTCCTGTCGTCCCTGTTACAATGCACTCAACACCATCCCGACCCCCTTAGACACTCTCTCACGTAAATGCAATAGCACACTAACACTGACTTACAAATACTCACACAGCTTTGTTTTGAAAAAAGTCATTGACTTTTGGTTCAAGTCAATGGCTTTCTTTCGAATATTTGTCAGCAAGGCTGTTCACTTGGAAATGGAAATCCAAAACAAAAGTTAGCATGACTCTTTGTGCAGGCCTAATGATGCATTCATTTGGACTGCAACACAGGGGATTGCACTTCCCCCAAAGAACACGTTCCTTTCAGTTTTGAAACTGCAGTTAAAGTGCAGTAACTGCAGTCGACTGTGGTATTTTGGACTTCAATCGTTTTTCAGATGGGTGAAACACTGATGATCTGGATGTATAATGAAAAGTAAGGCTTAGCTTTGCAAAATACAGTATTGCAGCAACACCTCTCGTCAATCCCCTGCTATTTTATTGCTTATTACTATCCCTATTAAGCTGTACTGCAGCAGACTTTAACATCACCTTGATTGACAGAGGGAAAGGTTTACATGAAGTTTGATCTCAGGGTTGGCTCCTGTCTTGCTCTCTGGTCTCTGCTGTTGTGATTTTCGTGTGAGTAGGTGGAAAGGTGGCTGTGTTTTAAATGTCAGCGCCCCAGTCATAACTCTCTGGCCAGGCCTGAGTAAGCTGCCTGCTCTTTTTATTTGCAGATATACTGCCTGGGGCCTAGCTGGGCCATGCAGGCTATGATTTAGATGATATTTGTGCTCTTAGCTAATTGATTTAGGCTGGGCCTCCTTCCCCTATCCTTCCCCTATTGTCAGGCTGTCGGGTCCTCTGCCTGGCCCTGTAAAACTGCATTAGCATTATAACTGATAGATTGGCAACACCGTACACACTCCTCTCTGTGCACTCCTATCCAGCAGCAGCCCATCTCTATAGCCGGGCCCAGTCACCACTGCCCGGCAAGAGAGTAAATGGACTTTGGCGGGAATCTGATTAGGCAGCAGTTTACTTGGTTAGAGATAGAGGATAAGGAGCAGCAGAGAGAGCCCATTAAACAATGCTGATCCTTAGATAACCCTTATCCAATTAGAGCTACAGAACACAGTCCATTTATCCATTACACTGGTGGTGGTGTCATGAAAAATGCAATATGCATGTTTTAACCAGGGTTTATACTCCTAATATTTACTCTCTGACATTGTATCAGGTTGGATAACAATAATATGTACATACATTTTTGTTCTCTAGTTTTTCATAGGGTTTATCATCTTTATTTAGCCTACTAATGGACTCACCATACAGATTACTGATCTGTTTTTATTTACCATGTACAAATAAAAGTTGGCTTACCAGAGCTATAAGCTAGCTAGCTCACCAACAGCTCTCCTTCACCCCTGAAATGTTCAGCATGCATAAAACAGTCTAACTGCTGCTCTGAAGAGGTGCCTGGCGGTTGGCAACAGCTGTAGTGCCCCTGCAGTTCAAGGTGACATAGTCTTTGGTTATGTACTTTAACAGAGTAACGGTCCTCTGGGGGGCCATTTGAGGAAGCACTTAAGCCGACCGGGTGATACTTGGAATGATTAGTGGGTTTTTATTCTAATTGTATTTTTTTGTTGCAATGCTTATCAGCAGTTTGAGTCATCTCTTTAAAACGTTATTTACCATTTTAATGCAACGAGGATGATATTCTCAGTGCCAAATCACTGCAATAACCTCATAGAGAGATAGCATAGTACTTTATTTCTTGTGTATTTGTTGCCTGCGAGCACTTTGAATAGTTGGGATGTAGCTTTTCTCTCTGTAGCTAGGTCTAACCCGTGTTTACTTACCCAATAAGAAGAAAAAGGGGGATTCAGGTCAATGAACAATTACTTATGTAGACAGAAGGCATAACTTACTATCTCCTCCATGTCCTGTGCACCGAAGACATGGATGTTGATTATGGCAGCCCCCCGCACCTCTCTGATTAGGTATCCTCCTTTCCTATGTAGTGCTTCCAGACAGAGAAGGGCAAAGATGGCCACTCTTTGTTGTTGTTTCACATTGTGGAGAAAGAAGAAATGCCGTTGCAATTAAACTTTTAAAATATTTTCACTGGGGGGGGGGGTGTAAATAGTCTGGGTGGCCATTTGATTAATTGTTCAGCAGTCCTATGGCTCGATGGTAGTAGCTGTTAAGGAGCCTTTTGGTCCTAGACTTGGTGCTCCGGTACCGCTTGCCATGCGGTAGCAGAGAGAACAGTTTATGAGTTGGGTGACTGGTCTTTGAAACATTTTTGGGCCTACCTCTGACACGCCTAGTATATAGGTCTTGGATGGCAGGAAGCTTGGCCCCAGTGATGTACTGGGCCATACGCACTACATTCTGAAGTGCCTTACGGACAGATGCTGAGCAGTTGCCATACCAGGCGGTGATGCAACCGGTCAGGATGCTCTCGATGGTGCAGCAGTATAAATCCTTTTAAGGATCTGGGGACCCATGCCAAATATTTTCAGTCTCGTGAGGGGGAATAAGTTGTTGTAGTGCCCCCTTCACGACTGTCTTGGTGTGCTTGGACCATGATAGTTTGTTGGTGATGTTGACACCAAGGCACTTGAAACTCTCGACCGGCTGCACTACAGCCCCATCAATGTTAATGGGGGCCTGTTCTACCCACCTTTTCCTGTAGTCCATGATCAGCTCCTTTGTCTTGCTCACATTGAGGGAGAGGTTGTTGTCCTGGCACCACACCGCCAGGTCTCTGATGTCCTCCTTATAGGCTGTCTCATCATTGTCAGTGATCAGGCCACAACCACTGTTGTGTCGTCAGCAAACGAAATGATGGTGTTGGAGTTGTGTTTGACCATGCAGTTGTGGGTGAACAGGGAGTACAGAAGGGGACTAAGCACAGCACTCCTGAGGGGCCCCATTGTTGAGGGTCAGCATGGCAGATGTTGTTGCCTACTCTTACCACCTGGGGGTGGCCTGTCAGGAAGTCCAGGATCCAGTATTAGAGGGAGGTGTTTAGTGCCAGGGTCCTTAGCTTAGCTTTCCATCTTTTCTTCATTTAAATGACGGGGATTTAGTCCTGGTCTCAAGAAAGCAGTATATCCTTTGAGTCGGACTCGTTAAAGAAAAAATCTTCATCCAGTTCGAGGTGAGTAATCGCTGTTCTGATGTCCAGAAGCTCTTTTCGGTCATAAGAGACAGTAGCAGCAACATCATGGACACTGTGGCCCCATATCATCGGATGGGGCCACAGTGTCTCCTGACCCCTCCTGTCTCAGCCTCCAGTATTTATGCTGCAGTAGTTTATGTGTCGGGGGGCTAGGGTTAGTTTGTTGAATCTGGAGTACTTTTCCTGTCTTATCTTCTCCTGTCTTCTCTCTTTCTTTCTCTCTCTCGGAGGACCTGAGCCCTAGGACCATGCCTCAGGACTACCTGGCATGATGACTCCTTGCTGTCCCCAGTCCACCCGGCAGTGCTGCTACTCCAGTTTCAACTGTTCTGGCTGCGGCTATGGAACCCTGACCTGTTCACCGGATGTGCTACCTGTCCCACACCTGCTGTTTTCAACTCTCTAGAGCAGGAGCAGTAGAGATACTCTTAATGATCGGCTATGAAAAGCCAACTGACATTTACTCCTGAGGTGCTGACCTGTTGCATCCTCGACAACCACTGTGATTATTATTATTTGACCATGCTGGTCATCTATGAACATTTGAACATCTTGGCCATGTTCTGTTATAATCTCCACCCGGCACAGCCAGAAGAGGACTGGCCACCCCTCATAGCCTGGTTCCTCTAAGTTTCTTCCTAGGTTTTGGCCTTTCTAGGGAGTTTTTCCTAGCCACCGTGCTTCTACACCTGCCTTGCTTGCTGTTTGGGGTTTTAGACTGGGTTTCTGTACAGCACTTTGAGATATCAGCTGATGTAAGAAGGGCTATATAAATACATTTGATTTGATGTACAAAACGAGTTACAAACAATGTGGAAAAAACTAACAAAATAGCACAGTTGGTTAGGAGCCCGTAAAATGGCAGCCATTCCCTCTGGCACCATTAGGTATCAGGTGAAGTGGATCATGGTTCAGAAGGTCGGGTACTGTGCCGTTACAGCTGGCTCTATATCCGTCACTGTTGGCCAAGTGATCTGGGTGTTTTCCTGAGACATGCTGAAGGCCTGAAGATAATGGGTTGGTTGAGCTTCTCTATGACCACTGCTCTCTCACAAGCCTCTCTCATCCAGCTCTGGAGAGCTCATCACAAACACAGGGCCCTCCAAGGGACTGAATGATTGTCTATGAAAAGCCAACTGACATTTACTCCTGAGGTGCTGACCTGTTGCACCCTCGACAACCACTGTTTGAGTTAGAGTTTATTTTATTTGTACAGGGACAGTGCACATTAATCAACGTTTCAGTAAAAGTGCCGGTTTTAGCCAGCCGGCTAATTTTCAACCGCAGTCCCTGGGAAGGTTATTAAAAACAATTACAATATAGACAATAGCAACATAGGACAAGTAAGACATAGCATACAGACAGAGCAATATAGGACAAGCAAGACGTAGCATACAGACAGAGCAACATAGAACAAAAAGCAACAAGACAAAATTCATAAAAGCAAAGTGTTTCCACACCTCACAAGTTACAGACAACAGACATGGAAAGTGGCAACACACAGCTAGGGACCATGTTCACAGATCTGATTGACCTTTAGCCATGTCTTCAAGCATTTTGTGAAAGTGTAATATGTGGTGCAGTTATGTGTGTCTGATGGCAGTGTATTCCAGACATGGGAAGCTCTCACAGAGAAAACGGATTTACTAAAGGTGCTTTTCCTTAAGGGAACTATACAGTCACCTCTCATGGCAGACCTTGTGGATCTGCTGCCATATGTTTGGGTTTTCTGTTTAACAAAAATACTGAGTGGAGGGGGAGCCAGGCCATTTAGGATCTTGAATACAAGACATGTATTGCACATCGGTGTATTGCACAAGATTTTCCCAACTCAGGAGCTCATGCTTTCTGAGGATGTAACAGTGATGATGGCTATTGGGCTTCCTATCAAGCACTTTGAGAGCCTGTTTGTAGACAGACTGAATAGGTCTTAATGTTGTACAGCAAGCTTGGGCCCAACTAGTCAAGCAGTATGTTAAGTGGGGGAGTATCATAGATTTAGTACAGTTTTGCTACCTCTGTAGTCAAACAATTTCGTATAAAACGGTAATTAGCTAGGTTGAATTTGGTTATTTAAATTAACTTTTTCACATGCTTTTTAAAAGAGAGGTTGGAATCAAATATGATGCCACGGTACTTAAAAATCAGATACCACCTGGAGCTTCTCCCCTGACACATAGACATCTGGCTCAGTAGCATCTGTTGCCCTCTTTGTGAAGAACATGCAAACAGTTTTTTTCACATTGAGATGCAAACGCGAGTCACTGAGCCACTTTGTAACCTGGACCATTACAGTAGTGAGTTCTTGTGCAGCTTGTTGTTTGCTCTTTCCATGCACATATATCACTGTATCATCTGCATACGTTTGAACTTCAGACCCAGTACAGACAGAAGGCAGATCATTAATGTACAGGTTGAACAGGAGGGGCCCCAGTATAGACCCTTGGGGCACGCCCACATCATAGCTAAGAGTGGGCGACAGCTCATTGTGATTATTATTATTTGACCCTGCTGGTCATCTATGAACATTTGAACATCTTGGCCATGTTCTGTTCTAATCTCCACCCGGTACAGCCAGAAGAGGACTGGCCACCAGTCTAGGTTTCTCTAGGTTTCTTCCTAGGTTCTGGCCTTTCTAAGGAGTTTATCCTAGCCACTGTGCTTCTACACCTGCATTGCTTGCTGTTTGGGGTTTTAGGCTGGGTTTCTCTACAGCACTCTGAGATATCAGCTGATGTAAGAATGGCTTTATAAATACATTTGATTTGATTTGACCCTGAGTGGATTTTGAGTGAGATACTTTGTGCTTTGAGTATAAGGGGACATTGTGATACTCCCTGGAAAACAGTTGCAATTGTTACTGAGTGGACTATTCTGGCTAAATAAATAGAAAAACATACAGGGTACAAGAGGTAAGTTGTCGTTGCATGGACAAGCAGCAGGTCATCTGGAGTTCCACACTCCACAGAGGGACAGTTAGTGTTAGAATGTAGTCAAAGTAGAACTAACACGCTCAGGAGTCTACTATGTCAGGGCATGTCAGATCTCAGGAACAAAGACTTGTTCTGTATTTACAGGGGTAGGTGAAATACATTATCATGGTAAAAAAGGTGTCTGAAATGCCTGACAGTTCTGGGTCGTGTTAAACTATATTTCAAAATAATTTGAAGTCCCTGGCACAAGATATACAACAGAGGCTAAGGCAGTTAACCCACTGTTCCCCGGGCACCGAAGACGTAGACGTCGATTTAAGGCAGCCCCCCCGCACCTCTCTGATTCAGAGGAGTTGGGTTAAATGTGGAAGACACATTTCAGTTGAATGCATTCAGTTGTACAACTGACTAGGTATCCCCCTTTCCCTTTCTCTTACAACCTGCATTGCTGTATTCACATATAATCGCATTTACTGCGAGAAACCTTAACTCGTTCAAGGTCAGGTTTCTTGCAGAGTAACATGACAGCAAGACAGGCTGTGTCCATTCTGCCAATATGAGAGGCTGCATGCCTTCTCTCTAAATCTTGCTAGTTCATTTCCATCAATCTTATTGCCTAGTGATGTACAGCCCTAATGAAGCCAGACAGCGATGCCTGGTGGTCCTCCCGTACTGAGAGTGAGAGATTGAGAGCCTCTCTGTAAATGAGCTGCCATCTCTATCACCAGGCTGATGCACAGTGCAGGCAGCAGCACCACGCCAAGCCTGGGATACAGCAGGGGCGTGTGTCCTGGATGCCGCTGCGTGCTCTCTCTTGGTCTCTCCCTGGGAGATGTATTCTCACTGTTCCCCCAAAGAAAAGTGGATATTGCTCTTCCTTGTTGTTAGGAATGGGGCTGCCTCCTGTAACAAACTGCTCTAGAATATGCAGTCATCAGGACAGGCCACAGTAATTAAGACTGAAGTTTGAGGAATAGCCTTTGTGATCCACAGTCAGACCTCGAAACACCTCCGGTGATAGGAAATCATATCTTTCCCCACGGGTGTTTAACTTTGTGTGATAGAACAGATTTTTTGTCTGAATGATGATCTTTAATCCTTTAGATGTGGCAGATCCTGTTGATGAAAGTGGGCCATGGTAGACAAATGGCAATCAATACAGTATCCCGAGGGTTGCACTGTAGACTCAAAGTGCCAAATGGATGAACAGGGCAGTTTTTCCATGTTATCAATTCCACTTACTGAGACTGAGCCAGGTCATTAGCTATTAATCAAGAACGATGCTGGCACCTACTTCAAAAAGAGCATTTTAATTACTACACACAAATGAAGGGATTTTGTGGTACCAAAAAGAGTAGGCCAGCACTAACTGTGTTTTCATCCGTCTCTTACAGGCTGGTGGTGAGGAAAAGACCTAAGCAGGAATCGCAGACCCTCAATAACCATTTTTTTAAAGCAAGCAGTGCTGGGCTTTGTCGTAAAAAAATAATAAAGACTGTAAATGCTGTGGTTGTGATTTGCTCGGCCTGTCCAGGCCGAAATGAGGAGACGAGTGTTTGTGTTTTAATTAACTTTTCTCTCCTCCGGTACACACAGAGGACAAAAGTCCAGTATAAATCACCAGCGACAACACCAATCTGCCACTTTATTAGAGCACACCACGCACACCCTTTGACAAACTACACATCAGCTCCTCAATCATAAAGAAAGACAATCGTTTTTTTTGTCTGCACTTTGATGGTGACACAAGATATTTTTATATTTTCTGCTGGCTCGAATTGCCTAAAGATGATGTGCTGATCTGGAGATCTGCTCTTGTTGGGAAAGAGATGATAGCTTTATGTTAAACACCACAGGAAAAATAATACACAAACAGCATATAAACCAACACAGCCATACATATAAACTCAGCAAAAAAACAAATGTCCTCTCACTGTAAAATGTGTTATTTTCACAAACTTAACATGTGTAAATATTTGTATGAACATAACAAGATTCAACAACTGAGACATAAACTGAACAAGTTCCACAGACATGTGACTAACATAAATTGAATAATATGTCCATGAACAAAGGGGAGGTCAAAATCAAAAGTAACAGTCAGTGTCTGGTGTGCCCACCAGCTGCATTAAGTACTGCAGTGCATCTCCTCCTCATGGACTGCAACAGATTTGCCCGTTCTTGCTATGAGATGTTACCCCACTCTTCCACCAAGGCACCTGCAAGTTCCGGGACATTTCTGGGGGGAATGGCCCTAGCCCTCACCTTCTGATCGAACAGGTCCCGGACGTGAGATCCGGGCTCTTCGCTGGCCATGGCAGAACACTGATGCACAGAACGAGCAATATGGCTGGTGGCATTGTCATGCTGGAGGGTCCTGTCAGGATGAGCCTGCAGGAAGGGTACCACATGAGGGAGGAGGATGTCTTCCCTGTAACGCACAGCGTTGAGATTGCCTGCACTGACAACAAGCTCAGTCCGATGATGCTGTGACCCACCGCCCCAGACCATTACAGACCCTCCACCTCCAAATCGATCCCGCTCCAGAGTACAGGCCTCAATGTAACGCTCATTCCTTCGACGATAAACGCGAATCCGACCATCACCCCTGGTGAGACAAAACTGCGACTCGTCAATGAAGAGCACTTTTTGCCAGTCCTGTCTTGTCCAGCAACGGTGGGTTTGTGCCCATAGGCGACGTTGTTGCCGGTGATGTCTGGTGAGGACCTGCCTTACAATAGGCCTACAAGCCCTCAGTCCAGCCTCTCTCAGCCTATTGCGGACAGTCTGAGCACTGATGGAGGGATTGTGCGTTCCTGGTGTAACTCGGGCAGTTGTTGTTGCCATCCTGTACCTGTCCCGCAGGTGTGATGTTCGAATGTACCGATCCTGTGCAGGTGTTGTTACACGTGGTCTGCCACTGCGAGGACGATCAGCTGTGTGTCCTGTCTCCCTGTAGCACTGTCTTAGGTGTCTCACAGTACGGACATTGCAATTTATTGCCCTGGCCACATCTGCAGTCCTCATGCCTCCTTGCAGCATGCCTAAGGCACGTTCATGCAGATGAGCAGGGAACCTGGGCATCTTTCTTTTGGTGTTTTTCAGTCAGTAGAAAGGCCTCTTTAGTGTCCTAAGTTTTCATAACTGTGACCTTAATTACCTACCGCCTGTAAGCTGTTAGTGTTTTAACGACCTATTCCACAGGTGCATGTTCATGCATTGTTTATGGTTCATTGAACAAGCAGGGGAAACCGTGTTTAAACCCTTTACAATGAAGATCTGTGAAGTTATTTGGATTTTTACAAATTATCTTTGAAAGACAGGGTCCTGAAAAAGGGACGTTTCTTTTTTTGCTGAGTTTATTCTAACAATGAATTGTTCAGTGGTTTCATGGTGGTCACATGCAATTACGGTGTGCTCAAGAGAGGGAAATATATTACTATCATAAAAGCTGTCTTTTAGTATAGGCTGGGTGGTGGTATACTCAGTGTATAACGATTGCCTTTTCTATAAAAGAGGATAAGGTCAGGATCATAATTTAGTTTTTGTGGTTAATAATACTTGGCATTATCCTCTCGGTTGATGGTACTGTTATTGGGGTCTGGGCCAATCCTTAGAATGTCACGAGGAGTGACTTTAGCTCCGTTCTCACTCATTTAAAGTGAGAAATGTGATGACCTTAAATACCACCAAAAGAGTACATATTTTTGTAACCTTTTCTGACATCAATGATGCCTTGCAGTACTGTATATTGTGTCATAATATCAGGGTTCAGATGGACCTAAAAACTGTATTGTTCGGTGATCTGAAAACCCACGATCAGTCAATGGAAAATATCATTATACTCTTGGGTAATGTATTTATTTTTAGGGCAATATCGGTAATGTTACAAATAGGGAGGTTCAAGACAATCGTAAGAAATTACAGTAAAACGGAGGGATGTATTGAGAAAATAGCAAATGGCATTATACTAGGAAAGGTGGGTTCATCTGTGGACATCGGAGGGTTGGATTTAAAATGAGAATGAATGGTGGATTGGCCACTGTAGGTGAAAATCCATCACTTGCAGAAAGAGGAAATTAGGAATATATGTATAATTTGTTATTACATGTACAAGTGAGTGAAAATAGCTGTAAGTAGCAGCAGAAGTTTTGCTGTTAATTAGTTTACTCCAATCAGGGAAGGGTGGTAGGGTTGGGCAAATACAAAAAATAAGGGGGATTAGAAATTATGCAAACTATTAAATTGATAAAACCACAAATCTACCTGCAATAATAAATCTGAGATTCTCTTGAAATGCATCAATATTATTTTGTGAATAGAGATTAAACTAAAGGAAAATACAAACCCTTACTTCAACTGACCGATAAGCCAATGTATAATTCTGGGACCTACTCAAAATGAATTATTATTTAGCCCGTTCATCTCTCTCTCTCACACACACACACACACACACACACAGCTTTTTTATGTGAATTTTCTGGACTTTTTGGGGAATAAAAATGAATTCCCATTCAAAATCCTATTTTCCCCTAACCCCTAAACCTAACCTTTAAGTCTAAAATATAATTTTAACAAATTCTTGTTTTCCTACCTTTTCAGGACATTCTGGTGATCTGTCATGACATTCTGTTCCTAATAATGTAGGAAAACATGTACACACACGACAAGGACCACTACCAGCCCCATTCCCTGCCCAAAGCCACAAAAATAAATGACCCTGTGCACAGGGCTGGAACCCTGGCTTTTGCAGAGCCTCCCGAGTGACCTGCCAGATGGGTTGTGGAGTTCAGGCAACCTTTACATACCTTCTATTGACCCTACTTGGTGTTCTGTGGTATAAGAATTGGGGCCTTATGTGGCTTTTGGATCCACAGACTTACCCACACGTTACCTAATGTCAACACAATCAAAAGTCTTACCATGATTGGGTTAATGCACAGGTACAAAGTGTTAGTTAGAAAGGTTAACAGAGAGATGTTAATCACAAAAGTGTAATGGCCAATTCAAAAATTGCTATTCCGATCAATAGGAAAGCACCAATTGAGTAGTAGGTAATGAAATGTAGGAATGGGACCAAGTGTATTCATGCTAATTCTCATCCCCTGCCAGCCACATCCACTCCAGTCCCATTCAGTCCCTCTCCAAATGAATCAAGAGCAATTCAATCTGTCCAGTGATTCAGGAAGTGTGACTTTGGACACGATATAACATATTTACGATAGGGTTGATTTGTCTCTATGGATGGAAGTAACTTTGTAAATACATTACACACAAAGTCACTAATGAACATACAGTGGTAGCGGTTCAAACACTTAAGAGACACACCCTTGTCCACTTATCCTGGCCTTATGCCCTTGGGGGAATCCCCGTCGCCATCTAGGTGAGCGGTACAAATGATTAGCCAAGCAAGGGAAGTTTGCAACGTAAGCACTTGTTTTAAGTCGACTTTGCAAGTGTACAATTATGTTCAATCCGGGACCTGAAACTCCCCATAATTAAATTTGTGACGATTGTTCATCCGCTAAGAAAAGTCCGCCAAAACTTAAAAACAACATCAACGGAGAAGTCAACAACGTAAGTTAAGACGAATGTAAAAAGTTTAATTGTGCTACTAATGCACATGACGGCACAAACACGTCCTGTAAAAGTAATGATGTTTTTGTTTGGTTATCTTTTCGAAATGGTAGAAATAGAACATTTTCCTTCTTTAGAAGTTCCGGCTTTTTAGCTAATTAATTCGCTAGCTATCATACAGTAGGCGTATATTAAAAATTATATAGTTAACGTAAGTAGACATGCAATCATAATTGAATGTAGCGCATATAAAGCATACACATGCTTCTGGTGGCTGAAAACACAATAATTACGGGATGAACGAGTGATGAATTTCCGGGCAAGTGCGGTCCATTGAAAAATCATTCCTTTCTCCCTTGCGCCTTTTTAAAATGATTTTTATTAATTTTTTATTTTATTTAGGAATGATTTGTTTATTCATAATACAAAAATGTACTTACATTGCTACATCAAACATGTCTAACAAAACACAGGTATTAACAAGAAAATACTCAAACATACAAAAAATATCAATAAAATAATACAAAAAATAAACAATTTTAGTGCAATTGTATTCACTCTGAAAAAATCTTATTATAATGATTCAGGAAGATGTTATTCTTTTTGTTATTCACCAGGGCTAATGTTTTAATAAGATAGTTGAATTCAATCAAAAAAATTGGTAATTTTGGTATAGAATTTTGGAATTTCTGTTTGTGTATCAAGTATTTGCCCCGCAAGCGTATACTCATCAGACGTCATGATACATCATCAGAAGTGTCCACTTAATTTGAGGGATGAGGGGCTAGGGTGTGTCTTTGAAGTGTTTGGACCACTACCAGTATGTCAGCACAAGCCAGTATGTCAGCACACTCGCACACAACCGAAGCCTATGATTCTCAATGACCATGGGTGACAAATGACGCAGCACCAGTTCAGAGCACACATGGGAGGTGCTACAGTGACAGATGTTTTTAATAATGCTTGCATGCATTCAAGCCACTATTTATATGAATGATGCAACTGCAGAGTTGCCACAACCCCAATCACACAGCCATCCCTCACTGGCAGACATGAGGTTGTAGCTATTTCTAAAAATGCAATCTCCCTAAATCCCAATCTGCATCTGAGGATGAAGATGGATCATGGTGTCAATGAGCACTGACTCCAGACAGAAGAGGAGCCACAACAGGCTGGGGATAGTGGCATGTGGAGAACAACAATTCAGACAGCCTCTCCTCGGGGTCACCTCCATCCACTCCTGCCTCTCTGGAGAGAAAAAGAGGACGTGTCATCGTCCCCTTAAGCTGCTAATGACTAAAGCAGTGTGGACTGCCTTAGTTTTGTAGGCTTCCTGTGCATGTGATTTGGCAGGTATTTGGCAGAGAGCCTGCTCCTTCTCTAGTGATGGCCATTTGCCTTTCCTATTACAGCATCTTGAAAAATACAATTGGTCAATTTGAGGTTTATGGAATATAATGTTGGTGTCTACTACCATCTGGTGGCCAATATACTCTAGTTTGGTAGTGGCAAAATGAATGCCGACGTACACTGTGTGTACAAAACATTAAGAACACTTGAATCCTGCACTGCAGTGCTCATGTACTCACACGTTCTGCCTGGGTTGTTGTTTGGGGTTTGAAGAAGGGCCACAGGGAAGTTTCTTTCTCTTGAGCTGCAGGGCAGGCCTTGTGATGGTGTGATTGGAGCTGACAGCACTGCATTCTCCTCGTTCAGTCAGCTGCACTCACTCATCTCTCGGTAACAGGCTTACCCCTCAGGGGTTGCCTTGATTGTTTACTTTTAACGTTTGGCATGCTCAATGAATCCCATTCTGGTTGTCCAGTTGAATTTGAGGCCTTTCTCATCTTCCTCTCCTCTGACTGGACCCCCCTCTGTTCAGCCTCATCTCCCCACACAGCTGCCATTCTTAGATGAACTGAGAGGGGCTCGCTGCATCGTGATAGTTCCAAAGATTCCATCCATTAGAAAGACATTTTTTTTTAGTAATTTAGCAGACACTCTTATCCAGAGCAACTTACAGCATCAATTAGGGTTAAGTGCCTTGCTCAAGGGCACATTGAATGATTTGTCACCTAGTTGACTTGGGGAATCCAACCAGCAACCTTTCAGTTACTGGCCAAATGCTCTTAACCGCTAGGCTACCTGCCGCCCCATCCAAATCTTCAGTAGACAATTCACATATCATATAACTTGTGAACTTGCACCTGTCACAAGCATATTTACTATTATATTGACTGTAAGACATAATTAGCTGATGATCAGACTACCATCACCCAATGATTAAGTCCTGGTTCATCATTCTTTCACTGTCCATTTAAGTGAGGAGTTGGTGTGACTAAATGGAGAATTACAATGCAGAGAGTGCTGTGTAATGATCATCATCACATCATGATTCTTTGTTAAGTTGAGAAGCTACTGTTTGAGTTCAGTTTTTTTTATAAAACATTTAACAGAAAAAAGAGTAGTACACTGACATCTTCTGGTGCAAGGGCATATAGCTACAATAATGTAGGACAGACATCTGTAGTGTGTTCTCAACAAGTCAGTCTTCAACAAAAATGATGGCTAAAGGTGAATTAAAGACCCCCTAAAAAGTCAGACAGCTCTCTCATCAGCAAGCCAATCCAATTAGATTAGTTTGCCTTGTCATCAATTAAATTATAAATATTGTTTTATTGGCATACACTTCCACCTGGAAAATGACTACCTTTGGCCAGCTACACGTTTATAATTTTAGTAACAATATGCTCCAAGTAAGGACGGTTTACTTCACTCAGTCACCACACAAAAAGACTGCGGTGACAAAATGTTTCAAAGTTGTCTAAGTGATTTATATATTTCTATATTTTGGTGTTCTAACCTCCGCCCCTCAACTGAGCACGCACTGGATGCTGGGATTCTGCAGGCTCGGGAAAACGCCATCTTTAAACCCCAGACGAAATCACAATTGAGCGCCGGGGATCAATGACACACTGTGACTGCGTTGGGTTACAATTTTGCGGGCATTATCATGATCAGTTTGTTGACCGGCGAAACAAATACGCAACTAATTGAAAGAACTGTGAATACTCAACCAAGTCACATTGTATGGTCTTGAAATTGTACTATCAGAAGGCTAACATCAACAACAATACTAGCTAAACGGAAAGACAACGGACGAGTAATCACGGCGTTGTTATTGAGCTAGCGAACCTGTGTTGAAGGCGCTTTGACTTTACGTTGTTTTAAAAGGCTTGATTTGGGACTCGACTGTGTGGCAGCAGTTTTAGTCCCGACTTCACTCCTCCCCAGCAGCCCAGCCGGAGATGCGTGGAAGATGTCGGTTTCGGGGCTGAAGGCCGAACTGAAGTTTCTGGAGTCCATTTTTGATCCAAACCACGAACGATTCAGAATTATTGACTGGAAACCCGATGAGCTAAACTGTCAGTTTAATGTGACTGGAGAAAAACTGTTGATTATACATTGCAACATTACGGTAAGCAGGGAAACGAGGCGACATGTCTAACGCGGTAACTAGTTACAGTAGATTAGCTCAGAACACGCAGTTATTTTGCCTGGCGGTGCGGGACAGGCGAACGGACAGATGGTTAAAGAAACACTCAGCAAATTGTGGCCAGTCGAACGTTAGCCAGCTATCATTTAGCTACTTTAGCCATGCAATGTTTTTGTTTGACTTGTTTCTACTTCCAGTGGGAGTCTAAATATTTGCATGTTAGCAAGCTAGCTAACGGTAGCTGACTTGTTTCTAGTATAGTGACTTGGTATGAGTAAAAATACTTGCATATTACTATTGTAGGCTACGTACTTAACGTTAGCAAGCTAAAATACTGAAATACAAGCAAGTCTGTTGATTTTAGCCTAAGAGTTATCCTGAAACTGGCATGACATTATGCTAGGGCCTAGGCTAGGCACGCTTTCTGCGTCACTGATGAACATTGTTAACGTTAGCTATCTACACTTCAGTATTTTCTAACGTTAACTTGTTTGACAATCAACTAACTAGCTAGCTAACGTAGTGGTGGTTATATTTTCATGGTCATGATCAACACAGTAAGTACTAAGTTAGCTATACTAATTACGTCAGTAAATAATTGCTAGCTAGCATGATTCAAAAGCATCACTTGTAAAATAAACAGCTTCTGGTGTTGTGAACAGACGGTGATCTGCTAGCTGTAACGTTATGCTATTGGTTTGTATTTTCCAATTTGCTACGTTCGTTTGACCAGCATACTGATTGAATTCAGTGCTCTTAACGTTTACTTGGCTTGTTAACATTCTATAAGGAATGTGAAATGGCCACCATCACACAACACATAAATTTAGCTTCAGGTAATGTAAAGTAGTAATAAGATATTTTTTCTGTTTAAAATGACTTGAGATTTCCCAGGTTTGATTGACACGTCAATGTCACACGTTTAATTTCAATGTTCCAAACAATTATCAAATTTCCCAGTCGTATAATGCTGATTTATTTGTTTGCTTCGCTCATCCTCATTGAAACCCATGTCTTACAGGAGTCGTACCCCTCCACACCTCCAATCTGGTTTGTGGACTCTGATGACCCGAGCCTGACACAAGTGTTGGAACGCCTGGAGGATGTCAGAAAGGGCAGCACCCTGGTAAGATCCATTTCAATCCCAGCCTTTGATCTAGTATGTGGATGATTAGGAAGGAGATTTCCCAGTGTTTAAATAATGAAACTGGATTACGACAATATATTTGAAGTATTTGTTTACAATTACAATTTTGTTGTTTAGCAGATGCTTGTATCCAAACTTAAACAACCATATTATACAACATGAATATTAATCGAATCAACTTCAACTGTGTTATGCGGAGCAATTAAAAATAGGTTGATTTTCGAACCATCGCATCTCTTATGACTAATTAACCATACCTGTTTTGGTGTTGTTGGGTAAAGCATTTCTGATAGCCTAGCTGTCACCCAACTCCACTATTTCATACTGCTGTTCCAACTGGTATTGGAGGTTAAAGGGAGATGCATGTCAGACCAATTCAGGGCTGTTCTCTGCCTCTTTCTTCTTGTCTTAGTTCTAGCTGTTAGACAGAGGAGGCTTTTGAAATCACCCTCATGTCACTCAAACATCATAGAACAGCCCTCTGTCATGTTTGGTGTGAGTGTCGAGAGTGCCTCTGATGTGGAATCAGAGGGATGGGTCTTTTTGACAGGCACACTGCCACAGTGACAGTTTCAGCAGGCCAAAGGGCCTTGTCATGTGAATATTTGAGATCAAATCATTTGTTACCTGCACTGAATACAACACCTGTTGGCCTTACTGTGAAATGCTTACTTACAAGCCCTTAACCAACAGTGCAGTTCCAGAAAGAGTTAAGAAAATATTTGCCAAATAAAGTAAAACAAAAAATGAATAAAATAACACAATAAAATTACAATAATGAGGCTATATACAGGGGGTACCGGTACAGAGTCAATGTGCGGGGTTACATGTTCGTCGAGGAAATTTGTACATGTAGGTAGGGGTGAAGTGACTATGAACAGATGATAAACTGCGAGTAGCAGCAGTGTAAAAAACAAAAACAAATGGAGGGGTGGGGGTGTCAATGTAAATAATCCGGTGGCCAGTTTTATGGCTTGGTTGTTAAAGGTGCCTTTGGGTACTAGACTTGATGCTCTGGTACCGCTTGCAGTGCGGGGAGCAGAGAAAAGTCAATGACTTGGGTGACTGTAGTCTTTGACAATTTTGAGACTTTCCACTGACACCGCATAGTATATAGGTCCTGGATGGCAGGAAGCTTGGCCCCAGTGATGTACTGGGCCTTACGCACTACCCTCTGTAGCGCCTTACGGTCAGATGCCGAGCAGTTACTATACCAGGCGGTGATGCAACCGGTCAGGATTCTCTCGATGGTGCAGCTGTAGAACCTTTTGGGGATGTTGAGGATCTGTTGTCATGCCCCTTCACGACTGTCTTGGTGTGTTTGGACCATGATAGAAACTCTCGACCCGCTCCGCTACAGCCCCGCGATGTTAATGGGGTTCTGTTCGGCCGCCTTTTCCTGTAGTCCACGATCAGCTCCTTTGTCTTGCTCAATTTGAGGGAGAGGTTGTTGTCCTGGCACCACACTGCCAGGTTTCTGACCACCTCTCTATAGGCATAGGCGGTCTTATCGTTGTCGGTGACCAGGCCTACCACTGTTGTGTCATCAGCAAACTTAATGATGGTGTTTGAGTCGTGTATGGCCACACACTTGTGGGTGAACAGGGAGTACAGGAGGGGACTAAGCACACACCCCCGAGGGGCCCCAGTGTTGAGGATCAGCATAGCAGAAGTTTTGTTGCCTACCTTTACCACCTGGGGGTGGTCTGTCAAGGATCCAGTTGCAGAGGGAGGTGTTTAGGTCCAGGGTCCTTAGCTTAGTGATGAGCTTTGTGGGCACTATGGTGTTGAATGCTGAGCTGTAGTTAATGAGCAGCATTCTCACAGGTTTTCCATTTGTCCAGGTGGGAAAGGGCAGTGTCCAGTGCGATTGATATTGTGTCATCTGTGGATTTTCGGGGTGATGGTGTTGATGTGAGCCATGACCAGTCTTTCAAAGCACTTAATGGCTTACGACGTGAGTGCTACGGGGCAGTAGTCATTTAGGCAGTTTACCTTCACTTTCTTGGGCACAGGGACTATGGTGGTCTGCTTGAAACATGTAGCTATTACGGACTCGGTCAGGGAGAGGTTGAAAATGTCAGTGAAGACACTTGCCAGTTGGTCCACACATGCTTTGGGTGCATGTCCTGGTAATCCGTTTGCCCCTGCGGCTTTGTGAATGTTGACCTGTTTAAAGGTCTTGCTCACATCGGCTACCGAGGAGTGTTATCACACAGTCATCCAGAACAGCTGGTGCTCTTATGCATGCTCTCATGCAGTGTTGCTTGACTCGAAGCGTGCATAAAAGGCATTTAGCTTGTCTGGGAGGCTCGCGTCACTGGGCAGCTCGCGGCTGTTTTTTCATCTGTAGTCTAATAGTTTTCATGCCCTGCCACTTCCGACGAGCATCAGAGCCAGTGTAATAGGATTCAATATTAGTCCTGTATTGACGCTTTGCTTGTTTGATGGTTCGTCTGAGGTCTTTCGGGATTTCTTATTAGCGTCCGGATTAGTGTCCCGCTTCTTGAAAGCAGTAGCTCTATCCTTTAGCTCGACGCGGATGTTGCCTGTAATCCATGGCTTCTGGTTGGGATATGTACGTACACTCACTGTGGGGACGATGTCGTCAATGCACTTATTGATGAAGCCGAACATATTCCAGTCTCTGCTAGCAAAACAAAATTACCTTTGAAATTACAGTTTTTGTGCCAAGCACTGTTTCCCCTATATTTATTTAGCAGCGGAGACTTGGCAATTAAGCCCTTTTCTACATACCCAGAGTCGGATGAGTTCATGGATACCATTTTTTTTTTTTTGTATCTCTACATGCAGTTTGAAGGAAGTTGCCAACTTGTGTTAGTGCAAATGCTAGTTAGCAGTGGTTTGCGACACTACCTTCAAACTGCACATGAGTTCATCTGACTCTGGGTAAGTAGAAAAGTGCAAGATTCGGCAATTAAGCCCTGTCCCGTTAAAGACCCGCTCTGATTAGCCTACTAAGTAATTTTTTATAACTCTCTGGGCTAGATGTGTCAATGTGCAGTTCATACATGCATAATTTGAGAGAAATTACTGTCTTACCTCAATTAGCCTACATTTTGTGTGTTGCTGGGATGGAGGTATCTTTGGGCTAGTTTTGCGAGCACGGGGTAGCCTAGTCTTTTTTTTAAATTTTTTTTATTTTTTTTTACTTGCAATAGGCTCACTATCCTTTATCGATAACCCTTTTCAGACATACTGGAATGTGGTCGCTTGAAAGCGCTATGGCTGGTTTGTCTGTCTATTAGGGTAGGCTACACCACGTATTTTTAAATGCCGACACGAAACCTTCTCTGGAGATATGATCGGGTGTTTTACTTAAAGGAATGAGGCTTCTGAAGCGGTACTAACGTCCATTACTAGACAACCGGAACTCTCAATCAAACTATTTTGAGCTGCTGCCAGCACGGAGACCAATCTCTCCTAAAAAAAAAAAGTACTTTAAGGTGAAGGGAAAAAATACAGAACATTTTATGCCGGAGCAGAATTCTGGCGCTTTTTTTCAAATTTTCTTAAAAGTTACCAATTGTCACTATTTATGTGTTACTGAAGCTGCGTTATAATTCTGTAAAGGGTTGTGGTACGCAACTTTCAGGAACCGCTTGTGGCTTGGTAGTGCTACTTTGTGTATTCAAAAGTACTGGAGAATCCCTTTTAAGATCAGCATTACAAGGTATATTTGTAGCAAATGGAGTGAGCAGTGGTGCGAATGAGAGCCAGGAGCACACAGCCACTGCCTGCTCCTCATCTCCCTACAATGCAGTGGCACAATCCCTTCTATTTCAAATAGTGTCAACATTTTCATTTATTTTGGAATATAATGTATTTTTAAAGTCATCACAAGTGACCTTTTTATTTGGGTATGCAAGTCAGTTAAGAACAACTTCTTATTTTACAATGACGGCCAAACCCTCACCTAACCCGTGATACAGCCTGGGATTGAACCAGGGTCTGTAGTGACGCCTCTAGCACTGAGATGCAGTGCTTCAGACCGCTGCGCCACTCAGGAGCCCTTCTCAGTTGTTCTACCAAAAAAAATCTCTCGGGGGGACAAGCCCTCACCCCCTATCTTTTGCTGCTGCTGAAAGAAATCCAAGGGGAAACGCTGAGTTCTCTGTAGGCTATATCTTGCTTATGTAGCTACATTCTTTGACTTGGCCTACTTACTCACACTGCATGCTCTGATTGTAGCCCACCAGATCTGCATTTTATAGCACTCTTATTAAAGTTATCTGTGGTGATTATATTTTCTCTGTTGCACCATGCATTATACAATATTTTCACCATGTATTGGCCAGGCCTACATTCAGTAGAATACACTTCTTCTATAGCAATACTGAAACGTTTGAGGTACACATTTCTGCACTAAGTTACTGTTGCTAAGGTGTCTGACATTCCCTGACGTAATCTTACCTTTCACGTGGTCTCTGAGGGTGTGCTGTGGTGGAGGTACAATGCAGTGAAAAAGTATATGCCCCCTTTCTAATGTTCTGTTTTTGCATATTTTCTTACTGAATGTTATCAGATCTTCAACCAAAACCTAATATAAGATCAAGGGAAGTTGAGTGTACAAATAAAAACATATGTAATAAAGTTATTCCACATCCAATGGAAAAGTTCATTTTCTCCTTCCACAAAGTACCTGGTTGTTCCACCTGCAATGACTGTAACCAACAACTACAGGAAGCAGTTGATCAGAACTGCTTTAACTCAGAGACTTTCGTGGGTTTAGGTCTGAACTATGACTAGGCCATTCCAAAATTGACAATTTGTTGCTAATGGACAATTTGTCAGCAATTCTGATGTAGACTTTATTTTTCTGGTGAAAACCAGATACTGTGTTCCACATTAAGAATGTCATACCAATGGTCAAGTGTGGTGGTAGTGTGATGGTTTGGGGATACTTTGCTGCATCAGGACCTGGATGACTTGCATTCATTGAAGTGAATTTTACTGTGTATCAGCAAATTCTACTTGAGAATATCAGGCTGTCTGAGCTTAAGCTGAAGTGCTGCTGGTTCATGCAGGAAGACTGATGGAAAAAACGCAATCAAGTCTACATCGGAACGGCTGAAAAACACACTGTTTTGGAACGGCCTAGTCAAAGTCCAGATCTGATTTTGAGATGTTGTGGCAAGTCCTGAAACGAGCAGTTCATGCTCGAAAACCCACATGTGGCTAAGTTAAATCAGTTTTGCATGGTGGAGTGGGTGAAAACTGATCAACAACGACTACAGGAAGTGTTCGGTTGCAGTCAATGCAGCTAAATGTGGCACAACCAGTTGAGCGTAAGCGGTTAATTACTTTTTCACAAAGCGTCATTGGGTGTTGCATAACTTTTTTGATTAAATAAATGAAACAAGTTTTATCATTTTTATTTGTTTGCTCAGGTTCCCTTTATCTAATATTAGATATTGGTTGAAGATCTGATAGCATTTGTTGTAAAATATCCCTTTTCACGGCAATGTATCTGTGACATGTCTGTGCTGTGTTATCTAGTGCTGCCTGACCTCCCTAACTCTTAACTGTCCCCCAGCTCCTGCAGCAGCTAAAGCGGCTCATCTGTGACCTCTGTCGGCTGTACAACCTGCCCCAGCACCCAGATGTAGAGATGCTGGACCAGCCCCTCCCTGCTGGCCCTGTAGGACAAGACCGAAAGGTAAGGACGGCTAATGACCGCTCAAAATGTTTTCTGGTTTTCAAATACTACTAGGCCTATATATTTTCCATTGGATGGCATTGAAGTATGGGTCTCCCGAGTGGCGCAGCGGTCTAAGGTTCAGTGCAAGAGGTGTCACTATAGTACCTGGTTCGAATCCAGGCTGTATCACACCCGGCCGTGATTGGGAGTCCTATAGGGCGGCGCACAATTGGCCCAGTGTTGTCCGGATTTGGCCGGAGCAGGCCGTCAATGTAAATAAGAATTTGTTCTTATCTGACTTTCCTAGTTAAATAAAAATATTTGTTAAAAATAAAAAAAGAGGCTTTTTCATGAAGACCATCTCCTTTCACATACATAAAGTGAGTCATGTGCCTAATCCTTTTGTTTAGTTTTATTGTCAAAGCTACCAAGGAGATTGAAGACACTTAACTAATGAAAGGGTTTAAAAACCTGCATGAAGAACCTAATACTGTCCTGAAACCATCCATCAGCACAGACATGAATGATTATTCCAGAGTCCTGGAGATGGAATCAATAGACTCTTCCTGTGCTCGTGGTCAGTGGGAGGTGCTAGCATATTTTACCTCGAAACCAATGAAGACAACCTTAGCCTCATATAGTCTACTTGAGAAATTAGAATGACCGAAGAAGAGGATGAATGTTAAGCAGTAGCAGCCTGTGCAGCTGTGCTTTAAACGCAAACATTGATTCTTGGGCTGAAAGAAAGGGGACGGGAGGCGCTGTTGTGCTATGCAAGACGAGGAATGTTGTTTCTGACAACCCAGAAACTTGCTTACTGGTTTTTGCACATTTCAGAGCATTCCTACAAATATCTGTTTTTTTGTTACCAGACTTCAGATGTGACAGTGGCATGTTAGGAATGAGATTGAACTGTCTATGAACTCACCTTTCTCTGTTTTTTATCTTTAGCATGGGGTCACAGACGAGGTCACGTCCGAAGAGGAGGAAGAAGAGGAAATGGGAGAGGTCCTTTTCAAATAAATGTCATTCCATGTAGCACTGCACATTACCATGCTGATATGAGCTGAGCTATGCTGGATGTCAAGCTCGACTAGATAGTCAATACCAATCACACATATTTGCAAGTGTTAACTTGAAGTAAAATGTCTTCTAATGCTCTTTATCTTGTTGTGTGTTGTGCCAGCAGGACATTGAAGACCTGGACCACTATGAGATGAAAGAGGAGGAGCCAGTGGATGGGAAGAAGTCTGAGGATGACGGCATCGAGAAGGAGAACCTGGCCATCCTGGAGAAGATCCGCAAGAACCAGAGGCAGGACCACTTGAACGTAAGTGCTCATTCGGTAAGGTGACATTTTATACGCTTTTGGGGGATGCATGGGGAATATCTGTCAGGCTTAGAACAGTTTACTGGACCCAGCACTGTTACACTGGGATGTCTAGTGACCTTTTATGATATAGCCAATATGCATGCATCTAACCAGTTTCAGGTGGTTCTGAATGCATGTGTTTTTCGATCAGTGTTTTAATGATGGAATTTCTTACCATTGCAATACACCGAGATTATGCTGTTTAGGACTCCAATTTGTAAACAAGGATATAATCAACATGGATTGCGTAGGCTAAATTACAGTACTTATTCATTCTGATAGTAATCATATGATCTAACATTTACACACAGCTTTCTTAATTGTTGCTTTGGAATACAGCCGTTTCCCCTAAGGTCTGTGAGCAGCTCTGAGAGACTTAGAACTGAGACTCTTCTTTCATCCTCCACAGTCCCTACTGCATTCAATGGCTCAGCTCTTCAAATCTATCATTATCACAGATGAGAGCGTTGCTATGGAACCTGTGAAATTCTCCCCATATACTGTAGCGAACTGTATACTGCCAGTTAGTTCTGAAGCCATTTGTCTCTATGCTGATCAATAACTGTTCATTTATAGGAGTTTGTAGATGTTTTATCTAAATGCAGAGCTTTTAGCATATTTGAACTGAGCCTGTAAACATTTGATTTAATCGTGGTAGAGTCTCAGTGCATTATTATCATTGAATGTGCTGCATGTTTGTGTGTCGGTGTATTACCCTGTGTGTTGTGTGTTGCAGGGTGCAGTGTCTGGTTCAGTGCAGGCTTCAGACCGCCTCATGAAGGAGCTCCGGGAGATATACCGGTCCCAGAGTTACAAGATGGGTACGTACTTCACTGCAGCAGCACTAGAAAGCTCTAAGAATACGGCGCAAAAAATAAATACAAAAATGACAGTTTGATTCAGAATGTCACTTACCAGACTATGCATTCTCTTCCAGGTATCTATTCAGTGGAGCTGGTCAATGACAGCTTGTATGAATGGCATGTCAAGCTGAGGACGTAAGTAACTGTTTACCATAGGAGTTGACAGTACTGTATAATTCTAGCATGTGATGTATTATATGACGTATTATGATGCGTTCCATTTGCTCAACAGCGTAGATCCAGACAGTCCCCTACACAGTGACCTGCAGGTTTTAAAGGAAAAGGAGGGAATGGATTACATTCTGCTCAACTTCTCATATAAAGTAAGTACCAATGCTGATACTAGAAAGCAGAGACCGTTTGTTAGCGTTGACTGTTCTCGTTTTAATGCTATTTTGTGCTCTACCTGCAGGATAATTTCCCCTTTGATCCACCATTTGTACGGGTGGCTTCTCCTGTGCTGTCTGGAGGGTGAGTTCAGTTCACTGCGTATGAGTGGAATGGCTTTGTATTTCTGCAGTGTTTCCGCTGTGACTGAGTTGCTCCCCTCACTTAACCGTGAAGGAAGGGTGGGCTCTTCTGGTCTAAACTAATTGTCAACAGCCAGTGAAAGGCTAGCAGTTTAGCTAAAAGGAGATCATCTGTGCTTGTGGATAAGAGATTTATTGTGGTCTTTTGATCACTTAATGTCTACATATTCTAATGTTTTCCTTTCACCTGCTGTCTTCTAAGTTATGTTCTTGGAGGGGGTGCCCTGTGCATGGAGCTTCTCACAAAACAGGTATGTTTTTATGCCTCTGAATGTCAGTTAACTTATGTTATTTCACAGTGGAGGTAAATGCTAGTGCATTGATGTATCGCCACTTGATTTCAGGGCTGGAGCAGTGCCTATTCCATAGAGTCTGTAATCATGCAGATCAACGCCACTTTAGTCAAGGGAAAAGCCAGAGTGCAGTTTGGAGCCAATAAGGTAAGCATTGTTTAAGGGGGCAGAGAGCTTTTAAATGTGTTAACATGGTGTATACTACAGGGTGTATTGACACTGTTCTGACATGGATAAAGGGGTGAGCTGTGTGTGTGGCCAGCTGGTCCATGCTGCTCTATGGAAATGAGGTGTCTAAGCCCCCAGCACTTCATTTAAACAGGACGTTGTTACTTAGCGCCGCTGGGACAGTGCGATGCTGCTGATCTCTTAATGCTGACGCTTCACACGGGTCCACTTCATGCTGTCATTTCTCTCTTCTCTCAGCACAGTCACACTAATCTGGCTCTGGGATCCCAGTAGACTTCGGAGCAAACCAAATGACAGGGATATTTATAGACGAGCTGTAGTTTCAAGGAATCTTGGGCCCTCTTGCTTGATAACCTCTGTTCTTTAAAAGTTAGGATCTAACTATGTACACCAAAGAAAGACTTGATACTTAGCTATATTGTCATATCCTGTCTAATGAAAGTGTTAATCATATTTGTCCTGAGGTTACTAATGTTGGGTAGGTAAAATGGTTAATAGAATGCCAGAAATGTACCTAATTAATCAAAAACATAAGAATACCAATGTTTCTGTCACTGGGTTGATAGGACTCTGGCCTTATAAGAGCCAGTTCCTCTTATGCTGAATTTTAATAAACCCGCATCGGAGGGTGCGAACGCAGCATGATATCAGTACGAGTGGCCAAATTCTTTCGGGGAAGCTGATAGAAAGGCCTCCACCGTACGGTCAGACTTCACCAAACTAATTTACTTGTACGTGATGATGCTTAGCCCTGTGTCTCCCCAATATATAAATGAACCTTTACACTTCTTGGGGCATTCATAAGCACAAGTTCAATAGATGTGCTGTTTTTGTTTCAGAACCAATACAATCTTGCCAGAGCACAGCAGTCATACAAATCCCTGGTCCAGATCCATGAAAAGAACGGTGAGTGTTACCATGTTCACTTACACATCTTGTATCGTATTTGACCTTGAGATTACATCCCTCCATACATCAGTCAGTGGTTGTGAAAATACAGTGTGTGTATGTACAGTTGAAGTCGGAACGTTACATACACCACTCCACAAATTTCTTGTTAACAAACTAGTTTTGGCAAGTTGGTTAGGACATCTACTTTGTGCATGACACACACAATTTTTCCAGCAATTGTTTACAGACAGATTATTTCACTTATAATTAATTCACTGTATCACAATTCCAGCGGGTCAGAAGTTTACATGCACTAAGTTGACAGTGCCTTTAAACGGCTTGGACAATTCCAGAAAATGATGTCATGGCTTTAGAAGCTTCTGACAGGCTAATTGACATAATTGGAGGTGTACCTGTGGATGTATTTCAAGGCCTACCTTCAAACTCAGTGCCTCTTTGCTTGACATCATGGGAAAATCAAAAGAAACCAGCAAAGACCTCAAACATTGTAGACCTCCAAGTCTGGTTCATCCTTGGGAGCAAATTCCAAACGCCTGAAGGTACCACGTTCATCTGTAATAACAATAGTATGTCCTTTTTGGAGAAATGTCCTCTGGTCTGATGAAACAAAGAACTGTTTTGCCATAGTGAGCATCGTTGTGTTTGGAGGAAAAAGGGTGAGGCTTGCAAGCTGAAGAAAACCATCCCAAGCTGCCACCACCGTGCATCATGTTGTGGGGGTGCTTTGCTGCAGGAGGGACTGGTGCCCTTAACATAATAGATGGCATCATGTGGTAGGATAATTATGTGGATATATTGAAGCAACATCTCAAGCTTGATCAAAAATGGGTCTTCCAAATGGACAATGACCCCAAGCATACTTCCAAAGTTGTGGCAAAATGGCTGAAGGACAACAAAGTCAAGGTATTGGAGTGGCCATCACAAAGCCCTGACCTCAATCCCACAGAATTTGTGGGCAGAACTGAAAAAGCGTGTGCGAGCAAGGAGGCCTACAAACTTGACTCAGTTACACCAGCTCTGTCAGAAGGAATGGGCCCCAATTTATCGTGGGAAGCTTGTGGTAGGCTACCTGAAATGTTTGACCCAAGTTAAACAATTTAAAGGCAATGCTACCAAATACAAATTGAGTGCATGTAAACTTCTGACCCACTGGGAATGTGATGAAAGAAATAAAAGATCTCTACTATTATTCTGACATTTCACATTCTTAAAATAAAGTGGTGATCCTAACTTACCTAAAACGGAATTTTTACTAAGATGTCTGGAATTGTGAAAAACTGAGTTTAAATGTATTTGGCCATGGTGTATGTAAACTTCTGACTTCAACTAATATATATATATATATATCTCCTCACACACACCAAAGTATGTTGACACCCCTTCAAATTAGTGGATTCAGCTAGTTCAGCCACACCCGTTGCTGACAGGTGTGTAAAATAAAGCACACAGCCAAGCAATCACCATAGACCAACATTGTTACTGAAAAGCTTTGTGACTTTCAACGTGGCACTGTTACAGGATGCCAGTTTGTCAAATTTCTCCCCTGTTAGAGCTGCCCCAGGCCAACTGTATGTGCTGTTATTTTGAAGTGGAATCATCTAGCAGCAACAACGGCACAGCTGCCAAGTGGTATGCCACACAAACAGAACGAGACCACCGAGTGCTGAAGCGCGTAACGTCTTTCCTCGGTTGCAACACACTACCCAGTTCCAAACTGTCTCTGGAAGCAACGTTGGCACAAGAACTGTTCGTCGGGAGCTTCATGAAATGGATTACCATAGCCGAGCACCCACACACAATCCTAAGATCACCATGTGCAATGCCAAGCGTCGACTGGCGTGGTGTAAACCTAACCACAATTGAACTCTGGAGCAGTGGAAATGCGTTCTCTGGAGTGATAAGTCACACTTAACCATCTGGCAGTCCAATGGACGAATCTGGGTATGGCGGATGCCAGAAGAACGCTGCCTGCCGAATGCATATAGCCAACTTAAGTTTGGTGGAGATATAATGGTCTCTCTTTTTCATGGTTTGGGCTAGGCCCCTTTGGTTACAGTGAAGGGAAATCTTAACGATACAGCATACAATGACATTCTAGACGATTCTGTGCTTTGAACTTTGGCAACAGTTTGGGGAAGGCCCTTTACTGTTTCAGCATGACAATGCCCCTGAGCGAGGTCCATACAGAAATGGTTTGTCGAGATTGGTGTGGAAGAATTTGACTGGCCTTCACCGAGCACTGACCTCATCAAACACCTTTTGGGATTAATTGGAACGCCGACTGCAAGCCAGGCAGCATCGCCCAACACCAGTGCCCGACCCCACTAATGCTTTTGTGGCTGAATGAAAGCAAGTCCACGCAGCAATGTTCCAAAGCCTTCCCAGAAGAGTGGAGGCTGTTATCGTAGCAAAGAGGGGACCTACTTCATATTAATGCTCAATATTTTGTAATGAGATGTTCAACGAGCAGGTGTCTACATACTTTTGGTAGTGTATTACCAGCACCAAGAGGGTTTCATATGGCAGCTATAGTGATTGTTCTTAGGTCAAGATAAAATACAGCTAACTCTTTGCTCATTCTTACTGTCTAGGATGAACTGACTGTTTTGTCCAGTATAACTGAGTGCACTGTCTCTTGTCTGATCCTTGTAGGCTGGTACACTCCCCCTAAGGAGGATGGGTAAGAGGACTGTTGCCATGCCTCCACTGGGACCACATGTCTTAGGGTCAACACCTTTCCCTCCCCATACTTTTCTTTTCCCTCTAACTGGAGTTGTTTTCATTGGGAGTTTGTTCCCCAGCCAGTTCCACCCATTCTGTTAAAACCCCCCCACTGACCAACCACCTCACTGACCATATCCACTTCTCAATAGTGGATTCACCCTCTAGCTATTTATCTTTCTCACACTTGTGCAATCGCTTCCTTTGTTACAATCTCACCCCTAATCCCTTGAGCATTGAATGAACTCCATATCTTGTGCAACTCCCTTAAATCCTACTCTGGGCAAGCAAAGAAGAGCTTACTTACTGCCTGTGATTTCTGGTTGAGGCATGGCTTTTGCTAGTGACTGAAGCTGTCTGTTACGTGACTGGGGTTGATATTCTCCGGCCACAGACTGGAACAGAGAATGACGGTTGACATTCCCCTTGTGACATTGGAGGCTGGGATAGACAATGAAACACTGGTAGTGGGAATGAGCACCACCTCACTCGCCATTGATGGCCTCTTATGTCTGTGCTTGTGTATCTGTATATTGCCAAGATTCCTCCTTCTGGAATAACATGTCCTCCTGAGGCTTATTTCCTTAAAAATGCCTGGTCTACAAAAGCCAAAGGCCCTGAATGGAGAAAGGAGAGCTATAGACTCCTTACCAAAAGTGGGACTGAGACAGCTTAATGGAGGCTATCCTGTTGAGCACAAGAGGTGTTTGCTGCCTCCACCACCCAGCCCAATCTCCTCTCAGGCTGCTTTTGGAAATATGACCAGGCTTAGCAAAGGCAGGTTGGATTTAATCACTGTAATGTAGTTGAATTTAACTCCATGTAAAACTTGTAAAGTTGTATTTCTGAGAATTGATTTAATTGTTTTTAATGTAACCATGTGTGGGTCTTGGGGTTCGAGATGGCCGAGACTGCGTTACTATACCCTTGGCTATAGCAGGGGCATCAATCAAGGTGCATTTTCAGGCGTAGGATAACAAAGCATTTGCTTCATGGATACTCTTGCAGAATTTAAAAGGAACACCTTTAAACCATGTTTTTATGTAAGCATAATGACTACTATTGTTTTCCTGTATAAATTGAAATACTTGTATTTTTTTGTTAGTGGTTTGATATGTTCAAAAGTGACACCATTCCTTTTACGCAATGCGACAGTGGTGCTTTTTGGGCATTCCAGATATGCTGGCTAATTTCCCCGGTGACACAAACTTGATGAACCTTTCAGTAAGGCTATGCACACAATCGTTAGGAAGTTATCTGTACACGCAATAATTTGAAAACGGCTCAGTGCCGTCCCCTGCTTCATTTGAATCCATGGTCTAACTAGCTTGTTCACACACTCAGATCGCCCATCCATGGTCTAACTAGCTTGTTCACACACTCAGATCGCCCATCCATGGTCTAACTAGCTTGTTCACACACTCAGATCGCCCATCCATGGTCTAACTAGCTTGTTCACACACTCAGATCGCCCATCCATGGTCTAACTAGCTTGTTCACACACTCAGATCGCCCATCCATGGTCTAACTAGCTTGTTCACACACTCAGATCGCCCATCCATGGTCTAACTAGCTTGTTCACACACTCAGATCGCCCATCCATGGTCTAACTAGCTTGTTCACACACTCAGATCGCCCATCCATGCCCCTCATTGCTACAGTGGACTTCACTTCATACCACATGCTCAATAATAAAATATTTGTTGATTTTTAAAGATATTTTCAGGTCTGACTATAAGGTGTGTGTGTGTGTGTGTGTGTGTGTGTAGTAATGCCTTCAACAAAAGACTGAGCACCAGTGATTTCCATCCTTTGCCTCCCCTCTCTAGTACCTTATTTTGTATCTGATTATTCACTTATGACCTGACCACCTCATGATCTTGGTTGTCAGTGATGGAAGGAACCTTTTCAGTGGGGTCATGAACCCCTAACTCATGACCATCCTCAGCACTGTCAAACCTGGAGCATGCCAAGTCTTAGCTATATGAATAATATGCAGAATATTGTGTGACTCATTTGATTTAATGTTATTACACACATTAAAAGGTGTTTTTTTTTGTGTGGGTGTTATCCACTTTGTTAGACATCTGTCTCAAAAACCAGCATAGGAACCAACTTGTTCCTAGTAAATATTCCTATTTTTTTGTTTGTTCAACGCTGTTGGTCAGCCCAGCACACTAACCTCATCCATAACTATGTCGCCTTTGTAAAAAATACTAATGGGCATCTAATGTATAATTAAGCTCCATCTACCTTGTATTTGTTGTAATGTCAGCCACCCCACCTGTATAACACAATGCATCACGTTCTGTAAAAATGGTGGCACTGAAGACTCATTTAGAGGTTTATTACTATTCAACCCAATATGGTGATTGACTACATTACCAAATATGTCTACTACACATAGATAACCGATGATCAGTGTCATAGACTTTACGTATTGGTACCAAGTGTGCCACTGCTTTCTCACATGGCTGACCTCATCGTAAACATGCCCTGGCTAGAAACTCCCTCCCTGTGTTCTCTGGAGAAGCAAACTCAGGGATACATGGCTACTGCACACTTGACTTAGCAAGGGATTGCTTCACAAATGTCACGATGCAATTATTTTTGTTACTATTTTTTTCTTCCAAATTGTTTTCCCCTCCTATAATTGCAGTAACCATTGGCCTGCTCACTCTCCATTTGGCTTGTCTGAATATCTTTAAAGTAGTGACTGGTAAGACTGTAGTGGTAAGCAGGGTGTGGTGGAGTGATGAGGGAGGGGCATGTTTGCGCTCTCTCATATTCAATACCTCCAGATCAATTTTGTGACACTGAAAGGTGAACCAATGCTTTACCTCACCCATTTAACCTCATTGTCTTGGGTCTTTGTTTTTCTAGTCTAGGACCTCTTCCTCGTGATCCTGTACCTCCTGGTTTTGTAGTCTTTTGCATGTAGATATCTCATCAAGTACTTTCCCTCTAGGGACTAAGGTGTGTGTGTGGACTAGAGTTTTGGTTTATCTGGTTGGATCATCTATATTAGTTTTCACAGGTCGGTAGATGCGGTCTCTGTAAACCCCATTTCTGGGAACGGATTCCTTTTTTTTTTTATCGATTCGTGTAGGTCTGACACCAGATCAGGTTAGTTCTAAAGGATAAAAATTGCAAAACGTCTGTCTCCAACACTTATGGGCGTCCCACCCGTGTCTTAAAGTATGAGATTGGAAACGAATGACCTATACTATTCTGTCCAGAGCGGGACTCCACCTCTTACTATTTTAAAGCCCTGTGTCATCAGAGCAGACGTCAAATGGGCATTTAACGCCGTGGAAGGCCCCATGTCTGTTCTAATGTCAGGTGTGCAGTGAATTACAGCTCTTATACAGATCCAGACCAGTTGTCTAACAACCCAGTGCTTTGGGAGATTTTGGTTTGAGACCTGAAACTAATTATTGGTTCCTTTTCTGGCTTAATTTTGTGATTGGCGACTGAGCGGGCTATAACGTTATGCACTGTTCGCATGTGATTGGCGACTGAGCGGGCTATAACGTTATGCACTGTTCGCATGTGATTGGCGACTGAGCGGGCTATAACGTTATGCACTGTTCGCATGTGATTGGCGACTGAGCGGGCTATAACGTTATGCACTGTTCGCATGTGATTGGCGACTGAGCGGGCTATAACGTTATGCACTGTTCGCATGTGATTGGCGACTGAGCGGGCTATAACGTTATGCACTGTTCGCATGTGATTGGCGACTGAGCGGGCTATAACGTTATGCACTGTTCGCATGTGATTGGCGACTGAGCGGGCTATAACGTTATGCACTGTTCGCATGCTTTGCTTTTATTGTGTGTTTTTTCCATTGCAAGGGTTATTTTGACCATGTACAGTAATTTGTAAACTTGCATCAAGTTTATGAATAAAGAATTTTCTTAAATACTCCTGTGTACTATTTGAGATGTGATACAGAGCTGTATTAGTATTTTATATAGGACCCTCTGCTTAAGGCTGAAACCATGAATGGTGATAAATATGCCCTTGTAGTGGACACTAATGGAAGAGCAATGCAATCACACTGGATCTGGAACACTGAGTTGAGCTTGAATGGCTAGTATGGTGATACCACTTCAATAGATGGTTTGACTTCTTCAATACATATCAGGGATATTTTGGGCAGAAAATCCATACAAATAGTTTATCTCTGGTTGCAGCAGATTCCACTAGAGGGTGCTGGAACATTGTTACAGAAATGTATTGAAATGGTTCATTTGGAAAATAGAGGAATCTTAGAACTCTTGTTACGGGTTCTTGGTCACCTCCCTGACCAAGACCCTTCTTCGCCGAATGCTCAGTTTGGCCCGGGCGGCCAGCTCTAGGAAGAGTCTCGGTGGTTCCAAACCTTTTCCATTTAAGAATGGAGGCCACTGTGTTCTTGGAACTTCAATGCTGTATTTTGTCCATACCATACATTTGGAACCTTCTCCCTCAGTAGCTGTTTTCATGAGTATCACAAGTCAAGTCTGGTCGCCTCATATTCCCTCATCAATACTTTGGAGCCACAGTGGTGGAGTGAGTTTTCAGGGTTTGAGCAATCCCATAGATGACGTCTGATGTAAAAGCCAAATTAATACCTGGGTTATTACAAGGAGCATTGCTGTAGTCGTAAACACACAGTTCCTTTTCAGACAGTCAAACAACATGTCCTCCTTCAAATCCCTCTATACTGGTCGCTGTTCTCATCTCTGCATGAACAGTTATGGTTATAAACCAATCAAATCAAGTACAGACATTGTGCATTTGGAAAGCCTTTTGAAGTCCACTGGCCAATCACAAGGTAGAGTGGACCCAGTCAAACATTGCAACCTCTAACTTAAAAGGTCTGCCCACAACGGTCTCAGGGCATGCCAAAGACAAACTACATTTTCCATTGTAAAACATTCATCGCTTTAATCATATTTCTGGATAATTTGTATGCAGGGCAAGCAGTTCTCTGACTGAAAGGATGAGGGAGGAAAGAGAGCGAGACAGGCGGGAAGTGGAGCTCCACGGTTAGCAAGGCTAATTGCCTATTATTTAAATGTATTTTTATTTCAGTATTTTTTTTGTTGATCTGAAGTCTTGGCTGACTGACCTCTGGCTGCAGGGGACCAAACCTCATTACCTGGCTCTGGCCATAATCTGTGGCTCCTCAGCCTGTCTCCTGACTGCCTGCCCGGCTCCAGGTCTGACAGGCCAGTCTGGAGAGTGACAGCGAGGATGGCTTCGGGGGGGTGGAAGGAGAGCGTGTCACTGTGATTACCTCTACAGAGCCCATAGTGAGACTGGGATCATGCTGGCTATTCCTTCAACCCAAGGCCAGATCCTAGTACACGCTGCAGTTTGCGTTGCACACAGAATCAGCTGAAGTTGATTGATAGCCTGAAGCTTAACAGTCGTTGTCCATCAGAACTCGACATGCACCAGCAGCCTTCCATCAGCCAAATACACAAGCATCACCCAGAGTCAGGGACTACATCAAAGCCATAGTGAGGATTTCATCTGACATACTTTTACGTGTTCTCTGATAACTTTAGTCTACTCGCTGTTCAGCATCCTAACTATACAGATTGGGCTGTCAACATGTTCCTCTAAATAGAGTCTGGAAAGAGATGCCTTCACAGGTTCTCTGACATCAGAAGCTGCCTGTGTTGAGCATTAATCATAATACATTCTCCTCCTAGTATCATGCCCATGCTAATCTTTAAAAAAAATAAAAAATTATTGAGCCTTTAGGCAAGTCTGTTAAGAACAAATTCTTATTTACAATGACGGCCTGGCAAAAGGCCTCCTGCGGGGATGGGGGCTGGGATTAAAAATAGAAATATAGGACAAAACACACAGCACGACGAGGCACCACAACACTACATAGAGACATAAGACAACACAGCATAGTAGCAACACAATCGTCTGGTTTGATGAACTATGAACCTGCTACAGAATATTGTGCACTAATTTGCAGTGGTCTTGTGGTATGTACGAATGTCTCACTGTTCGAGTAAATTGGGGAGGAAAGCAGACCAAATGCCAGTTGTAATAACCTCTTCCTCTAAGGTGAAGCAACAGGGTCAAGGAGCCAATCACAGTGGCCCTGAGTGACCTGCTTCTGCAGTGGAAGAGCTGAGCACCAATCAGACACAGACAGGTGTCACGATCAGCCCCAGTTAACTGGACACATGTTCTAGTGTAAAAGCCTGAGGTACCTATAAAACAATTGTAACATTTCTTGACTAAACCATCCCTGTCACATAAACAGGGGATGGAGGAGAAAACGAGACAAGTGATGAGTTTAAGATGGCTAATTGAAGTAAACTTTATCAGAGATTATTTGGTCATTTTGTCTTTATTCTCTGAATACCGATGTCCCTGCAAGGTGGACATCTATAATCATTCACAGCCTAGAGATATACTGTATATTAGTGTCTTTTAATACTGCTAGTTGACAAAGATGATGCATTCCTATGTATATCTATGTGCAGAATGCATATTGTATTTCTAGGGACAAGCACTTGAATCGTTGCGTTGGATGGCATAAACTCATGTTTAGTCTGGTACATTTGTCATGAGAGAACGGATCAGATTGTTTAAATACATTTAAAGTCAGGTCAGCCTGACCTAACCGGGGGGGTGGTCTCTGCTTCTTTCTGTCACCAGGAGCACTGTCCTAGTGACTGAATGTCTCAATGCACTGCTGATGACAGACCCCCCCCCAAGGGCTTGGAAATAAATCCCAAGAGAATATTGGACAGATGCCTGGGGCACAACGCTGAATTTCAATTGAATTGTAAAGCATGTCCTTTCTCTCTTTCACTCTCAAACAGCATAGGCTGTTTATATTCTCTATAATGCTGATTATTTGGCCTGGAGAACACAGTGGGGCTGCTTATTTTCAGTGATGAGAGGCAGTACTACACAATGTACGAGATGTATATTCATATTACATGCTTTCACACTACAAAGGAAGAGAGCTCATTTTACTTCATTACAAGTATCCAAATCAGCATTTTAGGGGCATGTAATTGCAGGCAGCGCCACGGTGAGAATGACCTTCACAAGCGTTTTCCATGTTGCTTTTCATAAATGTACTTCAAATGTATTCACGGTCTGCCTTTCAGACTACCACAGTCACAATCAGGAGATAGGATGCATATATTACAGTAAAAGGCCAGCCTGAAAATCCAATTCTTTCCGGCTTGAAGTCATTGGTAAATGTTAACGGTGCATCCACCTGCATTTCACTCTGCCTTCTGGAAGTTTCAAAGTTATCATTACCGACCAGTTAACCCTTTCAGGGAATGTATCCAGCCAGAGACATATTGGTCCATTCTCTTTCCACTTCCCTTCCACAGAACAGAATGCAATGTGTCTTGCTAATAATGAACCACTTGCCTCTTTTTAACTGTCTAGCAATGCAAATGTTTCACGTCAAGACCATGCGACATTTCCAGAAAGATCTGAAATAAAATGAACCGAAATATCAAAGATTGTTTACACTGCTGTAGTTACCCAGATGACCGCACCATCATCTTGGGTGATATTTGGTTTCTCTGAGGTGGTCTTGCATGTCAGATCAGAGATAGAAAGCAGTTTGTCACAGTGATGATGTGCCTCCCTGCACAGGCTTATATGGACCCTAAACTAAATGGATATCCATTATAGGGGGTTATGATTCATTCTAGAAGCTTACTCAATATTGTGGGGTGGACATTGTAGCAGAATGTCCCCCTCAGACAGAACAAACTAATGGACAGTAATAATGTACATCCCTTCAGGTTTGGGTCCAACGTATCTTTGGGATTTAGAGGAAGCACAATATAAATCTCATGTATCCTGTGTGGCTCAGTTAGTAGCGCATGTTGCTTGCAATGCCAGGGTTGTGTTTTCGATTCCCGTGGGGGATTAGTATGAAAATATATGAATTCATTACTGTAAGATGCTCTGGAAATAAGAGTGTCTGCTAAAAAACATTTTTTATCCCCGAACACTAAGTTACTGGCCGCACCATTGTTTGTATAAGAGAGCAGAATTCAACTAGTGGTGAGTGAAGGTTATTTACGTCTGCTATGATGAATCAGTGCCCTGCCTGGACTCGGACTACAATTGAACTAGCAGATCAATGAGGAAAGCAGTGATCTCACTGAAACAGACCATCTATCGTATTGTGATTCTTAATGTGCCTAAACTACAGAGCAGGGCGATGGAACTGACTTATCGTCCTGACATTGATTTTAACTGGAGATACGGTCTCCTATTCTCTTACACAAAGCGTCTTGTCGTGATAATTTGTAAGAGACGAGCAGTAACGAAACCCTTCTTTCCTTCCAGATTAACACTAGAATTGTGTGCCATTTTTTCCTAAGGAACAGTTATTTAATGTTGTTTTTGTCTTCTTTTATTGACTTTTCTATCCATGTTTAGTGATGATAAGGTTTTTAAAGAAGTACATTGATGGAACAGCCTGGTCCTAAGGGAGCACCGTCCCTGTGTTTCCCTAATGAAGCACAGCATCTGGACCCTGGGCTGCTTGATGGCTCTATCAGGCGGAGGTAACATAGGAGGGGAGCAGAAGGAGGAAGCAGGTGAAGGTTGGAGGGAGAGTAGGGGTAGATGGAGCCCATGGGTTCATTTTCTTCCCTGGGCTGCTTGATGGCTCTATCAGGCAGAGGTAACATAGGAGGGGAGCAGAAGGAGGAAGCAGGTGGAGAGATGAGGAGCAGGAGAGAGATGAGGAGCAGGAGAGAGATGAGGAGCAGGAGAGAGATGAGGAGCAGGAGAGAGATGAGGAGGAGCAGGAGAGAGATGAGGAGGAGCAGGAGAGAGATGAGGAGGAGCAGGAGAGAGATGAGGAGGAGCAGGAGAGAGATGAGGAGGAGCAGGAGAGAGATGAGGAGGAGCAGGAGAGAGATGAGGAGTAGCAGGAGAGAGATGAGGAGTAGCAGGAGAGAGATGAGGAGCAGCAGGAGAGAGATGAGGAGCAGCAGGAGAGAGATGAGCAGCAGGAGAGAGATGAGCAGCAGGAGAGAGATGAGGAGCAGGAGAGATGTTCAGGTCTGCTGACAGATTGCCTGCAGTGAGGTGCACTTCCAGGGCTGATGAATGGGATGGCTACATTGGTTAAATTGCCTCTGTAACACCACCAGAGGGAAGAAGGTATAAAAAAAAATAGGAGTGCAGTATTCTCCATCACCTACAAAGATGAATGATCTTTAAATGAGTGGATTACAGTGAAAAGAAGATGGACATTTTGACAGGAAGTAATGAGTATTGTGACACATGAGGCAGGTGTTATTGGCACAAAGGTGTTCTTTGCAATGAATACTAACTACTGGACAGCCTGGATTTCCTGGATCATATTATATAGAAACCATCTTATTCAGATACAGTTGTTTTATATCTAGGAAATCATTTAACAAAAGGCAAAGTGTTACAGTATGGACACAAGACTATGTCACATAACTGTTGACCGGGGATGAATGTCACACATGTATTGGACACCGAGCGACACATCACAGCACTGTAAAGAAAGGACAAAGTAAAACTAAGCAGAGTTATCTTTCTTACTCTCTCTCCTCTCCGCAGTGAGATTACTTTTTAAAGGATCATTGTCTTGTCTGGCTGAAGCCAGAGGGTAACAGCACTCTGGAGAGATAAGCCCATGTGCCATCAGCAGGTTGCCTGTGATAAGCATCTTGTCAGTGTCTGCAGGAACTTCCTGAGGAGGATACATGTTGTATTACAGAATGTTGGACAACCTCTGTTACCTGCAGATAAAGGCCCCATTCTATTCCTCCCATTCCGTCACACTGGCCGGAAGAAAAAGCAGTTTGACAGTCTTTCAATTAAGCCTGTTATCATTTCTCACAGCCAGAAGGCTAGAGCGGGAGACGGATATGCTGAACGTTTCTGCTGTACCATTTGTTATTGTACAGACTGTAGACACATAAGACATTCTTAGTATTTTCCATATCCAATATTATCATGGTTTCAGTGCCTGGTAATGCAATATGCCCACAACACAGAGAGAAGACATTCATTACCTTGTGTTTCCCCCGGCACCACAAGATAGAGATTCTCCAGGCTGTGTTAGTTGAGCATGAAATATGTTCGCATTATATTGTTTTTTCCGACAACCCAGCAGAGACACTTCATTTTCAAATACATATGAATTATGCCCCTAAATAGACTTGTGCTTTGAAGCCTTGGGCGAGTTAGAAGGAGATGGGGTTGGGACAACTTCCTTAGAGCCAGGAGTCATCAATCTCAGAGTTCATTCTGTTCACAAAGGGGTCCTCCTTTGCTGGTGAAAGCAGTCAATAGAGTGTCGCTCCCCGAACAAGAGCAATCCCATTAAGAAGGCCCTCCACCTCGCCTCTCACGATGGGGGCCATCCAGGGAGGGGAGCTAGGCAGCCATCCATCCTAAAAGCAGTCAGGGAGGAGGGGTAGAAACACTGCAGGCAATCTCTCCTTCCTTCTCCTCAGAAAGATAGCACAGGACCATCACCACATCTACCATAACCTTTGCTCCATCCTCTCCATCCTTCTCCTCAGAAAGATAGGCTGCACTGCACATGCTCACCGTCACCACATCTACCATAACCTTTGCTCCATCCTCTCTCCATCCTTCTCAGAAAGATAGGCTGCACTGCACATGCTCACCATCACCACATCTACCATAACCTTTGCTCCATCCTCTCTCCATCCTTCTCAGAAAGATAGGCTGCACTGCACATGCTCACCATCACCACATCTACCATAACCTTTGCTCCATCCTCTCTCCATCCTTCTCAGAAAGATAGGCTGCACTGCACATGCTCACCATCACCACAACTACCATAACCTTTGCTCCATCCTCTCCCAAAGACAGCTGTTGGAGTTGTTACTTGAGTGATATTTTGGAAGTGGCTTTTGGAATGTCTTGTTGATTGAAGTTGCAATAGTTGTGCAATGGTGGAGGCATTCTAATGGCTGAATTGTTGAACGAACGCACGCGCACATATTGTACTGGATGACGAGTGAGAACACGTGTCACTGTTAGAGCACCTTGAATTTGCCTGCTGTTACACGAATGTGCTATTTTCACACCTTGACATCTCACTGACTAAAAATGTTCCTTCACCAGCAGCCTTGCATGGCCTTCAGGGGAAAGCAACAGGACAGAAGTCATGCATGTCGGAGCCATAGATGGATGATATATGACTCTGATGCATGTGTGCCTGATCCTCTCGAATCCATCTGTCAGTCATGACACATTTTCAAGTCACTGGGCTTGTCGAATCCGCCTACAAGTCATGCTATCCAAGAGATGGCGAAATCATCCAAGGCAGTCCGGTAACATGTGCGGTAGAGTAGACGCGTTCGCTTTACGCCACAGGGACCTTTATTTAAGGTTCTGTGTCCTGTGGTGAATGTATCACAGATGCTGAAGAGATCTGTGGTGAGACACATTGCATGGCTTATTTTGCAATGTGTCATCTATCATACAGTTTATATGCCATCTTATCTTCATAATTGGTGTCCCCGGTTACTCCATTTTCAGGATTCTACTTCCAGTAGGTGGTGGATGTAACGGGATGAATAGATAGAGCCATATAGAACACCCCTTGGTGTTAAAACCAGCAGGTTTCTGAGCATTAACATCCCTAACAAGCCACTGTTTCCATGACAACCCAGTTAGCTAATGTCAAAGAGATGCACTCGACAGCTGGAGATTTTAAGTGGGCTGCTACAGCAGTTTGGAAACTGTATGAGTGAGTGAGCCAGCTACATCCATTCAATGCCTGCTACTGGCCATTATTTACTGATTAACTCACAGTGTATCAAACTCTATGAACTAAGGGCATCCCTGCCATCTTATAAAACCCAACTCCCCCATTGTTGTGAGATGGGAAAATCTATGGTTTCCCATGGATCTGCCTGAGTTCCACCCTGCTGAAGGGAGAGGGGATGGCAGGGGCCTGATGGATGACAGAGTAACGCACATGATGTTTGATTTATCCCATATTTAATGACCCGCTCATAGTGATTCATATAATTAGCTGAGTGCGGGCTAATTCCTGTCTCTGCCGGCCAGGGATTGGCAGATCATCTGTCTTCCGACAGAGCCCTGTGGGTGCTGAGGTGATTTAGTTTCAGAGCTGGCGTCTCCCCTCTCTCGCCTGCCTGCCTGTTTGGACACAAAGCAAAGTGCTCTTATTGGTGGATACAGCATGTAGCCTCATCTATACCTCAGAATGCAGTGGTTCTCTGGACCCACTGGGTCTATGTTAGTCTGTGGTTTGATCTTTGACATCCATACAGACAGAACCAGACAAGGCGGCAGGGCGTCTAGTGGTTAGAGCGTTGGGCCAGTAACCAAAAGGTCACTGTTTCGAATACCTGAGCTGAAAAGGTGAAAAACCTGTCGATGTGCCCTTGAGCGATGTGTAACAATCAAACATTATCATTTTTTTTATTTTTTTTTATGACCACCTGACAGATCCAGCTTGTTGCCCACTATGGCTCGGTTGTTGATGTCTCACATCCTGGGTCGTGCCCTCTCTGACTGCTACCATTCCATCCATGATTAATGGATGGCCTGCTGGATACCCAGGCTGGATACCCAGGCCTGCTGGATACCCAGGCCTGCTGGATGTCTGGTGCTCAAAGCGGGCGAGGTGAGGGGTGTGTGCCCACCATCCCGCTGCCACCATGGCCTCCCTCTTGGCGTGGCAGGAAGAAGGAAGGGCAGGATGAGAGCCAGTCAAATGACTTGCCACTCCCCCCCACTGCAGGTTGTGTTAATGACCAGTTCCTTCTTAAGTAGGCTATCTATATGCAAAGTCTGTCCTAATGGATTTCCACATTATTTATAGATAATGTATTAATGTGCTGCACTGATGAGGAGAAAGTGCCACTGACACCACCATGCTGAATGACTGGTGTAGACAGAGAGGTACAGAGGTGACTGGCTGTACATGTGTAACAGAGGTATAGGAAACCAATTAGCGCACATAGCAAAGCACTGTAGTAACTCTCTTTAAAACGTGCTGTAATCCCATCCTGGATATGGAGTTCTCTCTGTTGCTGTTTTCAGCCATGACTTTACTGCATACACAGTGTCGTTATTGCAGTTCTCTGTCATCTCTTTCACCTTGAGGTTGCCCTCTGGACACAGCATATGTCCCCCTGAGAGTAGAGCTGGGTTGTGGTGAGTGGAGCACCTACAGTATGAGCTTCCACTATGCAGCTTTCCCTCTCTCTCCTCCATCACATAGAGAACCTGATCCACTGGCCATGCACTCCATTTCCTGTCATGACCCATTCGGGCTATCAGTGGATGTGAGTGTGTGCGTGCGTGCGTGGACTGGGGGACAGACACACACGCGCACACACAGGAATGAATGGTAGTGGGAGGCACAGATAGTGAAAGCAGCTCTATAGCTCTATCTAGATGACACTGATTATTGACCATGCTTCCACCATCCTGCACCCCTCCCCTCTCTCTCAGACCTGATATGTGAGGATACGCGGTGAACGGAGATAAATGTATCCTGCTCCAGGTTCGATTACAGCCATATTGTTTCATCTCACCCCATTAAGTGTATTTGATTTCAAGGGGGTGGGGGACAGGGTGGGCCTGGGATGCGCCATGGCAGTGATGGGGGCAAGAGGGCACCTCCGGTGGGCAGCCGTTATGCTGATGGTGACTGGGAAGAGTGGTGAAGTGGGGAATGCGTACACAATTACAGAGGGGACTTTGTTAAACCTCATTTGTGGAAGAGGTTCCAGTGTAATGCTCAGAGAGTACTATTAATTCAGTGATCTGGCCTGTCGAGATTACACCACCTAGCATGACAGTGACACCACTGACAGAGAGGCTTTGTAGCATCGGGCCACTTATTAGGAAAATACATTCCCTCCACTGTCCTCTGATGGTTGAGGTGGTTGAGGTTAAGAGGGTCACTGTTTGGATGTTAAGTGAAAATAGCAGGGAAACTCACCCATCACTTGTAGATGGTACAGTGCCTTCAGAAAGTATTCATACCCCACGACTTTTTCAAAATTTTATTGTGCTACCGCCTGAATTTAAAATGAATTAAATTGAGATTTTCTGTCACTGGTCTACAGAACAATACCCCATAATGTCAAAGTGGAATTAGGTTTTCTGAAATTTGTACAAATGAAATACAAATGAAAAGCTGACTTGAGTCCAATAAGTATTCCATCCTTTGTAATGGCAAGCCTAAAGTTCAGGAGTAAAAAGTGTCTTAACAAGTCACATAATAAATTGCATGGACTCAATCTGTGCTATAATAGTGTTTAAAATGATTTTGTAATAACTACCTCATCGCTGTACCCCACACATACAATTATCTGTAAGGTCCCTCAGTCGAGCAGTGAATTTCAAACACAGATTCAACCACAAAGACCAGGGAGGTTTTCCAATGCCTTGCAAAGACGGGCACCTATTGGTAGAAGGGTATAAATGACAACAAAAAAATCAGACACTGAATATCCCTTTGCGCATGGTGAAGTTATTAATTACACTTTGGATGGTGTATCAATGCACCCAGTCACTACAAAGATACAGGTGTCCATTGTAACTATGTTGCCGGAAAGGAAGGAAACCGCTCAGGGATTTCACAATGAGATCAATGGTGATTTTAAAAAAGTCAGAGTTTAATGGCTGTGATAGGGGAAAACTGCGGATGGATCAACAACATTGTAGTTACTCCACAATACCAACCTAATGGACAGAGTGAAAAGAAGGAAGTCTGTACAGAACTAAAATATTCTAAAACATGCATCCTGTTTGCAAGAAGGCACTAATGTAATACTGCTAAAATACAAAAATCAACAAACTGAAAACAGACTCATTCTGGGCATCACTCAGGTTTGTCATGTTCAATTTACTGAGCATCAAACAGACAAACTAGCAATATGCACTATCCTGTCAGTCATAAATGACCTTCTCTGTAATGGGAAGCTGGAGGGCATTTTATGATTGATCTTTAAATACCTCGAGCAGGTCTCTTTCAGAGAGACATTTTGTTTCAGAGTTTACATTGTGGAGTATGGGAGGAAAAAGAAAGAATGAAGCATCAGGCCTTTCAATTAGCTATATTTCATGTGTCTGTTTGTATGTGTGTGTGTTCAGTGGAGAGAAAGACTTTTGAATAAATTAGGGCCATGGGACTCACGCCCACACACACACACTGGCTCAGACCTCCTGACGAGACGATGGGCAGCTCTGATTGGCCAAACACAGGGCTCACTCTATGTACAGGGAGCATGTCTGAGAAAGAGTGATGACTGGACACAGCCCCACCAGCGACGGTTGCACGCACAGGAAAAAGGGTGGGAGTGTGTGTGAAAAGATCTATTAGTAGTTGTTTCTGTGGCCTGGCCTCACACGCTAACAGTTAACATGGGTTCTTCATGTAGAGAAGTGAGTGTATGTGCCTGTGCATGCAAGTTGCATGCAGTGTATCATGTATGCCTTTGTGAGAGGGTGAGAAAAGGAAACTGTTTGTGTTGTGTAGACCAATCTCCCAGTGTTGCATTTTATATAAATATATATAATGTATTTGTATGTGGTAGGTAAAGATTGATGATTGACAGCAAGCTCTCCCTCTCCTGGTGCAGAGGATTGACCACTGCTATGTGTCCTCCCTCAGGTAGAGAGGGAGAGGGAGACCGGCCTATAGAGAGGGACCCGCTCTGTCTTTGGGATGGTGAGATGACTTTGGGGCCCAGTGATTAAAGGAGACAGAAGGAATCAAATCAAATGTATTGGTCACTTACACATGGTTAGCAGATGTTAATGCAAGTGTAGCGAAATGCTTGTGCTTCTAGTTCCAACCATGCAGTAATATCTAACAAGTAATATAACCTAACAATTTCACAACAACTACCTTATACACAGAAGTGTAAAGGAATTAATACGAATATGTACAAAAATATATATAAATTAGTGATGGCCGAACGGCATAGGCAAGATGCAGTAGATGTTATAGTGGATAGTATATACATATGAGATGAGTAATGTAGGGTTTGAATACATTATGAAGTGGCATTGTTTAAAGTGGCTAGTGATACATTACATCAAGAGGCAAGATGCAGTAGATGGTATAGGGTACACATATGAGATGAGTAATGTAGGGTATGAGAACATTGTTTAAAGTGGCTAGTGATACATTTAATTACATCAAGATGGCAAGATGCAGTAGATGGTTGCGTACAGTATATACATATGAGATGAATAATGTAGGGTATGTAAACATATAAAATGGCTAGTGATAAATTGATTACATACATTTTTCCATTATTAAAGTGGCTGGAGTTGAGTCAGTATGTTGGCAGCAGCCACTCAATGTTAGTGATGGCTGTTTAACAGTCTGATGGCCTTGAGATAGAAGCTGTTTTTCAGTCTCTCGGTCCCCGCTTTGTTGCACCTGTACTGACCTCGCCGTCTGGATGATAGCGGGGTGAACAGGCAGTGGCTCGGGTGGTTGTTGTCCTTGATGATCTTTTTGGCCTTCCTGTGAAATCGGGTGGTGTAGGTGTCTTGGAGGGCAGGTAGTTTGCACCCGGTGATGCGTTGTGCAGACCTCACTACCCTCTGAAGAGCCGTCCGGTTATGGGCGGAGCAGCTGCCGTACCAGGCGGTGATACAGCCCGACAGGATGCTCCTGATTGTGCATCTGTAAAAGTTTGTGTGCTTTGGGTGACAAGCAGAATTTCTGGGGTTGCTGCGCCTTCTTCACCACGCTGTCTGTGTGGGTGGACCATTTCAGTTTCTCCGTGATGTGTACGCGAGGAACTTAAACCCTCCACCCTCTCCACTACTGTCCCATCGATGTAGATAGGGGGCTGCTCCCTCTGCTGTTTCCTGAAGTCCACAATCATCTCCTTTGTTTTGTTGACATTGAGTGTAAGGTTATTTTCCTGACACCACACTCTGAGGGCCCTCACCTCCTCCCTGTAGGCCGTCTCGTCGTTGTTGGTAATCAAGCCTACCACTGTAGTGTCGTCTTCAAACTTGATGACTGAGTTGGAGGTGTGCATGGCCACGCAGTCGTGGGTGAACAGGGAGTACAGGAGAGGACTGAGAACGCACCCTTGTGGGGACCCAGTGTTGAGGATCAGCGGGGTGGAGATGTTGTTACCTACCCAGGGTCTCGAGCTTAATGAGAGTTTGGAGGGTACTATGGCGTTAAATGCTGTAATCGATGAACAGCATTCTTACATAGGTATTCCTCTTGTCCAGATGGGTTAGGGCAGTGTGATGGCGATTTGCGTCGTCTGTGGACCTATTGGGGCGGTAAGCAAATTGGAGTGGGTCTAGGGTGTCAGGTAGGGTGGAGGTGATATAGTCCTTGACTAGTCTCTCAAAGCACTTCATGATGACTGAAGTGAGTGCTACAGGGCGGTAGTCATTTAGCTCCATTACCTTAGCTTTCTTGGGAACAGGAACAATGGTGGCCCTCTTGAAGCATGTGGGGACAGCAGACTGGGATAAGGATTGATTGAATACGTCTGTAAACACACCAGCTAGCTGGTCTGCGCATGCTCTGAGGACGCGGCCGGGGATGCCGTCTGGGCCTGCAGCCTTGCGAGGGTTAACATATTTAAATGTTTTACTCACATTGGCTACAGTGAAGGAGAGCCCGCAGGTTTTGGTAGCGGGCCGTGTCAGTCGCACTGTATTGTCCTCAAAGCGAGCAAAAAAGTTGTTTAGTCTGTCTGTGAGCAAGACATCCTGGTCCGCGACGGGGCTGGTTTTTCTTTTGTAGTCTGTGATTGACTGTAGACCCTGCCACAGTTGAATTGCGACTCCACTTTGTCTCTGTACTGACGCTTAGCTTGTTTGATTGCCTTGCGGAGGGAATAGCTACACTGTTTGTATTCGGTCATGTTTCTGGTCACCTTGCCCTGATTAAAAGCAGTGGTTTGCACGTTCAGTTTTGCGCGAATGCTGCCATCAATCCACTGTTTCTGGTTGGGGAATGTTTTAATAGACGCTGTTAGTACAACATCAACGATGCACTTGTTAATGAACTCGCACACCGAATCAGCGTATTCGTCAATGTTGTTGATCGGAACATATCCCAATCCATGTGATCGAATCAATCTTGAAGCATGGAATCAGATTGGTCGGACCAGCGTTGAACAGACCTGAGCGCGGGTGCTTCCTGTTTTAGTTTCTGTCTATAGGCTGGGAGCAACAAAATGGAGTCGTGGTCAGCTTTTCCGAAGGGAGGGCGGGGGAGGGCCTTATATGCGTCACGGAAGTTAGAATAACAGCGGTCTAGGGTTTTGCCAGCCCTGGTAGCACAATCGATATGCTGATAGAATTTGGGGAGACTTGTTTTCAGATTAGCCTTGTTAAAATCCCTGGCTACAATAAATGCGGCCTCAGGATATGTGGTTTCCAGTTTACATAGAGTCCAATGAAGTTCCTTCAGGGCCATCGGTGTGTCTGCTTGGGGGGGAATATATACGGCTGTGATTATGATCGAAGAGAATTCTTTTGGTAGATAATGCGGTCGGCATTTGATTGTGAGGAATTCTAAGTCAGGTGAACAAAAGGACTAGAGTTCCTGTATGTTGTTATGATCACACCACGTCTCGTTAATCATAAGGCATACACCTCCGCCCTTCTTCTTACCAGAGAGATGCTTGTTTCTGTCGGCGCGATGCGTGAAGAAACCAGGTGGCTGTACCGACTCAGATAGCGTGTTTCGAGTGAGCCATGTTTCCGTGAAACAAAGAACGTTACAGTCTCGGATGTCTCTCTGGTAGGCAACCCTTGCTCGGATTTCGTCTACCTTGTTGTCAAGAGACTGGACATTGGCGAGTAGTATACTCGGGAGCGGTGGGCGGTGTGCTCGTCTACGGAGCCTGACCAGAAGACCGCTCCGTCTGCCCCTTCTACGGCGCCGTTGTTTTGGGTCGCCGGCTGGGATCCGATCCATTGTCCTGGGTGTTAGGCCAAACAGAGGATCCGCTTCGGGAAAGTCGTATTCCTAATGTTGGTGAGTTGACGTTGCTCTTATATCCAATAGTTCCTCCCGACTGTATGTAATAAAACCTAAGATTACCTGGGGTAACAATGTAACACATAAAAAAACAAAATACTGCATAGTTTCCTAGGAACGCGAAGCGAGGCGTCCATCTCTGTCCACGCCGGAAGTAGCATGCCTGTACATGTCATTTAACAAGGGTGTCAGATTATTGAACCCCAGATAATTATTGAACCCCAGATAATTATTGAACCCCAGATAATTATTGAACCCCAGATAATTATTGAACCCCAGATAATTATTGAACCCCAGATAATTATTGAACCCCAGATAATTATTGAACCCCAGATAATTATCGAACCCCAGATAATTATCGAGCCCCAGATAATTGCCACCTTATTGATCTGAGAATACGTAGGCAGAGCTAATTGCACTGCACTTATGTGAAGAAAGGTGACGCCGTCCTCTGATGTTGCTTATGACATCATCAAGCGTGCAAGCTGATTTATATGTTCTGAATGGGCTTTTATGCCAGATTAAAAACCTGATGCCTTGACTGTTTAGTCAATTGCCAATTTCAAAGAGTCACATTTATGAGATTGCTAATAAAAAAGGAAGGACTTAATAAAAAAAGAAAACAAAAGGGGTACAGAAGGCTGTGATGAATATATATCATTATTGATAGGCCCTGCCTAAGCATGCATTACATCACTCGTTGTCCAATGGGTGGGCCATTATTCCACTGGACTGAATCAATGCAATGAAAGTCCTTTGTATGCCCTGCTTCCATTTGATATTGGTCAGTCCTCAGAAATGACTGCATCACTTGTCTTGTGGTAATGGGGAAATGTAACGTTTTGTGTTTCATGCATCCATTGTCCCTGTTTTCTTTCCACTGATCCACTTGGCCTCTGTGTTGAGAAAGGTTTTAAGTGGAAGCTGAGCCACTGTTCTGTTCATATCTTCCCCGTGCCCCACGTTGTTGTGTGACATGAAGCAATGACAATCTCTCAGAGCAGCCTGTGAGGATAATGACATGTCCCTTTCCTCACCAGAAGAGCAGTAGTCAGATGAGGCATATAGGGGTTAGTATGGGCCACAGACCTGAACATTTGATGGCTGTCTGGAGTGGCTTGTAACGAGACTGAAGCAGTCAAGGGCGTGGATCCGTAATGGAGATCCGTGTGGGGACAAGGGGAGGTAGTTGCACGGCACACAGGGGAAAAAGCAGGAAGCTACCTCTCAGTCATAACGTTCAGAGCCACCATCTCTCAGTAGCCAGGAGGATGATAAAATTGATTGCCCTCCTTGCAGTAAAACGGTAACAGTCACTTTGGGAATCACTTCAGAACATCCAACTCTCCATGGTCCAAAGTCTAAATTTATTATAAAACGTCAATCTGCTGACCTGTTGGGAATGGCTGGGTGTGCCTGCCTGGGTAGAAATGCTGACATTCTGGAGAACAAGATGGTTAAAACTATTAGGAGAAGTGGACACTGAATGACGAAAACCTTCATTTCTTTCAACTAAATCATCTCCCTTTTAAAACATTTTTTTTTAGCTGATATGCTGTTACACTGGTTACATTTCATACAGGTACTATTAGCATGTTAACCAGATCAACACAAAATAACATATTTGCATTGTTCCGGTGTTTGCTTGAAAGAATGGAAGATGTTGGAGGAGGGAGGTTGTAATAGGTTAGGTGCATCGAATGGGTCTACTCAACATGCAGAACATCCACCTGTATGTAACAGCCCACAGTGACACAACCAGGTAAGTGGTGTCTGCATTGACATGCTGTACATGCAGGTGCAGTTGCTGTTCCTCCACCTGCCTAATACATTCTGTAAGACTTGCGTCCTTAACAGAGAAGAAACAAGGACACAGAGCCACACTCTTAGAAAAAAGGTGCTACCCAGCAGCATACCACCCTGCAGCCCACTGCTGGCTTGCCTCTGAAGCTAAACAGCGTTGGTTCTGAGCGTTGGTTCTGGTCGGTCCCTGGATGGAAAACCAGATGCTGCTGGAAGTGGTGTTGGAGGGCCAGTAGGAGGCACTGTTTCCTCTGGTCTAAAAATTTAAATGCACCAGGGCAGTGATCGGGGACATTGCCCTGTGTAGGGTCTTTCGGATGGGATGTAACACGGGTGTCCTGACTCTGTGGTCACTAAAGCTCCCATGACACTTATTGTAAGAGTAGGGGTGTTAACACCGCTGTCCTGGCTAATTAGACAATAATTTGTGCCAGGTGTGATATCCCTCTTAAATAGCTCGGGCTAATGTTCCTATCGACCCAGTAAGGCCAACAGGCTAATGTTCCTATCGACCCAGTAAGGCCAACAAGCTAATGTTCCTATCGACCCAGTAAGGCCAACAGGCTAATGTTCCTATAGACTCAGTAAGGCCAACAGGCTAATGTTCCTATCGACCCAGTAAGGCCAACAGGCTAATGTTCCTATCCACCCAGTAAGGCCAACAGGCTAATGTTCCTATCCACCCAGTAAGGCCAACAGGCTAATGTTCCTATCCACCCAGTAAGGCCAACAGGCTAATGTTCCTATCCACCCAGTAAGGCCAACAGGCTAATGTTCCTATCCACCCAGTAAGGCCAACAGGCTAATGTTCCTATAGACTCAGTAAGGCCAACAGGCTAATGTTCCTATCGACCCAGTAAGGCCAACAGGCTAATGTTCCTATCGACCCAGTAAGGCCAACAGGCTAATGTTCCTATCCACCCAGTAAGGCCAACAGGCTAATGTTCCTATCCACCCAGTAAGGCCAACAGGCTAATGTTCCTATCGACCCAGTAAGGCCAACAGGCTAATGTTCCTATCCACCCAGTAAGGCCAACAGGCTAATGTTCCTATCCACCCAGTAAGGCCAACAGGCTAATGTTCCTATCCACCCAGTAAGGCCAACAGGCTAATGTTCCTATCCACCCAGTAAGGCCAACAGGCTAATGTTCCTATCCACCCAGTAAGGCCAACAGGCTAATGTTCCTATCCACCCAGTAAGGCCAACAGGCTAATGTTCCTATCGACCCAGTAAGGCCAACAGGCTAATGTTCCTATCCACCCAGTAAGGCCAACAGGCTAATGTTCCTATCCACCCAGTAAGGCCAACAGGCTAATGTTCCTATCCACCCAGTAAGGCCAACAGGCTAATGTTCCTATCCACCCAGTAAGGCCAACAGGCTAATGTTCCTATCCACCCAGTAAGGCCAACAGGCTAATGTTCCTATAGACTCAGTAAGGCCAACAGGCTAATGTTCCTATCCACCCAGTAAGGCCAACAGGCTAATGTTCCTATCCACCCAGTAAGGCCAACAGGCTAATGTTCCTATCCACCCAGTAAGGCCAACCGGCTAATGTTCCTATCCACCCAGTAAGGCCAACAGGCTAATGTTCCTATCCACCCAGTAAGGCCAACAGGCTAATGTTCCTATCCACCCAGTAAGGCCAACAGGCTAATGTTCCTATAGACTCAGTAAGGCCAACAGGCTAATGTTCCTATCGACCCAGTAAGGCCAACAGGCTAATGTTCCTATAGACTCAGAAAGGCCAACAGGCTAATGTTCCTATCCACCCAGTAAGGCCAACAGGCTAATGTTCCTATAGATTCAGTAAGGCCAACAGGCTAATGTTCCTATAGACCCAGTAAGGCCAACAGGCTAATGTTCCTATCCACCCAGTAAGGCCAACAGGCTAATGTTCCTATCCACCCAGTAAGGCCAACAGGCTAATGTTCCTATCCACCCAGTAAGGCCAACAGGCTAATGTTTCTATCGACCCAGTAAGGCCAACAGGCTAATGTTCCTATCCACCCAGTAAGGCCAACAGGCTAATGTTCCTATAGACTCAGTAAGGCCAACAGGCTAATGTTCCTATCGACCCAGTAAGGCCAACAGGCTAATGTTCCCATCCACCCAGTAAGGCCAACAGGCTAATGTTCCTATAGACTCAGTAAGGCCAACAGGCTAATGTTCCTATCGACCCAGTAAGGCCAACAGGCTAATGTTCCTATCCACCCAGTAAGGCCAACAGGCTAATGTTCCTATCCACCCAGTAAGGCCAACAGGCTAATGTTCCTATCCACCCAGTAAGGCCAACAGGCTAATGTTCCTATAGACTCAGTAAGGCCAACAGGCTAATGTTCCTATAGACTCAGAAAGGCCAACAGGCTAATGTTCCTATCCACCCAGTAAGGCCAACAGGCTAATGTTCCTATAGACTCAGTAAGGCCAACAGGCTAATGTTCCTATAGACTCAGTAAGGCCAACAGGCTAATGTTCCTATAGACCCAGTAAGGCCAACAGGCTAATGTTCCTATAGACTCAGTAAGGCCAACAGGCTAATGTTCCTATAGACTCAGTAAGGCCAACAGGCTAATGTTCCTATAGACTCAGTAAGGCCAACAGGCTAATGTTCCTATAGACCCAGTAAGGCCAACAGGCTAATGTTCCTATAGACTCAGTAAGGCCAACAGGCTAATGTTCCTATAGACTCAGTAAGGCCAACAGGCTAATGTTCCTATAGACTCAGTAAGGCCAACAGGCTAATGTTCCTATAGACTCAGTAAGGCCAACAGGCTAATGTTCCTATAGACTCAGTAAGGCCAACAGGCTAATGTTCCTATAGACCCAGTAAGGCCAACAGGCTAATGTTCCTATAGACTCAGTAAGGCCAACAGGCTAATGTTCCTATAGACTCAGTAAGGCCAACAGGCTAGTCTCTTTTTATTGGTATGTAACTGTTATGAAAGTTGTATTGTCCATTTGTTTTGTATTTAAACGCCACTTTAAACGTGTAGATGACACTGCAACAAAATGTCCCCATGGGGACAATAAAGTCAGTAGAGTAAAGTTATTCCCAATCAGGCCCTCGTACCATCATGGCCACCTCATACCATCATGGCCACCTCAGCATCCCCAGCTTATAATTGGTTCATTCCTCCCCCCTTCTCTCCCCTGAAATTATTCCCCAAGTTGTTGCTGTAAATTAGTGTGTTCTCAGTCAACTTACCTGGTAAAATAGGTTCTTCTGCTGTCCCTTTAGGATAACCCTTTGAAGAACCCCTTTTGGTTCCAGGTAGAACCCTTTTGGGTTCCATGTAGAACCCTTTCCACAGAGGGTTCTATATGGAACCCAAAATAGTTCTACCGGGAACCAAAAATGGTTCTGCTATGGAGACAACCGCAGAACCCTTTTGGAACCCCTTTTTCTAAGGGTGCAGTTGCCAACACCAGATCTGAGACATACAAGCTGTGTGTCTAGCTCAGCCCTGGTACCAGACCCCCTGTGATTCTCCCCTCTCTGGTTACAGAGACCAAAGAGAGACCAGTTCAAACAGAGGGATATGCCTCATATGAAGGGTTTAGCCAGAATATAATCTTTCTCCATTCACACACCTGTCAGGTACAAACAGTCTGCAGTCATGTATTTCAGTATTTATTCCATGTATTTTTCATAGTAAGGGAATATAGTATGTTTATTTTCCTCCTGGCTCCGCTGGCTGTGCCTCCCACCTCGGCTCTCTTTCATACCCCCCCTTCCCCCAGGACACAGAGAAGTCCAGGCTGCTCTTCTGACTGTGTGTGCGTGTGCGTTTCTGCAAACCAGCAGCGCCTCAGAGTTGTCTAAGCAGAGGGAGGGGAGGAGAGGAGGGGGTGAGGGAGAGAGGGGTTGAGGAAACAGTGATATAGGAGGGAAGATGGGAATGTCTGTGGAGAAGGTCATGCAATAAAACATGTCTGCCTGCATTTAGACACCACTCTGCACACCACGTTTCAAATGCCACAGACCGGAACTATCATGAGCAGGCAATACAATAAGGAGGCACACAGGGGGACCAGCTAGCCCACATGGTCTTGGGTGAGAGAGATACCAAACTAGAGAGAGATACCACTAGTCTCTAATGCCCTCCCTGTGATGTCTCATACTTACAATACATACCACCCAAACAAGTGTGAATCTAATGTCAGTGTCTCCTTTCGAGCTTATGAAACTGTTAACATTGTCACTCGCATTGCTTAAAGACCTCCTCAAATATCTATTTTCTATTGTATTGTCTGTTGAAATGAGGAGGCATATAAAGCCCTGTGTCCATGTGTCCTTGGCTGTCTGTACTGGAGTGTGGTGGTCGGTGAGGTATGAGGCAGAGTGTTTTAGAGCAGGAGGCTTGTGTCAGCTTCACTTACCTCCCATCACCAGGTCTGGTAATTACACCTGGAATTGGGGGAACCAAGGTATTTACTCACTCATACACCAATTTCACCACACACACGAGCACACACACACACACTCCATCACCTCTTTATAGTAGCTCTGTTCTGTTCCCGTTTTCCCATTTTCCTCTCTCTTTTCCCTCTCCCTCTCTCTTTTTCCTTCTCTCTCCCCCCCTTACTCTCTCCCTCTCTCTTTTTCCCTCTCCCTCTCTCCTTTTCCCTCTCACTCTCTCTCTTTCCCTCTCCCTCTCTCCTTTTCCCTCTCACTCTCTCTCTTTCCCTCTCCCTCTCCCTCTTTTTCCCTCTCTCCGTCTCTCTTCGCTCATCTCTCTCTCTCCGTCTCTCCTCCCCTGCCCTCTCTCTTTTCCAGTCTCCCACTCTATTTTCCCTCTCTCCTCTCGCTTGTTCAGTCTCACCTCTCTTTCCCC